>NW_012137969.1:911940-917231 GCF_000956105.1 Propithecus coquereli | reverse complement strand
ACAAATCCTGTCCCAAAACACGTTTAATATTAATTCACGGAGTGACATCTCCCCCTTTCTTTTTTTTAGAAATAAATTGATGGAGTTGTACAGCCATCACGGCGAGGTGTTGGTCTCCGGATTCTTGTCTTCCTCGGAGTTTTCTCCAGGCTATAAATAAGCACAAGCATATGATTAAAATAAATAAGCACAAGCATATGATTAAAATAATGCCAAAAGTTACTATAGTGAAACTCCCATAGATTTTAAAATGAGAAAATGGATCAGCTGACTCCAAACCAGATGAGATGCCATTAATAACGTCAGCCTCAGAGAGCAAATTAAATTGGTGACTGAAGGTATTTAGTATCTCTTGTTGTACATTTCCAATCTCTTCATTCAGATTTCCTTGATTAAACAGATGTTTTTTAATGTTTTCCCAAGGAAATTGAGTTTGATTGTATATATGAGGTGTAACACAAAATTGAGTGATATTCCAATCACAACGGAGTCTAAGTTGCTTTTGTAGACTTACAACCTGGTCTCCTAGTAAGATGACTGCTTGTTGTAAGTCAGCCACTTGGGTAGCTAATTTGCTGTCAATTTGATTTTGGGTAGACCATAATTGATTTGATTCATGATGCCAATTTTGAACAAATTTAGTGCAATTTTAGAATGTCTAGTAGAAGAAAAAGAAGAGGTAGTCAGAAGGAGTATAACCAGGCTTTAGTCTTATCCTTTGAAAACTCTTGGTCAGAGCCTCAGTCGTCTGCAGTGGCATTTTCTGCTTTTTTCCTCAGGTCTCTACTCTGAGCTTGATTCTTCTGCTTGGAATCCAGACTGTTTGTCTGTCATCTGTCAAAACACAAGCAAAAACCTCTCCCCACACCTTCGCCCATCCTTCTTTCCATTTATTTTCCATATCATCTTTCCACCAGATAGGCTGGTGAGGGAAAGAGTCTGGTTGTCGACTCCCATTCCAATGCTTTTCTACTGCTGTTAAATTGTCTTCTTTACGAATATTTAAAAAATTTAGAGTAAATAAGGCTTGATTTATTCTATCTCTGGGGGACCGTATACCTCCCCTTTTTTGTTTAAATAACATATTTTTTAGGGTTTGATGAGTACGTTTTATAATGCCTTGTCCTTGAGGATTATAAGAAATGCCAGTAATATGTTTAATGTTCCATTTTGTGCAAAAAGCTGCAAAAGAATGACTAGTATAAGCAGGGCCATTGTCAGTTTTAATGGTGGCTGGGACTCCCATATATGTAAAACAGGAGTATAAATGTGAAAGTACATGTCTAACAGTCTCTCGAGGAGATAGAGTAGCCATAATAAGACCAGAATAAGTGTCTACAGTAACATATGCAACACCTAACTTGCCGAATTCAGGAATATGTGTAACATCCATTTGCCATAATTCATTTGGTGAGAGACCTCGAGGATTAACCCCTGCAGAAAATTTAGGCTGATTAATTGTTTGACAAGTGGGACAGTGAGAAACAATATGCTTGGCTTGATTATTCGTTATGTGAAATTTTTTAATTAAACCTTTTGTATTAACATGAGTTAATTGATGGAATTGAGTTGCTTCTTAAACAGAACCAAGGAGTAATTGATTTATTTTTTCATTGCCAGCCACTAATGGGCCTGGAAGATTAGTATGAGATCTGACAGGAGTAATAAAAATTGGAAACTAGCGATTCTGTATAATCGACTGAAGTTGTTGAAACAGTTTGGAAACTTCATCAGTCTCTGTAATAGTAACTGTTTCTAAAGCTAGAACTGTTTGTACAACATATTGTGAATCAGAAACAATATTTAAAGGTGAAGTAACATCTTGTAAAAGCTGAGTAACAGCTTGCAACTCTACTTTTTGTGTTGAAGCATAAGGCGTGGTCCACACTTTGGTTATAGGACCAGAATAACCCGCCTGTCTGTTATTACTGCCATCAGTAAAAAAGGTAGGAGCATGAGGTATAGGCGTGGATTTTACTATTTTAGGCTATATCCATTGAGTTAATTTTAGAAATTGGAGTAATTTATTTTTTGGATAGTGATTATCAATAGTTCCTACAAAATCTGATATACCCAGTTGCCAATCTAGGTTTTGCTGATAAGCCATTTGAATCTGTGAATTAGTAAGAGGAACAATAATTTTTTCAGGATCTTGGCCATTTAGCTGTTTTAGTCTTTGACAGCCTTTAAATATAATTTGACCAATTTTATTTAAATATGTCATAAGATGCTTTTGTTGTTTATGTGGGAGAAAAATCCATTCAATTATACCCTCTTCTTGAATTAAGGTAGCAGAGGGAGAATGTTATGATGGATAAACAATTAAATCTACTCCCCTTTCAAGATTTACTCTTGAAAGTTGAGCTTTGTGAATATGAGATTGAATCTATGCCAATTCCTCTTGAGCTGCCTGAGTTAGTTTAGGAGGACTATTAAGACCAGAGTCACCCTTCAATATATCAAGCAAGTTACTTACAGCATAAGTAGGAATTCTTAACATAGGTCTAAGCCAATTTATGTCTCCTAACAACTTTTGAAAATCATTCAGAATTTGTAATTTTTCTATGCATATTTGAACCTTTTGAGGAACTATTTTATTTTTATCTATGAAAGACCCTAAATAAGTAAATGGATAGTCCTGTTGAACTTTATCTTCAGCAATTACTAAACCAAATTGAGGCAGTATTTGGCCCGTTGGTACAGTTGTTCTAATTTCTGTTTGGATGAACATGCAAATAAAATGTCATCCATATAATGAATAATATAACTATGAGGAAAATATTTTCTTAATATTTTTAAAGGCTGATTGACAAAGTGCTGGCACAGGGTTGGGCTATTAAGCATGCACTGAGGAATGTGCTTTTGGTGTCATGAAAGTCTTAGCCCCTTGGCCTTCTTTACCCAGACCAAAACAAGGATTATAATTCATTTTAAGCATCATTTGCTTAACAGGAGAGGATATATTAGGTATATTGATATAAGTGCCCTATTGTTGTAACAAATCTCTTCCCCATAGATTAATAACAATGTCAGCCATGTAAGGTTTTAAAGTGGCTTTCTGTTTATCAGGGCCAGAACAATTTAAAATCGGTTGACTTTGAAATATATTAGTCATAGTTCCAACTCCAGTAAGTACCATAGGAACTTGTTGTAAAGGCCAAGCCTTTGGCCAAAAATCTTTAGAAATAATTGTAACATTAGCTCCAGTATCTACAAGTCCAACAAAAGATTTGCCATTTAGCTTAATTTTTAATTGAGGTCTCTGGTCATTAATAAACGTTTGCCAATACACTTTAGTTCCAGTACTTCCAAAACCTCCTTGTCTTAGAACATTAGATTTCCCAATTTGTATATAAGGTAATATTAGAAGTTGTGCAATACGATCTCCAGCCTGAATATAATAATCAGAAGTGGAGCTCATCATAACTGAAATTTTTTCTGAATAGTCTGGATCAATTACACCCAAATGCACTGAAATTTATTTTAATGTAAGAGAGCTCCAGCCTAGGATCAACTCCCCTGCACTCAGAGCAGGAGCAGCAGACCGGCCATTGTTAAACACTCTAGAGGGCTATCTACAATTTTTTTTTAAATGATTCTTTTTTTTTTTTTTTTTTGAGACAGAGTCTCACTGTGTTGCCCGGGCTAGAGTGCCATGCCATCAGCCTAGCTCACAGGAACCTCAAACTCCTGGGCTCAAGTGATCCTCCTGCCTCAGCCTCCCGAGTAGTTGGGACTACAGGCATGCGCCATCATGCCCGGCTAATTTTTTCTATGTATTTTTAGTTGTCCAATTAATTTCTTTCTAATTTTAGTAGAGACGGGGTCTCAGTCTTGCTCAGGCTGGTTTCGAACTCCTGAGCTCAAACAATCCACCCACCTCGGCCTCCCAGAGAGCTAGGACTACAGGCGTTTAAATGACTCTTAAGGCAGCAATTAAAACACCTAGAGGAAGTTCTTTGTCCTCTGGGATTGTTTTTTCTGCGGATAGCTTCAGCCCACATTTGCATTTTACATGCATCTGACCTGACTTCTCAGCAAATTTTTAAGGATTTTTCCAGTGGCAGGCCGTTTAAATTTTTTTTTTAACTTCCTCTAAAATAAATCTTTAATTTTTAGACCAATCAGTCAAAAAGTGGTGCTGAAAGAGATACAACACTCGAGAGGATTCAGATCAACCTGAAAGAGCTCTTCCGGACCAGACTCAGAAGTAGTTCGCAACTTGAAATAAGCAACAGTGAGCGACAAATTTCACTTTCAGACTGCTCCTCAATCTCGGTGCTATTCAAGTCACCTATATTTAAATCGTTTAAAATTTAACTTATTAGAGTTCCTAAGCATAAAAACCTGAAAAACATAATTCTAGTATTTTTGAAATATTTAATTAATACACATTTCATCATTTGGGTATTTTTGTAACCAAATAAGGATCCTTATCTCACAATAATTCTGTTTGGTCTACTCTTTTCTTTCTTCAAGAACACAAGACCATAGTTTGTTTTTAAAATAAAAAGGAAAAAAGTCATCATCACAGAATGAAAACACTAAAACAAAATACTTTTGGAGGATGGCATAACAGAAGAGAAATTCTCTAAATAAATAGTTTCGATTTACCATTTTTGTCCTCTTATTCACTGGAGAAGATTTTCAATCTCCCACGAATAAGTTTTTGTGTATCAAGGAGATAAACAAAAGAATCCACAATTTATAATGTAAGAATGATAACAATAAATTAAAATGCCACAAAGTATATTCCCGTGGCATTTTTTATCGAGCAGTTCTCTCCTCTGTCTCTGCTAAGTCTCAGAAACAACACTTAATCTCTATAGTATTCATATAAATTATAAATTTTAATATATTTCTGGGAACCTAGGAAAATCCTTGGCTATGTTGCAACTGGTATCACGCTATATATAGTGAGAAAGGTATTATATTTTTGTTAACTTTCTGGTAACTGTTGGAATTAAGTCAGGCCTATTTAAATCACCAAAAAAAATCATCTAATTATAAAATTACCAATTGAATAACTGATCATAAATTCTAATTTTTTCTAATCTTCTGCTAACTTTTAAAAAGAATTAATACCATGCTGTTGGGCATCAATGGAAGTACTTTGTAGTGCTTAGGAAAGTACCTTATGCACAACAGATATTCAATAAATATTTTTAAATAAATGAATGATAAAAAAGTTATTCCTTTTCTAATATTCTGCTAACTTTTAAAAAGAATTAATACCATGCTGTTGGGCATCAATGGAAGTACTTTGTAGTGCTTAGGAAAGTACCTTATAC
>NW_012137969.1:887812-911299 GCF_000956105.1 Propithecus coquereli | reverse complement strand
CATCCTAGCTCACAGCAACCTCAAACTCCTGGGCTCGAGCGATCCTTCTGCCTCAGTCTCCTGAGTAGCTGGGACTACAGGCATGCGCCACCATGCCTGGCTAATTTTTTCTATGTATTTTTAGTTGTCCAAGTAATTTTTTTCTAATTTTAGTAGAGACGGGGGTCTCGCTCTTGCTCAGGCTGGTTTCGAACTCCTGAGCTCAAACAATCCACCCGCCTCGGCCTCTCCTAACAGCCCGTTTTAAGGGTGGACTGTGCTTCTGGGAGCCATTTGCATTAGAAAGCAAAGGCTCTGCAGGCGAAAGCTTGTTTCTGGCTACAGTTTCAAGCGAAAATCCAACCTTAAAATCTTTTCCCTCCTCCGTTTTTTCTACTGACCCGTGCTCAGGGCCGATGGCCATCTCTACTGGCTCTCTCTTATTCTGGCCTGATGTAGACGGAAGGTCGTATATAACCTCCTCCTTCGTACATACAGTAGGCTCCGGACCTTTCACTAAGCTTTCCTTAGGACGGGACTGTTCTGTCTCGCTACTAGAAGAGTCATCTGAGTCAGATTGAAACAGTTGTAGGGCTTGAGTAATTAAAGAACAGAGTTGCCAAACATGTAAAGGAATTTTTTCTCCTTTACGGAACGCTTTTCATAATGTTTTTAATGTTAACTGCCATTGTTGCAGCTTGAACTCATCTGGAGATGGAAACCAGATGCAGTGTTTGGAAATTAAATGAATCAATTCCTCAAGATTTTTCTTTTTGGCAACTACTCCAGCACTCTTCAATAAAGCCCTCAACAGTTTCATATACCTAGAGGATAGAGTTTTACCCATTTGTTACCCTGATATTAATATCAATTCTTATTCAATCCCTGGAGTACTCACCTCTCTCCTTCTGGGCATCTAGGCTTGAAGCCTTTCTCCAGGTCCCCTGCAACGCGTACGGAGATTCCCCTCCACTCAAGGCAAAGACACTTTACCAAAAAAGACCCTATAGAAAAATTTTCCTGCTATATCCTGCCGACTACGCCAGTTTGCGGGGAACGTGGCCAGTGTTCCCTGCAAAAAACTGGGTCCCTTTGGTAGAGTTGCAAGTGATAAGAAAATAATAGAGAGAAATGGAAAATGGAAGAAATAAAAGAATACACTTAGACAAAGATATAGTTTTATAAGTTTATAAAAATTATAGGCAAAGCAGGAGCTCAGGGGGCTTAGATCTCTCCGTTGTCTCAAAAGCCCCGAATGAGGTCTTACATGGTAACTTATAGGAAATAGTGAACAATTGTCAGGGGTAACAGATTTACATAACAGCAGGTAGTTCCTCTCAGGTTAACAGATTTTCAAAAGGTTTTTACAGAAGGCTTCTACAGATTCTTTAACTAATTCTATTTACGTAAGCAAACGGTTACAAAGTCTTTCAAAGGTTAATTTCTAAATTCTAAGGTAAGTTTATCATTTAAACAAAGGGGTTAAACACAGATATGTAAGCTCCATGTTTATTAGGTTATTGTGAATGGAGACAGGTAGTCTAGAGTGGTTTAAACAAAAGCTTTGCTTTTAGCCATTCGGGAAGCTGTCGTCTCCGGGAAGCTGACAATGGAGGGCACTCCATTGTCAGCTCTCAGCCTATAGTTTTTAACAGATTCACTTGTGCTTTACAAAGCAAATCCAATTCTTTAGGTCTGAGAAACGCGGCGCCTCGTGGGATACAGCCGCTACTGCCTTTCAGAGACGCCCTTCTGAGTGTAACAGCATTCGAAATGCAAACCAACACGTTCACATACTCCTTCAGGGCAAAGCTCTGCAAAACTGCTAAAACAAATCCTGTCCCAAAACACGTTTAATATTAATTCATGGAGTGACAGTGGAGTCTTCTCTTTTGTTTCTTACTAGACAGTGAGTGGAAATTATATGAAAATATAGAGTTCTTAGGTAAAAAAAAAAAAAGACACACGGAAGCCCTAATAACCTGTATTATTGCAATTTTGGTTTTTAGCTTCAGTCTTTACTCTTTCATGGGATGTAAAAGACAAGGCAAAAAAATAATGATGAGTATATGTTAATGGGTACAGACTATATAAAGATGTCATTTGTGACATCAATAATATAAAGAGTGGACTTCTGGCCATATGGCTGACCAGAGACACCAGCTGCCAGAGCATCTCAGTAAGACGAAGTTTTAGATGAAGGAGAAAAAACGAACACACAGACAGACATAGATCAAACATGGGTCTGAAGGAAGGGTGCCAGGACCTTCAGGAGACTCCACAGGACGAAGTTTCAGTGCAGAACAAGAAGAAGCAAGATATCAGCAAAGACCAACCCCTGAGAATCTTGGAGTCCTCCAAGAAGGGTAGGTAGGTGGTTTCTTTCTCTCTCTCCCTTGCACCTCTGAAAGTTGTTGGGCTCCCTAGCTGCTGGAGAGAGTTTCTGCACACACGAACCCAGAGGTTTCTGCCACCAGAGAGTTGGGCACTGCTTGTGGACATGGCACCAGGCTCTAAGCCCCACCAGGGCACTTCCCACCTCCACTGACCCAAGCAGGCAGAGCAGGGGCCATACAGCTTCTCCATCCACCATGTGACTTTGTCCTCCCCAGAGGGCTTCAACTCCTCAGGTTTCATCCTGCTTGTTCCCACACAGACAGTTCCCAACTCCAGCCCAGACTGCAGGAGCTGCAGGTGTTCAGTGGGTTCCGGGTGATCTGTGTGACTCCAAAGCCTGGATATTCTGGGCAGCCTGCCTCCTGGAGGGAAGGCTCGAGATGACCAGAGTGCTAGCGTACATTCATTCAGACTCTCTTTCTCCCCTTCCCTTTCCCCACCAACTATTGCTGAGAGATATTTGAGCCACCACACAAAAGCTTCCACAGAGTGGCACCCAAGCCTTTTCTTGTTGGGTCCTGCGGAAGATCAAGGGGTGCTCAGACTGTGATCTCCCTGCGTGCAAACTCTCCCTCATGTTGCTTGCCAGGCAGCTCCATCAGAGCAGGGCATGCCCCAAAGTGGAGGGACATTGATCCTGCTCAGTCATCCCATTGGCGACTTGGGTTCATAGCACTTCTCCCTGGTATGGTCAGGGATTGACCTTCTTGATTCCAGGAGGTGAGGAAGTCCACATGGGCAGATCAGGGGAGAGTACAGTGTGGATCCTAGGTGTGGTGTGCTCTGGGGGCACCCCTTCCCCTATGGGAGGGCCGTACTCTCAGCTCAGGCTGGGATCCTGGGTGAGGAACCTCCCCAGACTACTGCACACTTGGTGAGGAGTTCAGCTGGCTTGGGCTCCTGCCTGCCAGTACATTCCAGAGACAGACTGTGGAACAGAGGAAGAGGGAGAGGACTGAGGCCCACTGCAGAGTATCAGTTTGTGAATCTTAGATAGACCTCCCTCCACAAGCAGTCTTTCTGGTTGGGTGGGGCCCCTTCAGAAACTCGCTGGCAGCTCTGCCCAGAACCTGGGAGCAGACCTTTTATCCCTGAAAAAACAGCTATTTGGCCAGCTTTTGTGGAGCCTGAGGGCAGGCTCACCCAAGCCAGCCCCATCCAGCTACACGGCCCCACCTGCTTTTACTGTGGCAGAGAATAAGGACTCACCTGGAAGTTCCAGGGCACCACCCACCACCTAGAGATTTCACATGCTTCTCCTGAGGGACTAGAGCCAGTCACAAGACCAAAAAAGGTCATTGCAGCTTGTTCTTTCCAGCCAGCTCCACCTACTGACAGGAAGGTCAATTTTCATGCCCTTTATAGGATTTACTGACTCAATAGTCCAGGGTGTGTGGGAGTGTAAGGAGTGGCTACTTGGGTGAGCACCTACGCCTCCCTACAGAAACACTGTGCTACTGATAATGGTGGAACAAACCCAGCCCTGGCCTTAGCACATAAGCATTTAGCCCCCTCCCCTGTGAACAGCTCTCCTGGTTTGGAGAGCTTGTCCTGACCTTCCTACCAGCGCCTCCCCCTAGTGGCTGGAAAAGCAACGTCTGAGACCTGCTGAGGCTTTGCAAAGGCTTTCAGGCTCACACAACATAGCCACAAACTGCCTTGCTTCTCCCCACTCTTTGGAGGTGGTGGAGACCAAGAAACCCCCTGGGAGCTACAGGGTTCCTCCTAATGCTTGGAGCACTTAAGGACTCCACCTGGGAGACCAGAGTCTACCACAGACACAAAAGAACATCTTGGCAGTTGGCTGTATCACATCATCAACCAATGGCAGGGAGCACAGTGATATAGCCCATCATAGCATCTTCCAACTCAAGTAAAGAGGGCGTGGCTGAATTACTCCCACAAGTACTACCCACCATCACCAAGAGTAAGCTGGGGGCCTAACTCTTTATACACTGTTGGAAAGAGGTGAAGATAGGAGGTCAGAGGTAACCAGAGTGGTACACCAAACCTGCTAGAACACCCCTTAGACAACTTAGGACCAACACTCCTTTCCGTGGCACACTCAGGGATCAATCCTGGGGAAACAAGGCAGGACCTTGAGCAAGGCCTAGCACCCCCAGCTCTTGACTGAGAAGCCATATGAGAAGGAACCAGCAAAAGGACTCTGGAAACATGAAAAATCAGAGCAAAAGGACACCCCCTAAAGATAACAATAACACCTTACCAGTGAATATCATACAAAATGAACAGATTGAAATGAAAGATGAAGAATTTTGAGTATGGATTGTAAGGAAGCTCAATGAAATACAAGAGAAAATAGAAACCCAACACAGAGAAACCACAGAAACAGTGCATGAAATGAATAAAAAAATGTATTAAGGAAATCAAATTATTTAAAAAATCAAACAGAATTTGAGGAAATGAAAAATTCATTCAAGGAAATACAAAACACAGTGAAAAGTCTTAAGAATAGGCTAGATCAGGAAGAAGAAAGAATCTCACAGCTTGAAGACAATACCTTTGAGTTAAAAAAGTCAGCCAGTTAGAATGCACTGAGAAAAAAGACGAATAAAAAAAACCTACAAGAAATGTGTGGGTATGTGAAGAGGGCTAACATTGAGAATCATAGGCATTCCTGAGGGTGAAGAAGATACACAAGGGTTGGAAAACCTATTTGAGGGAATAATTGAGGAAAATTTTTGTGGCCTTGCTAGACATTTAGATATCCAGGTTCAATAAGCTCCTGGGAGATTCAACATGAAGAAGCTATCACCACAAAACATAGCCATTAGATTGGCCAAAGTAAACAGAAAAGAGCACTCCTACGAGGCTTAAGGTGAAAGCAGCAGCAGGTAACTTAGAAAGGAAAACACAACAAACTTACTGCACACTTCTCAACTGAGAGCTTACAAGGCAGAAGTGATTGGGGCCCCATTCTCATCTTCTCAAAGAGAATAATTCCCAGCCTAGAATTTTGTATCCTTCAAAACTAAGCTTCTTATATGAGGGAGAAATAAAGGCTTTCTCAGACAAGCAAACACTGAGAGAATTTGTCAAGACCAGACCTACCCTGCAGGAAGTACTCAGACTTGCATTATACATACATCAGAACAATAGATACCCACCAGTGTAAAACCACTGAAAAGCTAAAGGTCAGAGCCGAGATATGGCAGTATCTCAAGAAGTAAGACAAAATCATAATGTTATATTAAACAGGATTAATAGAAATCCACCCCACTTATCAATTTTTTCAATAAATGTGAATGGCTTGAAGTCCCCACTCAAGAGACATAGGCTGGCTACTTTTTTAAGAGTTCTTATCATAAAGGTGTGCTGGATTTTGTTCAAACACTTTTTCTGCTTCTATTGAGAGGATCATATGGTCTTTGTTCTTATTTTTATTTATATGGTGAATTACATTTATAGATTTGCATACGTTCAACCATCCTTGCATCTCTGGGATGAAGCCCACCTGGTCATGAATTATGTTTTTGGTGTCCAATTGAATTCCGTTTGCTAAGATTTTATTGAGAATTTTTGTATCTATATTCATAAGGGATATTGGTCTTTTGTTTTCTTTTTTTATTGTGTCCTTCCCTGGCTTTGGTATCAAGGTGATATTGGCTTTGTAGAATGAGTTGTGGAGGATCCTATCCTTCTCAATGTTGTGGAATAATTTCTACAGTATAGGTATGAGTTCTTCTTTGTAGGTTTGGTAAAATTCAGGTGTGAACCCCATCTGGTCCAAGACATTTTTTTTTATTGAAAAGATTTTTTATCGCTGCTTCAATTTTGGTGTTTGATATTGGTCTGTTCAGGAATTCTATGTCTTTCTGATTGAGCCTAGGGAGGCCATGTGTTTTGAAGAATTTGTCCATTTCCTCCATGTTTTTGGGCACAGAGATTTTTACAGTATTCAAAGATGATGTTTTGCATTTCTGTGATATCAGTTGTGACCTCTTCTTTTTCATTTTTAATTGAGGTTATTAGAATACTTTCCTTTCTTCTTCTGGTCAGTCTAGAAGAAGGCTGTCAATTTTGTTTATCTTTTCAAAGAACCAACTTTTCGTTTTATTCATCTTGTGTATTGTTCTTTTTTCCTTGGTTTCATTTAGTTCTGCTCTGATCTTTGTAATTCTGTTCTTCTGCTGGGTTTAGGATTGGTTTGCTCTTCCTTTTCCAGTAACTTGAGCTGCTTCATTAGTTTGTTCATTTGTGATCTTTCTGTCTTTTGGATGTGAGCATTTAATGCTATTAGTTTTCCTCTCAGCGATGCTTTTGCTGTCTCCTACAGATTTTGATAACCCATTATCATTTAGTTGAAAGAATCTTTTGATTTCCATCTGGAGCTCCTCCTTGACCCAATAGACATTCAGCAATACATTGTTTAATTTCCATGACTTTGTATAGAGGTGAGTGTTTCTGTTGGAATTGATCTCTAATTTTATTCCACTGTGGTCTGAGAAGATACATGGTATAATTTTTATTTTTTAAAATTTTTCGAGATTTTTTTGTGGCCTAGGATGCGATCAATTTGAGAGAAGGTTCCATGAGCTGATGAGAAGAATGTATATTCCGTGTTGTTTGGATGGAATGTTCTGTAGATGTCTGTTAGGCCAATTTGATCTAGAGTTCTGTTTAAGTCCATTGTTTGTTTGCTAATTTTCTGCTTAGAGGATCTGTCCAGTTCTGTCAGTGGGGTGTTGAAATCCCCAGCTAGTATGGCATTGCTGTGTATCATGTTGTTTAGATCAATCAGGATTTGCTTTATGTATCTGGGTGCTCTTGTGTTGGGTGCATACCTATTTAAGATTGTTAAGTCTTCTTGGATTTTTCCCTCTGCCACTACATACAGACCATCTTTATCTTTCTTTTGTTGCTTTAAAATTTATGTTATCTGATATAAGAATGGCTACTCCAACTTTCTTTGGGTTTCCATTTGCCTGGAAATTTATCTTCCATGCCTTGACCTTGAGTCTGAATGTGTCCCTGTGGGTAAGGTGCATTTCCTGAAGACAGCCGATACTTGGCTTGTGTTTTTTTTTTATCCATTAAGCCAGGCTATGTCTCTCCTGTGGGAAATTTAAGCCATTCACATTTATGAGAGATTTGATATTTGGGACAGATTTCTGATGATAGCATTGGGTAGACTCTGATTGTTTTGTTTTACCTCCCAAGCCATTGCGGAATCAGGGTTCTGAACTTTAACTTTTTTTTCATTTGACACTGGTGGATTTCTATTGTGCTGGTCAGTGTATAATGCAGATCTGAGTGCTTTCTGCAGGGCAGGTCTGGTCTTTGCAAATTCCATCAGTGATTGCTTGTCTGGGAAAGTCTTTATTTCTCCCTCATATAAGAATCTTAGTTTTGGAGGGGAAAGAATTCTAGATGGGCCATTATTATGTTTTAGAAGACTGAGGATGGGTCCCCAGTCCCTTCTGTCTTGTAGGATTTCAGTTGAGAAATCTGCAGTTAGTCTGATAGGTTTTCCTTTGTAAGTTGCCTGCTGTTTTTACCTTAATGCTCAAAGGAGTGCCTCTTTCATGTTTACTTTGGCCAGCCTAATAACTATGTGATGTGGTGATTGACTTTTCACATTGAGTCTCCTGGAAGTCCTGTGCACTCTGGTACCTGAATATCTAGATTTCTGGCTAGGCCTGGGAAATATTCCTTAATTATTTCTAGAAATAGATTTTCCAGCACTTGTACATTTTCTTCTTCACTCAGGAATGCCTATGATTCTTATGTGTGATCTCTTTACATAATCCCACATTTCTTGTATGCTTTGTTCATGTCTCTTCCTTCTGTGTTCTTTTTCTTCATCTCATTTGTCTAGCACATAGGTGTTATCTTCAAGCTCTGAGATTGTTTCCTCTGAGTGATCCATTCTATTCTTAGGCTTTCCACTGTGTTTTTCAGTTTCTTGAATGCCTCTTTCATTTCCAGTATTTCTGTCTGGTTTTTTCGTAATGCTTCGATTTCTTTAGAGAATTTTTCCTTCATTTCCTGCATTGTTCTTGTGGCTTCTTTGTGTTGGGCTTCTATTATCTCTTGAATTCCATTGAGTTTTCTTTCAATCATATTCAAAATCCCTCATCTGTCATTTTAAACATTTCATTTACCTTGGTATCTGTTGCTGAGGAGCTGATGGTTTCTTTTGTGGGTGACTTTTCACTCTGATTTTTCATGTTTCCTGAGTTCTTTCACTGATTCTTTCTCATCTGGCTTCTTGGTCGAGAACTGGGGATGTTAGGGCTGGTTTATGGCCCTATCTCCACGTCCCCAAACGTCATTCCTTGACAGTACGAGGGAGAGGAGTGCGGGGCCCTTATTGCCTTAGGGGTGTTTTAGAAAGTTTGATGAACCTCTTGGGTTACCTCTGACCTGTTCTCTTTACCTCTTCCCAATGGAGCATAGTGAGTTTTGTCCCCGAGCTTAAGCTCCAAGCTGGTGGATTGTACTTGTGGATATGAATCCACTGCTCAAGTTAATAAACTTGAGATGGAAGTCAATATGTTTAGCTATGGGGTTGTGCCCTCTGTCATTGATTGTACTTTGCATGGAGGAGCCAGTTACCAAAGTAACCTGTTGTTCCTGTGGTAGGCTCTGGTCCCCTAGGTTGGGTATATGAATGCCCCAAGCTCTGGGGGGGGGGCCTTGTAGCTTCAGGTGTTGCTTGGACCCTGGTCCCCCCTGAGGTGGTGGTAGGACCAAGAGAGATCACAGCTGGAGTGTGAAAGCCTGGGTATGCGAGCTTCTATGCTGGCTTATGCCGGCACTAGGGGGAGCTGTTAATATGGACTTCAGCGCTATCTCACCAAGCTTGAAGGGCTGCTCCTGATGGGAGAGATCAACTGGTGCAATTGCTGAGGTCTCTATCCAGGTTTTTCCTTCCCTGTCCACACACCTGGGCACCTTCCCCTCTGATAGGTCCACTTGTGTTTCCTCTCCACCCACAGTTCGTGTGTCTGGCCTGCTGGCATGCGTCTTCACATGTCAGTGGTGGATAGTGGGATCTCCAGTTGTGCATCCCTTTTCTGCCACTAGATCCCAGGGCGAGGAGGGTAGGCCTCTCTATCCCCAGAACTCTCTGCAAGGGGGAAGCCCCCACCAGGGGAGGCGGGGGATGGAGCTCACCTATAGATCCCTGCTCTCTTGAGCTCCTCCACACTGTCCCAGTGGGCACAGGCTCTCACTTGCCACCCAAACCTGGAATTGGGATCTCACTCCCACACTACCTGACCCTGCCATCTGCATTGTCAGCATGTGAATGTGCCTCATGCCTCTGGGCAGGAGGATCACAGACTGAGGTTGCCCTACTGCCTGGGGATGGAGCCATGTTCTCAGCAGTGAAAGCAGGTCACTTGGCACAGAGAACTCTGCTGGTTGCTATGGATGGGGGCTGTGGACTTCCTGCAAGGGTCTTGAGTTGGGGGGCATTCACCTGCCCTCTTCTCCAAGCCCGAGTCACAGCAGAGTAGCTACTCTCCTCTCCATGCCACTGTGGTGACTGTGCTGACTGAGGCAGCCTCAGCTGGTAGTGCACTCTCCTTGTGGGGAGCCAAGTCCCTCAGCATAACGCACTTTGGTGGTTGCTGTGGAGTGGGTGCGGCCCTGCTGCTAGAAGTGTCTTGAGCCAAAATTACATCCTGGGATGCCAGGAGTGGAGGACATGCAGAGGAGGGGTTGTCCAGATGCAGAGATGCCAACTCTTTGGTCGCTCATGGCAATACCCCATGGGAAGAGAGCCCTGTGTCCCATTGCTGGTCCGAGGCACCTGGGCGAGGGGAAGAAGAAAAAACCCCTAAGACTTTCATGGGCTCCAGAACTCCCTGGAGTTAGATCATGCCGGTTAGTCCCTTCTATCCTCCTCTTTCTCTGCTGCTCAGTTCCTCCTAGGTGGTGAACCCAGACTCCACTGCTGTCTGTCCCTGTGGTCCACTTCTAAGCAGTAATCACTCTCCACTCTCCTCAGTCCAATCCTCAACACTTCAGCCAGGATGGTCCGACATGCTCTGTCTCTGGTCGGCATTCTTGGCTCTGATATATTTCATTCAAATCTTACTGAACAGGATTCATTCTAGTTTTGTCCCTTTCTGAATCAGAGACTGGCTTCTCCAACAGTGAGAACCCTGACTTCCATCATCGTTAACATATTTACTTATTTAATCAGCTTCCTTTACATAGCCACCACCCATCCCTCCCCACTCACGGTTGTCTCCTCACCTCCTTGGGCTCTTCACACCCTACGTGGGCTCTGGCTGCTCTTGCTGGGCCCCATCTGCATGGGCCCTTCCTCCCCTTCCTTGGCTCCTGCACCCAGACCTGGCTGCCCCTGCATGTGGACACCACCATGAGTCCATCCTCTGCCTTTACCTGTGGCCATCACCTTGCTGTAACACACTTAATGGCTTAGGGACTGAATTCTTCAGAAAAGAAAGTGGAGGGAAGGAGCCGAAAAGGAAAAGTAAGAACACTGTGTACTGTCTGATTCCAGCTGAAACTGGTGAGTGCTTTTAGTCTTGCTGCCAAACCAATTGACACACTGACAATTTCTTATTCAATGTTTCTTGTGTTTAGCATTTGGAAGTTGATGATGGACTACAAGAGATATAAGAAAACATGTGTCCTGCCTTCCAGAAACATCAGGGAAGATGGGATTAAGATGTTAAATCAAAACTATTAGTATAATAATAAGTTCCTCCTCTGAGTGTTATAAAAATTTGTGGTTCAAAAGGTAAAATTAAACTGTGAATATATATTCTAAGCAATGGCAAAATCACAATGGCTTAACTGTCACCTATGTTAATAATCAAATTGAGTTTTGAAATAGGCCGACGGAACCAGTGATTATGATGACAAAGAATTCTTAGTTGCTGGTTCTCAATCACTCAGTCCTACAGATTCTTCCTTAATGTGCATGAAGGCATCAGATAATAATTGTGTAAATAAATGCTTATTGGTTTGCTCAGTATAATACTTATTACAGTATACTTATTATAGTATATTACAAACAGAACAGGTGGTACAAATGCCACAATTATAGCCACCACAGTAATTCTTACTTTCAGCAACAATTCTTGATAAAACTGTTGAGAAATATTTATTTTCTTATCAGAGCTGAAAGGGAGTCAATGGTACTAACTGGGGGTGGGTGGAGATTGTCCTATGAAGATCAGACAATTGGAATTCATATATGTGGCTTTGGTTTAGTCACCTCCTTTATATCACACAATATACACTCTTCCAAAGACACTGAGAGAGAACAATGAATGTACAGAATTCCTAGTCATTGATCAAGTGCCCTGGGTTAAGCTCTTCTTTATTCCTGAGTTTTATTAACAATGTAAATTGGGGTCTCTGGTGTTCTTAGATGTTTCTAGAAGAACAAAGCAGAAGTCCTTAGGGAAAGTCAGGCTCCACTTATGGCCCCATCTCTTGACTCAACCTTTAGAACAATAGGTTTTTCTGGTTGAAGAAGTCCCCTTGGGCTTAATTTCACAGGGATCTGCAATAGTTAAACAAACATATTGAGAAGCAATAAATGAAGCACATGAAGAAAAACAGAAAAGATACATTAAGGATAATAATGCTTTGCAAATGTATAAAAACTACTTTCAGCATCATGTGTCTTGGATTCTGTATACTTATTCTATAAGCTGTGTGAAGATTGAATAGTGAGAGTATTCTTCCATCCATCATTTAATACAATATGTATTGAGCGCCTATTTTGTGCCAAGTCTGAGTTGAACTCATGTTGGCTTCAGTTTTTTTAAATTAAAATTTATGTAAAATGAATGAGGCTTAAAAATTTATTCCAAATTCTTAGGCATTACAGCAAACTATATTTGAACAGCCATATAAAGGTCATTTTGTATATTTTGAATTTTGCAATGTTCTCCTGGGTAGGTATTATACACTTTAATCACGTGGGCAGTCTTTGAATTCTAATCAATGCAGTCACACCTCTCAAGTGAAACCATGCAGTATAATGATGGGAAGTGGAGGAAACACCCCTTGAAAGTCAGGATGAGATAATCACTGCACTGTGCGATTGTGCAAAACACCTTCTTATCTTTCCAATTCATTTGAAACTGAATTGAACTCTTGCTCGAGTACAAAGAGACTGGACATCATTCCTTTTTTTATTTTTTTATTTTTATTTTATTTTATTTTTATTTTTATTCTTTTTTGAGACAGAGTCTCACTCTGTTGCCCTGGATAGAGTGAGTGCCGTGGCGTCAGCCTAGCTCACAACAACCTCAAACTCCTGGGTTCAAGCGATCCTTCTGCCTCAGTCTCCCAAGTAGCTGGGACTACAGGTATGCGCCACCATGCCCGGCTAATTTTTTTTTTCTGTGTATTTTCAGTTGTCCAATCAATGTCTTTTCTATTTTTAGTAGAGACGGAGTCTCGCTCTTGCTCAGGCTGGCTTTGAACTCCTGAGCTCAAACAATCTGCCCGCCTCGGCCTCCCAGAGTGCTAGGATTACAGGCGTGAGCCACCGCGCCCGGCCCCTTTTTTTATTTTTTAAAATTTATTTCTCTTGCCCCTGCTAACTGGCTATGTTATAGAGACTGGACATACTTATGTCATGCTAATCTGCACTGACTTTAGATGATCTATATAGTTTGGTCGTTTATAAAGCCATGTTTTGAACTACATAACTGAAGCACCCTTAAAGATCATTGATGGCTCCAAATACATTATTTGCCCCATAAAATAAATTACTAAAAATATGAACAAGCATATTCTTTTCTTAAATATAGACTCCACAGTAAAGAAAATTTTCAATAAAACATTATGTATACAGAAAGTTTACTGACCTGTGTTTCTTTACAGGGTTTGAAGGAGAAGTTCTGCAGTATTTTGGCGAGAGCAAGTTTCATGTTCATGAGAGCAAACCTCATGCCAATGCAGTTTCGGGGCCCGGTTCCAAAGGGCAGGTATGTGTAAGGATCTATGTTGTCCTTGTTCTTCTTGCTGAACCTGGCTCCACAATAGTAGATAAAAAAGTTAATGAGGGAAAATCCACGAAGTCTGTATGTTAGGAGTTCTGACTTAGACCTCCTGTCCCCACAAGCAGTAGTAAACAAAATACTCTTGTATGTTAGTCATTGCAATCCTGCTATGGTTATTTTGCTATGAAAATTGTAAGCTATAAATCCTCACCATTCTCCTTATGTTATAGGAGCTGTGCATTTTGTTGAGATGAGATGAGTACTGTTTTAAAAACTTACCTGTAACTACTAAAATTATATTCCTGGTTGTGATGTGCTCACACTTTAAAAGGCACATAAGTAATGAGAAGAATTAATGGAAAAGTAATTTTCTGCCTCAAATCATACTTATGTTGGCCATATGTGCATTGAGGAAAGAACAAGAGAAAATATCTAGCACTATTTAAATTGGGTTTCTTCTTTTTCCTTCTCCTCATCTATCCTCTGCTTTCTTTTCTTTCTAAATCTCCTGCTCCCTCTTCCTCTTCCCTGTCTTCTCCTTCTTTGTCTTTGTCTTCATAGTCCTCCTCCTCCTTCTCATTCCCCTCCTCCTCCTTTTTCTCTTCCTCCTCCTTACCTCTCAATCTCCCCCTCTTTCTCTTTCCCCCACATAGAATAATTTAAGTCAGGTAATTTACATGGGTGTTTGATGCTACTCTCCTATAATATAATCACAGTTTTCCTTATCTATCTGTTCCACTAGGCTATAAATTCTTTGAAGGTTAGACCTGTATTTTGTTCAAATTGATTCCTCACTATGTGATTATATTAAGAAAAGATGTTGTTGTGGGTAAAGTGATAATGACATTGTGGTGTTGTGTATTAAAAGATGTCCTTAGATTTTGGAGAGCACTCTGAAATATTTAAAGGCAATTTTCCTCAAAATAACAGGGGTTTGGGAGATGGTTGTGGTGCTGTGTTGATGGGACAGCTGACACACATTGATCCTTCTTATGGCAGGAGATGGGCACATGCAGATGCATTAAAAGTACTCTATAGACTTGTTTCTATAGAATATACATGCGTATATGTGAAACATCCTCCATAATAAACTTTTTTTTAATGTTTGCATGTCTCACATTTGGGTCCAGTTCCTGACACTCAGGAAGCACTTACTTTCTGTTTGGTGACAGAATGAATCCAATTGGAGTGCAGTGAGTGGTCTCTGATTTTCCATCTGTGCAGCTAGAGGAGGTTGAATTGCTCAGGTTCAAAGAAACACAGAATTCTGCTGCTCCAGGCAACAGAGGGCTTGGTCAATTCTGATTACTCTTCCAACACATACGTGCAGACTCCATGCTAGCCTAAGGGACACCATGGCCAGGAAGACAAGCTTCCCGCCATCATCAGGCTAGTAGTGATGGGTCAGTAAAAATCTAGCTCCCAGGCCTCCTGACTCACCAGCCAGAACCCTAAAAACCATATTCTTAAGTTTGCTTACCAATAGAATAATGAAAAGGCATCAACTATTTGCAGAGTTCCCAAGACCAATCTTGGCACTATATTCCCAGAGCAGGTTGCTGGAATGTCTGAGATGTCTAGAAAGCTATGGCTGTGCTTTGGAAGAGTCACTGACCACTGAGAGTACAAGGGACCTGCCACAGGACTGCAGTCATAGACGTGACCAGGAAGACCTGTGCTCTCCTCTGTCCTCAATGGAATGGCTTACACCAACAGAGGTGAGGACTTCTTAGGTCCTCACCCTGCACCTGTAAATTACCCTTGAGGAAACAGCAACCAATGTTGAACACAAAGGAATGTGGAATCCTTTGTTAAAGTTGATGGTAAATTCAGAGGGATATAGGGAACAGCACAGAAAAGATGAAAAGAGTAAAAGGCCTATACTAAGATAAAATAGGAGTGAAATGAATTATGGCAAATCCATACCAAAAATATACAGTTAAAAAGGATAGTGGATGGTTTATAGTTTACTCTTAAAGTAAGAAGCAGTTCAAACAAATAAAACATGGTAACGCTCTAGTTTTTAAAAAGTTATGTATGCAAAGAAAAATGTCCATCAGGGCATACATCACATAATAAATGAGGCTTATCTTATGGTGTTTTAATTGTGTGTGGCTATAGTTTTCCTTTTACTAGTCTATGATTTATAAACTTTCACAATCAATACTTTTTAATAGGAAACTTGTACAAATAAAAAGACTTACAAGAAAATGTACAACACATGATTATTATGTATACTAAGAGATGTCAGAATATGCTGGAACCACCCTGGTTCAGAGTGGGCTTCCTTTCCCAGGGGCCTTGTACCTTTCAGGACGGAACTCCTCAGGCTCTGGCCAGTACTTTGAGTCTCGGTGAAGGGCATAAGTTGGTATTGTCACCACTACCCCTTTGGGGATGAACACTCCCTTGATTTCAACGTCTTTCTTACAGACCCTCTCAAGTCTTGCAGCAATGGGGAATAATCTGAGAGTTTCATTCACCACCATGTCAAGATATTCCATCTGTACCAGGGCGTCATAGGTGGCAGGTGTCTGGGAACAAAAAAAAGCCCATATTTTAATAAATTGAAAGTTGGAATTAACTGTCAATGCAGTACAGTGAGTATTATTGAATTGTTAGGGGATGAAAAGAAACATATTGGCAGAGGACCTTCACATCCTTAAGGCATTTTAATAACTATCAAGAGCTTGATCTGCTCTATGTCCCATTAGACATGTGGAGATGTTACAGATGTGGGAGACCTGTGGGGACATCCTCTACCCGGGGACTGAAATCCTGAGCATAACCACATAGTGCCTTTTCTTCTCTCATGAACAAATGTGAAGAAAGGAGGGTGAACTTTACATTTCACGATAATATGTCAAAGTCGATGTCACCTTGCAAAAGTGGGCCACATGTGTACCCAGGAAGGGAAAAGAGCATGTGAAGAGCAAATTCCCCTGTTCCACATAAGGCTTTTTGGTTGGAAATCGTGCTTGGTAACCCTTTTGATTATATATATAAAATGTTAATAGAAAGACTATAAAAAGCTCCATAAATAATTTGAGGACAAAGTAGTCTATCTCCAACACAAACAGGACAAAAGAAGGTTAAGATTAGAAGCTCCCAGGGTACATGATTTCAATTCTAATAAAACTTATAAAGGGGATAGAAGTCCCACATTCATCACCATCCCCTCTTGCTCAGTTTACTACTTGCTGCTTAAGGGCTTGACTATCAGCTATAAAAACAATCCCTTTGTGTTCACCTCTCTGCCTGACCAGCCTTGCCAGCCCCAGAGGCCAGGTCTATTCACAACACAAAGGATCCCAGTTGGGCAGAGATCTGAAAAGAGTGTGGGTGATATGTCCCTAGCACTTCGTCTGGTATTTGGAGGCAATGGTGTAGAGGTTAAGAGATTCCACAGGAGCCAGAAACCCTGGCTCCTACTTGGCTTCTTCACCACTAGCTCCATGACTGCAGCATGAGACAGGTGCTGGGCAGAGCTGGGTCCACCTGCCCAGTGCACCTGAGGCCAGGATGATCAGACAACAGCCAGAGTAAAAAGCAGGCTAAGCTATCTATCCAGACATGAGCCACAAATGCTTATTGTTAGATGTCACTAAGATTTTCTGGATTTTTTTTTTTTTTTTTTGCATTATTGTGGTAACTGATAATAGATGCACGAGGACCGGCACTGTTTTCAAAATGTCTTGTATTTCTGGGAGCAGCATCCAGTACCTATATTTCTCCCTTTCTTTTCCTCTTTAGAGCCTTCCTAAGTAGTGTCTGGGAAAAAAATCAAGGCTTACACATTTGGAAAAACTCCACCTAGGAAGTGGTGAGCAGGCATTCTTGCTAAGGCTTCGCCTCCTCCCTCCCTCTCCATGTATCATCCACTCACCTTATTAGGCAAAGCTGCATCAATCTCCTCGTGCAGTTTCTGCTGGACATCAGGGTGAGTGGCCAGTTCATACATAATGAAGGAAAGAACACTGCTAGTGGTCTCGTAGCCAGCAAAAATGAAGATAATTGACTGGGCCACAAGCTCCAGATCAGACAGAGCTGAAAGGAGAGAAAGGATATGTTAGGTAAAGCAAGTCAGTGTAGAAGATCACAGTTTACAGGAACTAAAATCCAAGTGAGCTCCCAACTCCCTAGTGAAAAAAGTGGGAAAGTAACTCAGAGTCTCACTGGAGTGGTTTTCCTTCTGATGTCTGTGTTATAGAGCCAGAACAAGGCAACATTGTATTAACCCAGTTTATCTCGAGGTGTATATGATTGTGGCCCATCTACTCCTCATTATGTCATCCTCACCACTAACACATCTGGGTATTTCCAGAGAGCATTTCTGTCTAACATACTCAGTGTTATTGGTGTGTCCCTTGGATAATCATAAAAGTACTTCAGCTGTAAGTAAAATATAGGGTAACCTTGTGCATCAGGAAAAATTTAAACTATGTTAGTTACAATAGAGCTTGAAAATTTTTAAGAATTTGCAATACTGAGGCTTCAGGGAAAATTGAAGGATATTTTCTCTACGCATCGTTGAGGGAACTTAAGGGAACAATATAGGGCTACAGATAAACTCTTGCTACTCCAAGTGTGGTCCATGCATCAGCAGCATCAACAGGATCTGGCAGCTCATTAGAAATGCAGAATCTAAAGCCCCACCTAGACCTACAGAATCAGTACCTAACCTTTAGGAGATATGATGTATGCCTGAGAAGCATGGATTTTACTTTAAGAGGCATCAAGTACTAGAAGATTTAGGGTACAGTTTTTCAAAATGGACTATCTCAGGATGTACAGAAATAACAGAAATAGACAAAAAGCTCAAAGGGTGGTGATTAACCCTAGCCTGATGAATGGCACTAAAATAGCAGAAGCCTTTATGATTACAAGCTGGCCTTCTCCTTCATTGTTTCTGTGGAGAGAAGCAGAGCACGGTCAGGGTTTGGACTGTTTCACTGGGACAGGATTAGGACCTTTATATACCCAAATGACTGAAATATATATGGTGCCCACCCCACCCATGTAATTCATTACTAAAAACAATACAAAATGAGTGTGAGAAGTGTCTGCACAGTTGTGATTTTCCAGTGATCATTCTGTGATGCTTCAGTGGGTAAATTTAACTATCAAATTTTTATGCAGTTAGCATCAACCCAATGAAACTGACTTGATCTTCCTCTATAATCACAAAGTTTAGAGCTCTGTTGTTTAATGAGATCACCACTAGCCACATGTACCTGTTTAAACTTAAATTCTAATTAATTAAAATTAAATACATGTTAAAATTCCTCTTCAATGGCTCTAGACACCTGTTCAGTGCCCAGTAGCCCCATGTGTCCAGTGGTGACTGTATAAAACGGGGAAATGATAGACTATTTCCTTCATCACAGAAACTTGTATTGGGATAGACAGATTGATGATAGATAGGTAGAGAATGGATACACAGATGATAGAATAGATGGACACATAGACACATGTACTGTAGTGTGCTGGGGCAAGTCCATCCTTGCTCTGTAGAGCCAATTGTAAGTATTCAGGACTTTTGTGAGATGGTTGTTAAACTTTTGAAGCTTGACACTGACCATGATCCTTATTTTGCCACCATCATAGTTATTATAATTTGAGTCAGAAGGATCCATTGGTGGTGAAACTAGTTGGTGAAAGGTCCGGAGGAATAGGATATTTACATAGTCTAAAATGTTTCCCCATAGGTTACTTACTCATTGTGAAGGGAAAAATAAATCTTTACAGTAGATTGAGCTTGTGAGCACACTTTTACCAAGTATTCGTAGTTAAAATCACCCTTGTTGGGCCAGTGTGCCTCCTGATTCGATGTTAGATACAAATTTCTTGGCAGAGGTTCTGACTCAGTGGATCTGGAGGAGGCTGAGAACCTGCATTTGTTCTCATGTAGGTGATCCACAGACCCCTGGCTGACTTCGAGGCAAGAGAGGTTTGTTCAGGGCTTCCCTTCTTGCTTTGAACACGGCTATTCCTGTGTGCTTCTAGAAGGTGCATCAAGCTACCATTTCTAATATTTAAATGTGTGTCATTTTGCAGTGTGGCAGAAATTCTCCTCTTCCTGGAAAGCTTCCTGCACATTTTTAGAACGAGACCCTCCCTCTGGGCTTCCTCATCAGGAGTTGCCAGAAGTCCTCCTTGGTTACCTTTATGGGACTCAGTTTCTTTTGAATTCTGGGAGTCGATCATCAGCTGAAGGAAATCTACTCGGTGCTGGAAGCAGAAAGAGAAATTTCAGTGACAGAAGGGGAATCGTGAAGACAGAAGTACATTGGGCGCGCAGTCTTCAACCTCCCTTCTGACAATATAGACCACTGAAGTCCAGAGTCTGACAGGTGTTTCCTGAGTGACCAGTGAACAAAAACATCCATCTAAGACCCTGGAGGGCAGGATGTTTCCTGGCAGAATTCCAGCTATCACGTGCAACTGCTTTTTGGTCTTTACTCCCTGATCCTTTGCTTCTCTGGCTTTTGGACACTGTTTCCTGGCCAAAGAGTTGCCTGCTCCTGTTCCCATCACACCTGCTTGCTCAGGACTTAAGTTCTTTTTGTTCTGAGGCCTTCATTCTGAACCAACGGTCACATAGATTAATTTTCTGACATTTTCAGAGCTCCTTTGCAGTTTTCTTTGTGGTAGCATCTTTAAGTGCTCCACTCTCCCAGAACTCTATACAATCTTTAGTAACATCTATGTAACCAGTTCCGCCTCTGTGACCTGTAGGCATCCTTGGCCTGGTCTGGAGCCCTCATGAGGCAAAGCTGTGTCAGCCAGCTTGCAGCCCCACGGCCCAGAGAAGACCTCAGCCCACTTCAGGCATTGAGCATGCTTATATTTAACGTAGGCTATACTAAGCACATACCCAGAGAGGGCTTTCCATGGGTGAATGTCTAAAATAACTTGAAAGGATTCCTTACCAGGCTGCAATGTTTGACAATGAAAATAGCAGTAAAATCATTGTTAAAGAGTAATCGTTTTCCTCTTACAATTTATTGAAGTGAAGTGGTTAAGTTTTTTCTCACCAACGTTTATGCTATGACATAGTAATTACTATACCTGATATTAAATTTTAAATGCAGTCTGCCTCACTCATTCTTTTTTTTTTTTTTGAGACAAGAGTCTCACTCTTTTGCCCTGGCTAGAGTGCCATGGCGTCAGCCTAGCTCACAGCAACCTCAAACTCCTGGGCTCAAGCAATCCTCCTGCCTCAGCCTCCCGAGTAGCTGGGACTACAGGCATGCACCACCATGCCCGGCTAATTTTTTCTATATATTTTTAGTTGTCTGATTAATTTCTTTCTATTTTAGTAGAGACGGGGTCTCGCTCTTGCTCAGGCTGGTCTCGAACTCCTGAGCTCAAAAATCCGCCCGCCTCGGCCTCCCAGAGTGCTAGGATTACAGGCGTAAGCCACTGCTATCGGCTATCACTCATTTGTATAACTGCCTCCCATCCTCCACCTTCTTCATTCCTACAAAATGAATTCTTCTTTTGTTCTTTCCTTAAGTTTTTTGCCTTCCTTTAAAAAATACACTTAAATGCCCAAATTATAAGAATATGATTTCCCAAACTATCCGAAAGTGAACATCTTCATGTAACCACCACCAGATTTTACCTTTTGTTTATCTTGGAGGCGACTTTCTTTCATCCTTTTTACAGAGTTTTTTAAAAAGTTTGTAGAATCTCTTGGAAACATGGAGATATTTAATGCTTCAAAAATTGGGGTAAGGAATGGCAAGAGTACTATAGGGGATAAAAAAAGAAAACCATCATGTAAACACAAAATTTACCTGGAGCAATTATAATTTTCTCTACAAGTGTGAAAAGTAATAGACTTCAGGGTTCTCAAGGAGGAACCATTCCTTCTATGACCTTGGCTCATCTTCCAGGCCAATGGCTGAGCAATGGCACATCCAAACTTAGGGGCCACCCTTATAGCTGTGAGATCAATGACCTCTCCTGCATTTTGGGTGACAGGATTAAGTTAACAGGACTCCAATAAACTCAATTAGGAATGAAAAAAGAGAAACTACAATTGATACCACAGAAATACAAGATATCATCTCTGAATACAATAAAAATCTCTATGCACATAAACTTGAAAATGTTGAGGAAATGGACAAATTCTTAGAATCATGCAGTCTCCCTAGGCTCAATCAGGAAAAAATAGAACTCCTGAGCATACCAATATCAAGTACCAAAATTAAAGCAGCAATAAAATCCTTCCTAAAAAAAATAGCCCTGGACCAGATGGTTTCACACCCAAATTCTATCAGACTTACAAAAAAGAACTGGTGGCTATCCTAGAGAAATTATTCCACAATATTGAGAGGGAATGAATCCTACCCAACACGTTTCTGAAGCCAACTTCACTGTGATACCAAAACCACGAAAGGACGCAACAAAAAAGGAAAACTACAGACCAATATCCCTTATGAATATAGATGCAAAATCCTGAATACAATCCTAGAAAATAGAATTTAACTAATACCTCTTATATTATCCTAGATGGAGCTGGAACCCATTTTCTGAAGTGTCACAAGATTGGAAAAACAAGCACCACATATACTCACCACCAAATTGGTACTAATTGATCAACACTTATGTGCACATATTGAAGTAATATTCATTGCGTGTCAGGCAGGTGGGAGGGAGAGGACGAGATGGGTATATTCACACCTAATGGGTAAGGTATGCACTGACTGTGTGATGGGCATGCATGTAGCTTTGATTTGGGTGGTGCCAAGGCAATATATATAACCTAAACTTTTACACCCCCATAATATTCTGAAATAACGAGAAGAAAGTAAAAAAAAAAAAAACAAAAAAATAAAGTAATGTTAAGAAAATAAAAAAAAATTACAGGTCCCTGAGTTCATGAAAATATTCTAAAGTTGACAATGGTGATGGTTACACATATGTTTGAATGTATTATCAACCATTGAAATGTTCATTTTAAGTGTGTACATTATATGGTATTTGAATTACATCTCAATAAAGTAGTTATTTTAAAAAAGAGAGAGAAAAAGAAATAATAGTCCACATACTTGTTGAGAGAAAGAGTGGATCTAAGAAATCAACTTTTAAGAGCTTCTTGGTCTTTTCCACAAAGGGATCTTGTGGGTTGTTGAGGGAATCAATGTTCACTCCAAATGATGTGCCCGTGATCACATCCATGCTGTAGGCCCCAAAGATGCTGAGTAGAGAAAGACATGGAAAATTGAAATTAGCACTGCTTCACCATTTTTCTGGTACATATGCAGCAAGATATGTGTGTAAATCGTGTGAACTGTCAAGAACCGTAGTCTTTCGGAACTACCAGCTAGATCATCTGCCATCCCACTCACTCACAATGTGATTATCAAGTTCCAGTGATCCAGCTGGCCCTGTGCTGGAGGTGCTGGGACCTTAAGTCAAGTTAGACCCACCTCTGAGCTCAAGAAGCTCAGACACAGGGGGACAGAGACCCAACAACAGACAAACTACAGGAGAGTGTGTTGAGTGTGGATGACAACAGGGGTGTAAGCACCATGCTTCATCAGGACAAGAGTGGAATAACTAACTGTTCCTAGGGACTCAAAAAAGGAGACATTGCCTCAGCAGAGAGTCTATGCCAAGAACTAATCCATCCTTAGCACATTACAGAAGAGCAAAACCCTGTTCCGAGTCACCACGAACATCTTTTCTTCTCTACATTCTTTGCTAAGGCTCCTGAAAGGCCCACTTCCCCTGACTCCTAGAGTCTGGGTTGGCCTGTGGGCAGGAGCATTTCTGTAAAAGGTAAAAACTGAGAATTTTCCTAGGAAAAAACATATTAGATAACAAAATAATAGACCCCACCCAAATTGATTGAGGGGGGTTTTGGGGAGTTATCTACACTCCCAGCAAAAAAAATCAGGTCCATTAGGCAGGCGTCATTGGAAAGGATAAGGAAATAATAGAAAATAATAGAATATAGAAATAAAAGAATACACAGAGACGAAAGTACAGTTTTATAAAGTATAGAATTTATAATAGATGGGGGACTGGGAGACTCCCGGCATTCCTGTGAGCTGTGATGTGTCGAATAAAGTTTCCCATCAATATTTATTGGTACAGTGATAGGTTGCCAGGGGTAACAGATTTACATAATAAC
>NW_012137969.1:883326-887762 GCF_000956105.1 Propithecus coquereli | reverse complement strand
TAAAAGAATACACAGAGACGAAAGTACAGTTTTATAAAGTATAGAATTTATAAAAGATGGGGGACTGGGAGACTCCCGGCATTCCTGTGAGCTGTGATGTGTCGAATAAAGTTTCCCATCAATATTTATTGGTACAGTGATAGGTTGCCAGGGGTAACAGATTTACATAATAACAGGTAATTAGTTTTAGGTTAAAAGTCTCCCACAAAGCTTCTAGAGATTCCTTATTTAACTCTCTCTAGATGAGCAAACGGTTACAAAATCTTTCTAAGACAAAGTTCTAAGATAAAGCTATCACTTAGCAGAAAAGTTAAACAGAAATATAGTGGCTCTATATTTCTTGATCTAATTTTAGTGGATTGAGACAGGTAGCCAGGAGTAAAGCAGGAACTGTCTCTTAGGCTAATTGCTTTCAGCAGCAGGTGTCTGTCTGTCGTGCTTGCACTCTTTGATCTGTTCTCATCCCATGGCTCCATGCAAACCTGCTCTGTTGTACAAAACAGGGAAAACTGACAGGTCTGAGACAGCCAGCATCACCATGGAAAGCGCTGCTGATCTGTGACATACCCCTCTGTGGCGAGGCAGCTTTTGGCATGCACATTCACATATTCCTTCAGGGCAAAGCCCCGAAAAACTCCTAAAATCATTTCTGTATCTACAGGGCAAGAATTCTATAGAGCAATATTAATCTATGGGGCAACAGGGGGTCCCATTATTGACTGAGCACATGTCCCCAGTCTACACAGGACAGGCTCAACGTACACCTGTTTTTCCTGCATAATTCGGAAATACGTCAGTTTACACTTTAGATGACAGGATTGCTCTAAACAGAGCCTTTACAGGGCCCTCTCTCTTTTGAGATTGAAGAAAGGAGAATCGGTGGGAAGGTTTAATATTTATTATTTCATGGTATCTTCAGTAAAATATGAAGGGATTGAAGTTCTCCCAAGTTGCCCTTTGTTAATCTTCTGCCCTGTCCCTGCCAGCCAACAGGTACCAAACCACTTGACCTTCCACCATTCCATACCGTCTTGCCCAAAACTTTGGGAGAATCATGTTTCTTCTTTCTAAGCTATGTATTTGTCTTCCAGAACATCCAAAGAATAATTCATTAGATTAATTACTCAAAGCTCTTGTATACAGGGGAGAAGACCCTTCCCCATTTCTGCTGCCCTGCCTTTTCATCCAATCTGCCCCATTAGAGTTGTAACACCACACCACTGCTTCTCTCTGGTCACTGGAATAACTTAAAAGTGGGAACATCAACTCTGTGGCAAGCAGCTAGTGGGTTTCATGACAGCTCCTAACCCCAAGAGTGTGTTCCTACTTACTCTTTCAAGGTGACAATCTTGCCTTTCTCTGCTTCCTGCCTCAGGTTTCTCACCAACACATCTGCATACCGGCTCATGATGGGGAACATCTAAGCACAAAACACAACACCACACATAGTTAAATGTGTAGACTCAAGTCCCAGAAGGACATGGCTTTCCCTAGCATGGAGTAGTAAGTGATATTTTATAATGAACTCTGTAATACCTCTTCTGGACATAAAGATAAAAGGCCACTTTTAGGAAGCTCAACCTTAGTGGACTACCTCCCGGATAGGGACCATAATGTTACTTTCTCCCTGATCCCAGATTCATACATTCAGTTTCTAAGTAGAAGTCCTTGTATTTTCTTACCTCCTTCAGTTTTCCGCTGGTGAAGGTTGGAGACAGCAACGCTCGCATTCTCTTCCATTCCTCATCTTCAGATATAGAGATGGCACTTTTCATAAATCCCACTGGACCTAAAGACTGGAGTTCAAATCAAAAACATTTTGTCTTTTATACGTTTTGTAGATCTCCACAGATGTAAAAATGTGTTAAATAGACATCACTTGTTTAACAAATATTAAGTGACTGTCTCCCAGGTGGCAGGCCCCATGATAGGTGCTCAATGTATTATAGATTTATCCCAATGCCTACCCTCCTCTGAGCCTCTGTGTGTGTATGTGTGTGTGTGTGTGTGTGTGTGTGTGTGTGTGTGTGTGTGTGCATGTTTGTGTGTGTCTGAGGTCACAGAGCCACCTGGTGTGGTTTCCGGCCTCTACAACTGAGTCTCCTTTTAAATGGAAATGACCCGCTGGTCAAAAGGGGAACCTTTTCTTCCAGGGTAATAGAGAGAACAAGATCTATACCTCTTCCAGCAATGTACAGGGAAGAAAGGGACTGGTGACACTTCACAAGGTGGCCTTGGCAGACAGTGGGTTTCGTGAGACTACTTCTATCTTTACTTACAGCATAGCATGAACAACTTGAAAAAGGAATACCTTGAGGTAGTAATTTTTTAAAAATTGTAGATAATACATAAAAGATTATGAATCTATTTAGAAGAAATAATACAATTGCTTGAAAGTCCTTTTCTCTTAATTTTTTTCACAGGGATAGAGGAAAAAGAAAGAGATGATTCCATTTCCTAATTTGGGAATTTCTAGAAGACCTCTGGAAAAAGAAATAAAGTGGTACGTGTGAATCCTCATGCTGTTCAGACTTATTGTACAGCTACTGTAGTCAAGACAGTGTGGTACTGGGATACACAGTGATCAATGGAACAAAATAGAGAATGAGAAATAGACACACACAAAGAGGCCCAACTGATTTTTGACAAATGTCCAAAAAGCAATTCAATGGAGGGAGTCAGCCTTTCCAAAATGGTGTTGGAACAATTGGGCAGCCATAGGCCACAAGAAATGGACCTTGACCTAAACCTCATGCTTTATACAAAAATTTACAGAAAATGGATCATAGACATAACTGTAAAGCATGCAACTATATAACCTTTAGAAAAAACAACAGCAATATAGGACGGCTGGGGAAGAATTTTCAGACTTGACACCAAAAGCACCATCCATAAAACGAAAAGTTGATGAACTGGCCTACTCAAAGTTAAAAAAAGTTTGCTCTGATACAAGCCCTGTTAAGAGAAAAAGACAAGATACATGTCATGACTGCAGAAGTACAGCAGGAGGAAGCCTCATGGTGATAGAACAGTTCTGTGTCTTCATCATGCCGGTAGTTACACAAATCTGTGAATGTGATAAATTTGCATAGAGCTAGACACACACACACATCCACAAAAATGAGGACACATAACACTGACGAAATCTGAAAAAGCTCTGTGGATAATATCAGTGTCAATTTCCTGTAACTATAGTGATAGGAATATACTAGATTTATACTGATGCAAAAAGTTACCATTGAGGGAAACAGGATGAAGTGTACATGGAAACTCCTTGTTCCTTTTCTTGACAATTTCCTATGAATTTATCAGTATTTCAAAATAAAAATTTAATAAATAAAAAAATAAAGATATAAAGTTAAAACCTGGATGCCTACCCGCCGGTTTGTGAAGACAGAATGACATTCTTTCACTAGCACTGTTTTGATCATGTCGGGATCCGTGATACCCAAAACAGGCCATCGACCATCATACACCCTGTGTCAAGAAAACAGAGCTGATTAAACTCTACAAGCCTAATTCTGCAGCTGGAGCCACACCCAGGGATCCAGACTTTGATCCTCACATTATATAACTATGCCCCAGTTGTACAATACACAGCAACATTAGGTCCTAGTTCTAGTTAGGGTAGGACACACGGCAAGGTTCTCACCACAGAAGCCACTGGAGTCTTCATAGAATGAAGGGAAATGTGGCTCAACGGGGGAAGACACATTTAAATACAAAATACCTCTTCTATAAGACCATAGTTAGAAATAACAGGAAATCTTTTGTTATGAGGTACTAAGGAAGAGGTGAAACCTCCCACTTGCTTGCAGCATACACAAGATTGCACCTCTTCTGTGGCTCTCACCAAACCCCCAGCAGCTTTCAAAAGGGAAGAGCTGCTGTAGTTGGGTGGAGGCCACCCTCAAAATCATAGAGTCCCTTAGCCCCCTGGGAACACAGTGGTTTAATATATTCTGTATCTCTTCTTCAAAGTCAATAGAATCGAGTAGACAAAGAAAAACGTGAACATACTTCTCTTGAAAAATCTTCACATAAATTTAAAAAAACACAAAAGAAATCTCCACACTTGCAGAGAAAGGGGGAAAAAAACAGATTATAAATGATTTCCCAATCTGTTCATATCTATCTCCCAGCTCTTCTTTCAAAAGCACATATTATTTTGGTTGTTGCTGTGATTGCCTTTGGGGTCTTCTTCATAAATTCTTTGCCTAGGCCAATGTCTAGAAGAGTATTTCCAACATCCAAATCAAAACCACAATGAGATATCACTTATCTCCAGTGAGACTGGCCTTTATCAAGAGGTCTCAAAACAATAAATGTTGGCGTGGATGAGGAGAGATAGGAACACTCATACACTGCTGGTGGGACTGCAAACTAGTGCAACCTCTGAGGAAAGCAATATGGAGATACCTTAAAGAGATACAAGT
>NW_012137969.1:850916-882451 GCF_000956105.1 Propithecus coquereli | reverse complement strand
ACGGACTTCGGTGGGGGGGGGGGAACCAAGGGCAACACACCTAACCTAAACATATGTACACCCATAATTTGCTGAAATAAAAAAAAAGTTTAATTTAAGAATTTGGCTTTATTTAAAAATGAATCACTGTGGGAGGGAGTTAGTGCCATCCATTTATGAGCACATATTATAACAGTCAGAAACGAAGCATTTCATTCAATTAAAGGTAACCTAAGGTAGGAAAAGAGGAGAAGAGGTGAAAAGCCAGACACTGGATAGAAAGTGATGCTGGGTGTCCCTGGGCCATCAAACCTGGAGAAAAATGGTCACCTGCAGCATTCTCAGCCTCACTGAGACCACAGACCTTAACACGTGGTGACCTATGGAATTCTTGGAGGATAAACCTCCAAAAGCTTTTCAGTAGAGAGTGTGAAAGTTGTCAGAACCAAAATGGAGTCACAGTGATGTTATAAAAATTAATAAAACCTGACAGATACTGGGAAGACTTTGAAGAAAGCATTCTCATGCTTGCATGCCTAAAAACAAAACCGTCAAAAAATACTCAACAAAAACCACACCTTGCACAAAGAGCACAGTATTATTAGAGTAAAAGTATTTCATGGAGGACATCTGCCCAGTAACTGTCTGTCCAGCCTCAGACTGGTTTCCCCTTGTTATTGATCTTTGTAGCTACGGATAATTATTTCAAAATAGTTCTATTATCCTGCTCATTTTTCCCTTTAACAACCCTTTTCTTCCTTTATTTCCCTGAATGGCACATAGATTGCTATAGCGTGCACATTTCCATTGGAATGCTTTACTCCTAAATAAACATCTTCTTCTTTCAGAGAGCCTCTCTCTGTTACTTTGGTTGACAGCGGCTTCCTCCCAAGAGGCTCTGGGCTGAGACTGTCCTTCATGTGTAGGGTACATCATCATAGCAGCAAGTCTATCCAATGGAAGTTTCCAGAATACTCACCCCCACATTGCCCCATACTTTTTATAACATTCTTCATCAAATTTCCAAAGTCCCTGGGAAGAGAAACAACATAAAATTCAATTGGTATTTTAAATATCCTCAACCCTGCCTCTATTCGGGCAAAAAAGAGTGGAATCTGAAGAAATCAGGCTGACTATGTTTCACTGGAAGTAAGAGGAAACCTTTCGTGCAGAGATGTTCAAGGGAATGGGGGGAAATAGAGGAGATAATTGCAATGGATGATTTAATGTCAACCTTGAATTTTCTCCAAATATTGTAGATACAGAATGAATTGCCCTTGTTTATGAATGCTAAATAACTCCCCGTATTTCTGAAGTGTTTTTTCACATGCACGTTTTCTTTCTAACGTCTCATAACCCTCTGAATGGTCACCTGCATGGGCATGTGAGGAAACTGAGGCTGAGGGAGAGCGAGCAAGTGTCTAGGGGGATGCACATTCTTTCATCTCATGCAGTATCCTTTTCATTTATCTCAGGAGTTTTCTCTAGAATTCTAGTGGAATTTGGAAGTCAAAGACATCAGGGACCTCTTTTGGTCTACAGATTTCTATCAGTCTAAGGCATGTTGTTGAGTGAGAAAATGAGTAACGAGTGACAGAGGAAATGACAAAATGGGCTCGCCTGCTGCTGTCCAGTTCAAAATGGAAATGATCAGGAAACGCAGCTTCTTCACGTGGGACAAATTACCATACTTGCTCCAAGTCTTCACTTCTGAAGCTCAAAAACAAATCTTCCTGGTGCTATGTTTCAGTTGCGATATTTTAACTATGCAAAAGAAGGTCCCACAAATATGGATCTTGGGGTACACCTAGTGAAGTGCTGATCTGAGCAAAGTGAACAGGATATTATTGCTTTTGCAGAGGGAAAAATATGGAATCTTAGGCAGTAATTAGGCAAGAAATGCCTGAGTTGGGAGAATTAGAATCTGAGCAAGAAGCCTGAGGTGTGCGGGAAAGGAAATCGGGCACAGAGACCAGTCTGCACACAGGCTTTGCTGGTCGCCTCATGGATGTGAGCTGATGACTTTATGTTTAGGGGCCAAGCCCTGAGTGAGGAATTAGCCACAATGGCTTGGCCATAATTCATAGTCCTCATGACAATTATAGTACAATTAGTTTAAATGCTTGGTAATTTTTTTTCTTTTTTTTTGATACAGAGTCTTGCTCTATTGCCCTGGCTAAAGTGTGGTCTTGTCAGCCTAGCTCACAGCAACCTCAAACTCCTGGACTCAAGAAATCCTATTGCCTCAGCCTCTTGAGTAGCTGGGACTACAGGTGCACACCACCATGTCTTCGTAATTTTTTTCTATTTTTCACTGAGACAGGGGGTCTCCTTTTTGCTCGGGCTGGTCTCCAACTCCTGACCTCAAGTGATCCTCCTGCCTCGGCCTCTCAGCGTGCTGGGATTATGAGTGTGAGCCACCACGCCCGGGAAATTCTTGGTAATTTTGTCAAATCATCTCCTTTATAGATATTTTGCAAAAGCGAGTCTGCTTTTGTTAAAACAAAACAAAAGAAAACAAAATTCATTTCATGGCTAAGTATCTGAAGTCAATGGACAACCACCACCTTGTCTCAGTTATATCCACTGTCTGCTCAGACTCACCCAGAGGGTACTGCCTTTCAAGGAAAAGAAACAAAGCACAATTCTCTTGTTCTGCCTGGTAAATTTCCAAAATATACCATGGAGAGCAAAAGCTGGGGTACAACTATAAAGTACCCAGAGGGAATTTGGCAGTTTTTGAGAGGATTCAAGTAGGTACAAATTACCCCATGAATACAAGAGCTGCATAATAAACTGAAGTTTCCAAGCTGTGCAGGAGGAAGGAAAACAAGGCTACTCAATTGCTCTTGCTAAACAAGGAAGTTTGAATTCGGTGCTTAAAGCTTAATGAGCCACTACTAGGGGTCCCACTTCCTGCATTTCTCCTAATTCTAAGTATGACTGTACCTCCCTGTGAATATGCACTAGGCAAAAAGTCTTTGCGCACAAAGTCTGAACATCAAGCCTGGAACACTAAGTTCTGATCTGCCAGAGATCTGGGCTGTTCAACTGAGCCAACCCTGAGGCTCCCGAGAATAGACAACAGGATGAACGTGACCATGCTCTTGGTGTGGTCTACACATCATTTCTGAAGTGTAAAACCTCAGAAAGGAAGGATATTTTTACCAATGGAATAAGCTGGTGTTTGCAACCATAAGAAGCAAAAGAAAGAGTTCAAAATAACCCACCTTTCGGTAAGACAAAACATTTCCCACAATAGGCAGAGGTGCAGGCCCAGGAATTCCCAGCTTCTTGAAAAGTCCATGTGAATGAGTGTCATATCTATAAAGTGAAAGAGAAAGCCAAGTAACAGGGATTATGGTTTTATAGATACGGGAGCTGTCCAGTAACTGACTAAGGAACTGCAGTGGCCAAGACAGAGAAGTCATGCCTAGGCAATACCTAATAACTGCAATGCCAACAGCAATAGCTGCATTCACCCATCATCTTCTTTCCTGCCTCCTGTGTGAGACCCACCCCAAGTCAAAATGATCAGCCAAAAGGAGCTGAAATCTTCACGGATCCAATCCTGGCATGAATACTTTATATAAATGTCCCCCAAATGGAATGCTCCTTGAGTGGTTCAGACTGGAATTCTCCCAGGGCATTTCATTCTCTTATGTCTGTTTAGTAAATTAACGCTTCTATGATTTGGAAATTCTTGTTCTCAGTAAAAAAGGTGTAAATTTTTTTTCTTCTCCTTCAATGATGTGATTTTGTGTAAGTGCATGTGCTCAATCACAGACGGTCACCACAGCCTATGGTGACATTGTTCTTAGGGTTTGCTCTGAGGTTCATACTTTCTCTTCTCTCTAAAATCTGACCCTGTTTTAAGATCTGGCCCTTTGTAAAACCACCTTCAGAAGGAGGTCTTAGAGGATTCACAGTGTACTTATTTTTATAGAATGACAACAGTGTTCAAGGCTTCCATTGGACTTGTAGAAAAGTGAGCACTTTTATCTACACTCAAGTGTTCGTGGTCAGATGATCTGGTTAACTTGAGCCATAGGGAAGGATGGGTCCCCTATATGTTCCCAGAATGACACTCTGCAGAGGAACCAATGACTACAGAATCCATGTCCAGGCTCTTCCTCCCCTTGTGGAATGTGGTCCTCCAACAGGTGATCCCTGAGAAGCACAGTGCCAGGCACACTCATTTTTCCCAAGGTGGCCAATTACAAAGCAGTCATTTCACTGCCTCTGCACATCAACTCCCTCTGTAGGAAAATCCATTAATGCTGGTGCAGACATCATTGATGTGTCATATATGGCCTCCTCCAACTGGGGGTTCTGGATCCCTGCAGACCTTCCCACTGTGGTGCTACTGAGTGATTGCAAATGGGAGGAAGTAGAGAGGCTGAGGAAAGTGGCTCCCAGGCACAAAGCTAACCGTGAAGCTTCTAGGCCCACAAGGTTGGCCCTATAGAGGCAAATGAAGAAAGTGTGGCTGAAAAGTATGGTGTGTATAAATGGTTCCATATTTCCCACAGGTGGTGTTAGCTGAAAGAGAAGGGCCTTCCAAAGTTCAGCTTCCTTCTTCTTGATAGCATAAGTACATTATGTTACATGACATAAATAACTCTAAAATGTTCCAGCTAATTGAATTAAGACCTTATTTCCTCTTCTTTGCAGATTAGTTTTTAGGCCAGTATAGTTTCCAAATATTCTGTACAAATCCAGTAAATCTTATAATATGTGATAAAATAAAACTGAAAACTGACGTGAAAGTACATATATTGGAAGGACCAGCAGCAGCAGCTCAGCTAGGCCCACTTGGATCCTTCCGCCAGAAGAATTAGTGGAAGTGTCTGCACCAACTGAAAAACCAGGGAGGCTTTGGTTATTCCCACTCCAGTCCTTTCCTTTTTTTACTGTTACCATGGCAAACCCATTAAACTAATCTCTGTTTCTGAACTTCGACATGATACGTGAACTCTCAAGTGAGGCCATGCAGTGAAGCTAATTTGTCGACAGCATTGGCCCCCAAGGAAAGATCTAGCCTATTTCTAAACTTGCATGGGACCCTATAAAGCAGAGGACAGGCTGGGTGAATTTCTTAGTTTCTTACCAGCTCTCCTCTTTTTGGTAATGTTCCTTTGGTACAATGAAGGGTAATAGGAAAACCCAATCATTTCTCTTGTGTTTAATTGTGTTGCCATAAATAGGGCATTGTCTATGCTACAGCTATGGACTCCTGGGTTGCACCAGTGTCTTCTGGAGCTAAGGTATTGTTTTCCAGGCTGCCTGAATGTCTACGATAGGTTCACTACCAGAGACACCACACACAGAGTGACACAGATGGTGTCCCTGTGCCTAAGCAGATGAGATGCCAGCCCATGTGCCATGAAGTATCTCTAATGGGGGCCAGAACCCACAAGTATCTCTAGGAGTTGGGCCATGAGGGATGAGGAATATTCTCTTAATTCATCCTGCCTGCTCCCTGGGTGCCTGTTATATCCCCACTGGCTCACTGGCTCACATACTGCTTTAGACTGACAGATTAAGATAATCTAAATTGGATTTTGTCATTCCTGCTTCTCAGGCCTCTTGCACATTAATATCAGGGGAGAAATAAAGCTCTATGCTAATGCTAACCACCCAGACACTATACAAAAAAGGTGAAAGAAAATAAAACTCCATGATTTTCTCCAGATCTCTCCGCTGCTCTAAATATCCACCATTTAGAGGTAAATAATTCTTCATATTACTGGGTGGAGGAGTTGAATTATAGGAGCAAGAACAGTTCTGGGGGATGGCACAGAAAAGAGGAACAAAGCAAGGGAGAGCCTCCCATGAACTCTGGGGTACCCCACGGTGCCTGTGTAAATCATGATTGGGGTGGAAGGCAGGGGAGCAGGAGCCACCCTGGGAACAATCTCTGTACACATATACTGCAGCAGACACAGAACCCAGAGGGGAAGTTAAAGAGACAATCACCAAGCCACCCTCTTCTGTGCCTACAATCCCCAGAGCTTGCTTGAGAAGAGGGTGAGGATCCCAAGCACACAGTGCCCAGTTCTTTATAATCTGCCTGTGCTGAATTCTGGTTGATTAGTCTAGGTGCAAACTCATGGTCAATCAGAAATCAGCCCCAGGACCAAATGCCGTCACTAAACGCTCCTAGTTAGAGAACTTGGGAGATGGATGGTGTCGGGGGAGTTTTATTTATTCTTTCCACAGATCTACCTAAGATCAACAACCGTATGTTTTTGTAGCATCCAACAATTAAGCAACTTTCCCTCAATTATCTCCTTTGATCTTCAAAACAGATAAGAGAAACAGGTGCCAGATTGTACCCCATGTCTAAAGTTACAGAACAGTGGAGCTTGGACAGATACTCACACATAGAGGAGAACCAGGCTGGTAGCCAGAAGAACCCAGGTTTCCAGGGCAAAGTCTGGGATGAGGTCCATCTCTGCTTTCCTTCTTCAGTTCTCTTCTCTGAGTTGTTGTCTCAGCTGTGTGTTGCTCGCTGCTGGGCTACATGTGTGGAGCCTGGCTGGAATGTTTATGTGCTGGGAAAGGAGGCAGGACCAGAGCTGCAGCCAATAGCAGGGCCACCTGTGCTCCACCCACCATCAGAGGAGCCTTGGCAGTTGGCAAAGAATCATAAACACATCCACATTGACCTTCCTAGAGTTCATATTCTGTAGGAAATCACAGAGGCTCAATCAGTGTTATCACTAAGTTCAAAGGTTATGGGTTCATATTATAAACTCAGGTAAAGCCATTGACTTTAAATCTCCTCTAATCTGCCCTTGTTTCTGGGGCTTCCCTCATTTTGAAATATGAGAAACGCATCCAAAGAAGCTATGCCTCCAGATCTTTACCCACGTAGTTTCCTCTGCCTACACTGCCCCTAAGGCCTCTGGAACACTCTTACTCCTCCTTCAAACCCAGGAACACAGACCTTTCTCTTAGAGTCTTCCCTACCCAACCTCCCAACACAGCTATCACCACTTCCTCCTCTGGGCAACTCCTATCCCCCTCATGCAATTCTGCTATTGTCCACTCTACGCTCTACCACTATTGTAGGTTTCCACATCTGTGATGCGTGGCAGATGGTGAGCTTCTCCAGGGCACAATTAGGGCACAGTCTGGTATTTTTCACGGCTGTGTTCCCAGCCCCTAATAGAGTGCTTCTCACACAGTGGGCATCCAAAAAGGCTATTGGAGTTGAGCTGGTGATATGGCTGGGCCCCTGTGTGTCCTTTCCCTCTGACTGTCGTAAACCCACCATCTTCCTCAATTATTAATCCAGGAAAAGCACTTGGCTGTGCCTCAGCCCCCATCTCTGCATGTTCAGGCTGATCAACTGTGGTTCTGTAGGCAAGAGGGCTCCTGAGAGGACAGGGTGTGGACAAGATGGAGCTGATGGCTGCACCCTAGAGTATCATTTCTGCTGCTTCTTATGCACCTGCAGGAGGTCCTGCAGTAGACAGCAAGATAGACATATTCTTGAACAAAAAATGGCCCCCTCTCTCAGGGAAGACTGCAGGTCAGGGAACAATGAGTGTGAAAGGAGAGAGGAAGACAATAGCGGCCCCGGATGTCCAGGTGGACCTCAACCACCAAAGCCACCAATGGTGAGGCAGAGATCCCTACAGGCATACACAGTACCCAGGACTCCGGAAAGATGATCTGAGCCTTGTTACGTGGGCAGTGGTGTTCAAAGCAGATGGTTTTCTGCATTTTGAGGAGTGGAGGATTTTCTAATGGAGAAGAGTATGTCTCAGGAGCTGGTAAGGAGAGGGCTGTCATTGTGACAATTCTTGTCCCGTATGAGCTCTCAGATCCATTTCTGATGGGAGAGGGCAAGAGTGAGCAAGAGGGCAAGAGTGAAAACTATATCAGCTCATTATTATCACGTGGACTGCTTGGCCTGAAGAATCATGAATTACGTGACAAATAAAACCTCGAAGTTCTTAAAACTCAGAAGAAAGAGAAGACATTTAGGCTGAGTTTGTGCACTTCCTTCTCTCGTTATCCTTTCTCTCAGCCCTACTACAAATTGTTACTCAGCCCTCACCAACTCTTTCCATCCTGTGGCCTGTATGTCTCCAGATTAGCTTAACATTGGCCAACTAGGTGGACCTCTCATTGATAAAATGTATTAAGTCACAACTATGTCCCCAGACTCCTTTTGTTTTCCTGGGAGCTGGTTAAACAGCCTGAAATGTCTATCATTATAGTTTTTCATCTTTAGATAAAGGATTTCACTGGGAAACAACCTGTTACCATCCATAGCTGCCCCTGGAAAGCTTATGCAAGAATTCTTCTATTTGTCTATGTACTGACTGAAGGCACAGGGGGTGAATGTCATGTTCCAGTTTTGTGCCAGGCATGCCTGGAAGCCACATGGTCCCTGTCCTTGGGAGCAGCCTCCCAGTAGAGGGAGAGAGACTCATAAATGCTCTTGGATGGTGGTGTGCACATGGCATACCTCTGGAGCCTCTGGGTAAATGCAGCCCTACAGAGAGGTAATTAGAAGAAGAAGTGCTGCAAAGCTTGAATATCAACAAGTGACAGACATGGGAGGCTGAGAGAAAATCCCCAGGACAAGGAAGATAAAAGGCCAGAGAATTCTGATAAATTTCTGTCTCTTTTCAGTGGCTCCTCTGGGCTGTGTTAAATAGGATTATGCTGCTATACCTGGTTTACAGATGTAGAAACTGAGGCTCAGTGATTGTCATTGATTTCCCAGCAGGTATGATCACAAGAAAATATTATACATAAAGCTAACATGAAAGAGGTGAAAAGTCCTCTGCTGGTCTTGTACGTCAGTATGCAACACCCACCGTTCCCTGATAAGGCTCACTGTGGGCCATCAGGAGACTCAGGAATGAAACAGGAAATTGTTTGAGATTCTTTTTTTTTTTTTTCATCAAATTATGGGTGTACAGATGTTTAGGTTACGTGTGTTGCCCTTGGTTCCCCCCCCACCAAAGTCCGTGTTTCAAATACGTCCATCCTTCGGGTAGTGCACATTGCCCTCCTTGTGTATACAAATACCCCTCCCCTCCTCCCTCTTCCCCCCTCCTCCCACTGCCCTCCCCCTTCCCCAGCATCCAGTAGATGTTGTTCTGATATGTGCATTTATGTGTTGATTAGTTAATACCAATTTGATGGTGAGTACAAATGGGTCCCGTTCTTCTGCTCTTGTGGTGCTCCACTTTGGATAATGGGCTTAAGTTTAATCCAGGAAAGTGTAAGAGGTGCTAGATCACTGTCATTTCTTATGATTGAGTAATATTCCATTGTGAACATATACCAAATTTTGATAATCCACTCATGGATTGACGGGCACTTGGGTTGTTTCCACATTCTTGCAATAGTGAATTGTGCTGCCATAAACATTCTGGTGCAGATGTCCTTATCGTAGAATGTTTTGTGCTCTTTTGGGTAGATGCCTAATAGTGCTATTGCTGGATCGAATGGTATTTCTATTTTTAGCTCCCTGAGGTATCTCCAAATTCTTCCATGGTTATTCTCACTGCAGCTCCCCCGTGGGTCTACCAGAGCAAAGTACTCTATCTCATTCCAGCAGGGAGAAGGAAAGAAGCAAAATCTGACCATAGTAATGGTATTGTTGAGAGTATCTCCCTCTTCATGCTTCCAAACAGAGAGGTCCACAGAATACATTCACACTAGGAAAGGTTATAGTGTCATTTGATAACTATCAACAACTTAATTAGCTCACCTAAACTTAAATCCTTTCTTATTCTTTTTGAAACAAAACTGCTATAAAAATTAATTTGTTCATCTTCCTCCAAACACATACTTGCCTACAAGTAACTAAGCCTGACATGACCGTTCATTTGTCCTGTGAACCTCAGGAACTGAATTGATTGGATGGAATCTATATCAACACTATAGACTAGTCATTGGTTGGAACTGAAATGTAGCTAGCGCCGTGTCCCAACCATTGTCAATGGACCTGTTCTGCAATGGTAAGTAATAGAAGGCATATTCTTTGTGCTACTTAATTCTAGAGAAAGTAACACCTTCTAACATGAAGAGATTTGCATAGTAAGAGTCATGTTGAACAAGTGAAGGAAGACATTGCGTATCAGAAGAACACCCCAACCACCCTGTGTCTGTTGTGTGCTCCTGTATCAAAAAATTCATCATGTACTTTCAAATTTCTGCTTGAAGTGATTAGGGTACAAAGGTGACTAAGACCCAGACATTATTCTCTTTGGAAATGAAGACAAATAAACAAATAATTGCTAGACAGTCAAGGAAAAGTAATTATAGATGTAAGGCAAACACAGTGTCCTCATCAACATTGAATGGCTTATCTTCTTTCTTGGTGTCATTATCATTGAATCAAAGTTCGGTCTCAAAGAACATATAGAGAAGCATTAGGCTCAGATTATCAGTATCAGTGCACAGGTTGTCCAGTGACTTAGTGATGTCAGGAGCATCATCACTCTGATATTTCTGCCCTTTTATATTGTTAGCCCAAGTCCTTACTCTTCTGGGAAGCCTGTCCAGACATCTCACTGACCAAGGAATTGCTTGCTGTATAGGAAGTCAATATTGTTCAGGAACAATTTGGTAATAGATGCAAATTTCCAGGTCATAATCTTGAGGGTGTGAATAAATTAAAGTAAGATTATTTTCCTGTAACTCAGCACCCAACTCCCCATTCTTCTCAGCAGGGCAAAACTTGGTTTAGCCAAATGTGTGGCATCTAAATTTTGGTGGCTGGAGGAGAGAAGTAGCCATCACTTCTGGCCCTCATGGTTGGGGGTGGTGGTGACGACAGTGGCACGTCCACGGACGTTCTCTCTTGGCATTGGAAGAGGTGAGAATCTCATCGGAATGTCACTGTGTGTTGGTTGGGCTGTGTGTCTGCTGTGTTCAGGGCATGTGTCAAGCACTAAATATGAAGCAGTGAGAATTGTTTCCCTCATGAGGCTTAAACTGTAACAGGAGGAAGACAAACAGAACAAATAAATACAAATAAATATTGGATTGAACATTGGGATAAAATCCATGAAGTAAAAGCATCTTTTACTTAAGATTCCAACAGCATTAAGCAGTTGATCTTTCTTTCTTTCCTTAAACTTTATCCTCCTTTGAAAGATATAAAGACAACAGAATCAACAGGATGTGGAGGATGGGAAGTGTGAGACCTTGGGCTGGCCTAGGCCTCTTTCCTCATCTTTGCATGAAAAAAATTGACCAGACTTGACCCAAGAGTACCAAGGACTTCCTTATCACCATGAGAAGACCACTGCAAGACTGCACGGCTCTCTTGACTCTGTGTCCCTGTATGATTTTCTGAGGCATCCATCCCCTTTATTCTCCTTCACTTCTTTGTATCATTTAGGGTCCCCCAGGTCTTCCAGCCCAGTTTAAAACCAAGAGTTCCTCTGGTAGAGAAGCAGAACGAAGATGGACTAGGATGGACCTGGGAGAAGACAACTGGCCATTTAAGCCAGTAGTTCTAAATTCTGGAGTGGTTTTTCAACTGGGACTGCCAAGAAAACTCTCACACACAAACTCCCACTAACACCCTCACACTTGCTCACACATAGGCCTTAGCTCAGTCAGCAATAGCTCATTCTAAGTGCTTTCCTTGATTTAACTTACTCAGTCTGTCCAACAACCCTATGACATTGATATTGTTACAAACCCTATTTTACAGATGAGGAAACTAAACCACAGAGAGGTTAACTGACATCCAAGGTCACATCCCTAATTACTAGCAGAGCCAGGATGCAAGTTTAGGTCCCCTAGCTTTAGAGCCCAGGTCTTACTCTTCAGCACAGGCTCAGCCTTGCCCAAGGCCACACAGAATTCCTGAGGGGCAGCACTGCAGCCCAGGCCTTCTGAATGGGGAGTGTCCAGAGCTCTGCCTCCTGCACAGGGACATGTTCAGGCCCCCTAGAAAACCCACTGAGGAGTGCTTGGGTGAGGCAGGGGAAGTTTTTTCTGCTCTCTGTGCCCTGGAGTACAAGCACCTCATTGAACTTTATGGCAAAGAAAAGAAGAGGAGGAGGAGAAGGACTTATTCACAACTGCTCACTTTGTACTCCATTCCAGAGCATCTATTTCCTGAAGAAAATAACCACTAACATCTACACGGCACTTCACAGTTCCTAAAGTTCTTCCCATCTCTCTTCATCAATCCTCATGACAACTCTGTGAGATAAGTGGTGCTGGGATGATTTTAATTCCCAATGTATAGATGTGGAAGCAGACACATGGGGATGAGACTTGCTCACGTGATTAAACCACCAAGCCAGGGCAGGGAGGCAGGTCTTATGATTCCAGATTGTGCTGGTGGCAGGCTTCTAGGATTTCAAGGGGCCTCCTGGAACAACTTGGCCGGTGTGTCAGCCTCCCATAACGTAAGTATTTCCTCCACCCCTCCCAGCACATCACCAACGTAATTAGAAATGTTACAGAACTGGTTGTGACTACAAAAATGACATTCACATCCTTCTACACATTATGTAATCGTGTATTTTCTGAACTCATGGTTTTAGCAGAAAGTGAGATGTTACAAATAGTGCTGACATGTTGCAATCAAAATCATTTGGGTTTTCCAGAAAGGAGAAAGTAAAAGGTCATGAAACCAATCAGCAAAAGAGAAAAAGCCTCGGACAACATGGATATTATAACATTCCTGCTTTGCTGAAATTCCTCCATAAAATAAAATGTAAACACCTCTGGGTAGCAGCACAAGACTCTCTTCATCTGACCTCAGCTGACTACTTCAGTCTTGATGCTGTCCAGTTCTTCACATGTGCATAATGTTTTATGCAAATTGTATGATTGGCTACTCCCTGAGATCCCCAAATGTGACATGTCTGTGTCCTTGTATCTGCGCAGGCTGTTCTTCAGATCCTAAACAAAATAGTAGCAAATCAAATACAGCCACGATCAAAAGATGATATGCCTTGACCAAGCACAGTATATCCCTGGGACTCTAGGGCAGTTCACAGAGAAAAAGTGTAAATACCAATATCTCATCAGCAGATTAAAGGGGAAAGGTAATATGAGCCTCTCAGTGCTTTTAGTTAAAGCATTTCACAATATTCATCTCCCATTATTGATATAAAAAATCTTAAATTACTAATAGCAGGACATTTTCTTAATCTGGTAAATGTATCAAAAGAATTAAAAATTCTGTTAAAAAAACAATAGTGAACACTCTTTCATCTTGGGAAAATATCTGAATGAATTAGTCTTTTTCAATATTTGTGGGGTCCCATAACTGAATTAATCTAAACTGTGGATTTAACTAATTGGAAAAAATAATGATCCCTGTGTACAAGGAATGTAACATGATATAGAAACTGCAAAATGATTTAGAAAACTTATAAAGGGTTCTAATATTGAAGATATTTTGAGTAGATTTGAGTAGAAATATTTTTTCATTGGAGACCTAAGTATTTTTAAAGGCCTGGGAATGTTACCCTCTATAAAATGAAGTCTCATGAAAAAGATCATCATATAAATATTTTAATGCAAACTCATAAAGTATATAAATATAGTGCTCCTTTTCTTGAAAATTAAGAATTAAACTTTAGAATTCCTCCTTGAGATGAAGAGAATTTATATAAGGGATCTCTGAAAAGGAAAGTAATATGGAATAGAGACAGGCTCATGTTGAATAAATACAGTTAATAAAATTGGAGGCAAGTACGATAATGCCCTCCAAACAAAATACACACATGTTAATTCCTGGACTCTATGAATATGTGACAATGACAATTAAAGTTACAGACAGAATAAACATTGATAATAAACTGACTTTAGGATAGGGAGATAATTTTGGATTATTAGAGTAGGCACAATATAGTTACTAAGGTCCTTAAATGTGGAAGAGGGATGAAGAAGAGAAAGTGATAGAGTGATGTGATGAGAGAAGAACTCATTAGGACATTATTTTTTCAATTACTCTGGTGATTTTTTTCCCATTAGAATAAAATTTTCTTCAGTTCACTGAGCAAACACTTGCGAGTCATTTATATGCCCACCACTGTTTTGAGTGCTGCATATTAAACAGGGAAATGCAGAACTGTTGTGGCTAATAAAGAATAATTGGATGAAATACAATAAAGATAGTAATAATTTTGACTGCAGAATAAATGACAAAACAAAAGAATTAAAAATTCATCCTTAATAGTTTTAAATCATTATCCTCAATACCTTTTTTTTGATACAGGATCTCACTCTGTTGCCTGGGCTGGAGTGCAGTGGCGTCATTATAGCTCACTGCAACCTCAGTCTCCTGGGCTCAAGTGATCATCCTGCCTCAGCCTCCCCAGTAGCTAGGATTACAGGTGGGCACTACCATAGCTAGCTAGTTTTTGTATTTTTTGTAAAGATAGGGTCTTGCTATGTTGCTCAGGCTGGTCTCCAACTCCTAGCCTCAAGCAACCTTTTTGTCTCAGCCTCCCAAAGTGCCGGGGTTACAAATGTGAGTTACTGTGCCCAGCATTCTATACCTTTTTAATGTCAACCATGTGTGAATATAACCTTTTCAAAAATAGTAAATTTTTTAAATGAATAACATTCCATCAATTAACTTACTTTTTGCTGTAAACTACAAAAATGTCATTAATTATTTTTGTCACAAATCTCGGTTGTGATTCACCCCAGGTGAACAGAGGGCAATAATCACTGAAAAAATGAGAGATTTCCTCCTTGTGAGGCTGCTTGAACGGACCTGATTTCAGGGGGAAAGGAGAATGCCAGGGGGTTCGTTCAGCTGAGATCACCTCAGTCCAAAAGCTGGAGTTTTGGACCTGTAGTTGGGACATAGAGTCTTTTGATGATCAGATGAAAGCAATGAAACCTCTCATCAGTAAATAAACAAGCACCCAGCATTTTGAATGCAATTTCAAGAGGACCCCAAGAAGACTCGTCATTGTGGTGTCTGCCAAGCCCCGTGACTTTCTCAAGGGGCCCAGCCCAGCCAAGTTCAGCCCACCTCTGTCCTTCAGCACCAGATGCCCTGATCTGATCATGGTTATCCCCAGAACCATGAAGTCTGCATTGGTTCTTCCCTGTGCCCAGTGCTATGATGCATGACAGGGGGAAAGAACCATACAGCAAAGTGTGAACAAGACTGTCACAGAGGGAGTCATAACCTGACACCCTAGGTGGGGTTCTCTACTGCAAGGGGATGACTGGAAAGACCCGCCAAGTTAGGGAAGGCAGAGATAAGGAGATATGGAGCCGCTGGGGTGCGGTAGGGCTTTCCAAATAAGTGACACTCAGCTTGCAGAGCCATGGACAGAGGAGTGCCTGGTCTGAAGGGAAGCAGAGGAGCATTTCAGGCTGTGAGAATGGCCCAGCTTAACCATCACTATCATTGTTCAATATGTCATCTCTTGGTTACAACGTACAGTGTCTGAATTGAGCCGGTTTAAATTACTCTTTACTGGGAAGTAATCCAGCTACAGGCCATGCTATGGACCTTGCACTCCTGGGGTCTGTAGGAGGCTTGAGGCTGGGCAGGGCCCTCGATAAAGTGACTGGGCTTAGCAGGCCCATGGCGACATGTCTCACGCTTCAAGCAAATATTTCTGAGATTCTTAAAAATGCATAGAGTTAAAATTTATATAACATAAATTAACCATGTTAAGGAGGACAAATCAGTGGGATTTAGTACATTCACAGTGCTGTGCAGTCATTGCCTCTATCTAGTTCCAAAACATTCCATTGCTCCCAAATTAAATCCTGTACCCATTGAGAAGTTTCTTCCCACTCTCCCCTATCCCCAGCCCCTGGCAACCACACTGTGTGTTCTGTCTCAGTGGGTTTACTCATTCTGGATATTTCATATAATACATATAATGGACTTTTGTGTTTGGCTTCTTTCACTTAATAATGTTTTCAGGGTTCATCCATTTTGTAGCATGTGTCAGTACTTCACCCCTTTATGGCCAAATAATATTCCACTGTATGGGTAGATTAACAATGTGTTTACCCACCATCTGTTGATGGGCATTTTGGTTGCTGCTTACGCCTTTTGCCCACTGTGAATTGTGCTTTTATGAACATGGGAGCACATGTATTTGTTTAAGTAACTGTTTTCAATTTCTTTTGGTATACAAATAGGAGTGGAATTGCTGGGTAATATGGTAATTTAATGTTTAACATTTTCACAACCCCCAAACGGTTTTCCATGGTGGCTGCACCATATTATATGCTCACTAGCAATATGTGAAGATTTCTATTTCGGCACATGTTTTCAACACTTGTTATTTTCCTGGTTTTTTTTAAATACAGTATCCTAGTGGGTGTAATGTAGGAAAATTTTCTGTGCTTTTGACTTGGTAAAAATCTGTGAGGGCAGGTCAGAGACAGAGGGTGGCAGAAAATGGGTGTGGTACAGACCCTAAGCAGGTGGCCCGTGGGCTTTCTCTGGACTCCAGGCACAGCTCTTCTCTCTGCTCTGTGGACAGCTGGCAGGAAGGGATCCTGAGAACATGACTGATGTGCAGGTCCTGTGTGAGCTATTTAAGGTCCCTCAGCCTCAGTTGCCTAATGTATAAAATGAGTGTTAATGATCATGTGTTTCCCTCCCAAAGGAGCCGAGCCCAGACCAGACCCTGGCCTGTGGCCTGCAGGAGGCTTCATATCTAAATCTGTGAGTCTGGCTGGTTTCGGCCCTGTCTGGAGGGAACAGGGCACATGGCCAAGCCTGGTACCTGCCCCTTGGCTGTCCTACCATACATGTTGTCTCAGTATGAATAAACTTCAACTCATGGCTGAGAGAGGACAAGAGTTATAGAGTAACCCCAAAGTACATTGTGTGTTTTCTTTTATCAAGAAGGGGAGATGCGAGTTCAGGTTTTACTGAAAAAATGATTAACAGGTTGGGACTTTGCTGAAGGTGGACTGTTGAATTCTTTAATTCTCATCATGCATGTTTAAAGAGCTCTCATACTGACTGCTATATGAAGAGTCACGGATGTCATAAATGTTCTGGGACTTAATTTTCTGGATCTAATTGGGGCTGGCTGTGTCTGCCCAGCTGTGTGGGTGCAGGTCTTGAGTGAGACCATCCGCCCCTCCTTTTTCCACCATTCAGGGTCTGGAAGCCCCCAACAATTGAAAGTCCTTCCACTCTCCTGCCCCTCATCTGGGCAAGAAATTCTCTCTACACATTTCTCCAAATTGAGCACTCTGTAGGCAGGAAAAAGACAAATCCCAAAGGAGTCATAGAAAGGAGCAGGGAAAGCTCATTCCTTCTGCACACACACAGTGTATTTATAAAACTGTTTGAGATTTCAGCTGAGCAGAGTGAGTTATTCCACTTGAGCACAAAGTCACCAAAAATCTCACTAATCAAGATCAATTACATTCAAATGCAATATTGTAAAAATATCCATATTAATGCAAAAAAATATATGATGAACTAAATGTCAAAATTTTAAATAAGGACTGATTCCATAGGTTACCTTTGTTTACACACCAGGGTTTGTGCAGGTCACAACATGTGTACACCCAGGACATGCAGTGTTTGGCGGTGAAGAGTCCTCATGCTGTCGCTTGTACTGAAATGCATCGTATGGACTAGTGACGGATAGAGGGGTGGAGAGATGGGTGACAAAGCAAAGAAAGAAAATGCTAGGTGGAGGCTCTATGGCTGTTCACAATTCTTTCCATTGCCCTGTTCACATTTTCTGTATTTGAAAATTGTCATAGAATTTTGGAAGAAACAATCAGCAATATCTTTAAGAGTTTAAATGCCTTTCAAATAGAACCCTTTCCTCAGTCCCCACTACCCCTGCCCTGATCAGACCCTCACCACCTCTGTGGCCATCACCCTGGCCCAAGCACTATCATCTTTTACCCAAATGCCTAGGATGGCCTGCACCCCACCTCCCACTTCTACTCTTGCCCCCTCCCAGCCAATCTAAAGACTCTCCGGTGGGTTCCCAAGGTACTTTTAAGTGTCAGACTCCTGCATTGGCCCTGAGCTTCCTGTCCATCCCCAGCCTCTTCTCCTTTCACCTCCTCACCTCACTCACCACCTTCCAGCCACATGGGCCTCCTGTCATTCATCAAACAAACCCAAGCCCTTTCCTCCCACAGGGCCTTTGCACTTGCTCTTGCTGCCAACTGGAAGGCTCTTCTGTACATGAGACTAGCACTAATTCTTCATGTCTCTGATTAAAATACCACCTCCTCAGAGAGGCCTTCCTTGACCCTCTGGGCTAACCAGATCCCCCCATTACTTTGGATCTCTGCACCACATTCATTTCCTTCTTGGCACTTAAACAATATGTGATTGCTGGATTCCTCTGCCTTCTTGTTGGATGTTTCTCTCCTCATTATGATGTGAGCCCCTTGAGGGCAGGAACCCCAAACTGTCTAGGTTACCTCCATATCCTTAACACAGAGGCAGTGCCTGGCACACAGGGGTTCAACAGTTATCGGTGGAATTAATCAAAGACTTGGAATGCTATGGGACATATGCATGATACTCCAGGTGGCTCCAGTCTCCTTTCACAGGCTCTATTGCCTCTGAGAGTAGCTGATCCCCAGCATGGCCTGTTCTCCTGCAAGGGCATTTCCTCTCATCTCTCTGAAGGAGTGGGCTATTCAGCTTCCCCCAGTTCTCATGTATCTGCAAGAAATGGATTATTTTTCTGCTGATCGAGCACCTATCACTCCTATAGGAGGGCAGCCTAATAGAAGGTGAAAAGTTTGGAGCATTTAGGCACAGAGCCACCAGGCCCATAGCAATCTCACCTTCCTATGTGGAAATCCACTCCAGTAACCCTCCCTGGGAATGCAGGAATAATTCAGCAGGAACAAAACACGTCTTGGCCAGCATGTCCTACAGAGTAGTCATTATTCAGAATGTCTTCTGTATTTCATTTATTGAACCCTCAAATGATTCTATGAGGTACATATTCATGGTATCTTTATTTTACAGATGAGGAAACTAAATCCCAGAGGGGTGAAGGAACTGCTCCATGTCCCAGAGCTGATCTATTTGGATTGTGAGTCAGACCCAGGTCACTGGAATCCAGAGTTGCTCCAGATCCCGTGGCTATCTTTATAAGAATGTTCTTGGGGAAATATTTGCAATTTTCTGTGTACAAGAACCACACACAAGTCTGTGTCCTCTACCGACTTTTAATTTTTGCCAAGAAACCTGTTGAAATGAAGTCCATGGCCTTTTGACTCCTTGATCATGGGCTGTCCTTTCCTGGGTCTATTCTAGACTTTCATGCAGACTTCTTTTCCTTGCTTGGGTAAATCTAGCCCTGCACTGTTCAAACGGTGGCCACTAGCTATAGAGCACTTGAAATGTGGCCACTCCAGATGGACATTTGCTATAAAGTGTTATATGATCTTCCTGGTAGAGTTAAGTCACCAGAGAGCCATAGATGTTATGGGAGAGACTTGCTTGTAATCTTAGGAAGAGCCCATTTGTGGAAAAGAGATAGGAAAAAAAAGAGGAGCAACCGCAGGTTAGGAAAACAGTATGATTCACAAGTCATAGAAGCAAAACAAGAGAAAAAGAGGGAAGGCAGGGGAAGGGGAATTCCCTGGAGAGCATTAGCGGCATGGAGCATTAGAGAAAGGAAGATGCCATGCATTCAACAAGCTTCTCTCAACTACCTGCTCCTACTCAACCCTGTCTTGAGAACTTTCAGGTAGAATAATCATAAGAAAAATAGTCTTTGCTTTTAAGAACTCAAAATGTAGTTAAAATATAAATTAACTTAAAAATTTCGAAATCTGCTCATTGTCCAGATTCCTTCATCAAAAAATGCTTATGCTCTGACTCAGGTGAGGCAAAGGCAATATATGTAATCTAAATATTTGTACCTACATAATACACTGAAATAAAAAAGAGTGGTTATGAACACTGTTTGTTTTTTTTTTTTAAACAAGTGCTTGTTCTTTGAATTCTCTGTTTTGGCATTTGACAGTCAACCATCTCTACTCTCCAAGAGATTACATTCTGGGGGGTGAAGGTAGATAATAAACAAACTGAAAAATATACAGAGGTCAGAAGAGCAATGATGAAACGAAGTCCAGTCAAAATGACTGAAAGTGATGGAGAGCAGTTCAGGCTGGTTGGTCAGCAAAGGTCTTTCTGAATAGGTCTGGTTTGTACTGAATATTGAATGACAAGAAAGAGCTAGGAGAGTGTACAGCAAAGGATTAATGCAGCAGTCCTGGCTTATCCAAACTCTGCACATTCCTGAGAAGGAACTTGCCCGTGACCACCTCCAGGAAGACAACCTTTAAGCCCTTGGAACATCCTGCCTGATAAAAGTATCTTGGTATATCTGGCAGGTATGGGCCAGGCCAGATAGGTTTTTGGTAATAATGTGATTTAGGGTGGACGTCTTGGGTCACGCTGTATAACTATAACCTCTGTAGGGGCAGGAAACTGAATAACTAAGGGCAGTCACAGGTGTGCCCCCTGTCTACCTGACTGACCCCCAATAAAAACCCTAAATGGCAAGTTTCAGATGAGCCTCTCTAGTTGACAGCACATATACATGTTGTCACACATTATTCCCTGGAGGATTAAGTGCTGTCATAAAACTCCAACATGAGAGGGAAAACAGGCAGCTTACATCCTACGTGCCTTTTACCTTTGCTGATTTTAATGTGTGTCCTTTTCATTAATAAGCCATAACCATGAATATAACAGCTTTTCTGAGTTCTGTGAGTCCTTCTAGAGTAGCCTTGAAGCTGAGGGTAACGTTGGGGACACCTGACACAGAGAGAAACTGCAGGGAGAACATTCTAGGCTAAGTGAATAGCTCGTGTAAAAATCCCAAGATGGGATGCAAATGAGATTTAGACCAAACACAAGCAAGCGATCTGTCCAATATCACACATCATGAGAAGGAAGAATTGGCCCAGAGGGTAGGTTTGCTGATCCTCAAACCTGGTTTTTATCTGAAGCAACCTGAAATGGTAGAAATCAGACAGGTTTAAGAGCCATACAGGCATGATCTCAAATCCTGACTCTAACCTTATTTGCTATGTGATTCTAATAAATCTGTTTAATCTCTTTGAACCTCAGCATCTTCATCTGACAAAGGATTTGATGCATACTTCATGGTTTGTGTGAAACAGTGAATAGACATAGTGAATAGACATAGTGAATGTAAAATACTATAGACATAGTGAATGTAAAATACCCGGTACATAATGGGGCTCTTAGTTTGAGTTTTCCCCAACAGCAGACCCTGCAATTAAGATTTCCATGATCTATATTGTTATTTGGGAGTGAATTTGAAGAAGCATTTTGAGAGGATGGGGCTGTGACTCAAGGAAGGTAGGAACGTGTATGTTAACGAGCAGGTCACTGCTGCAGGCACCTGGAGCCCTCCCACTGGGGATCTTCTCCTTGACTATGTGGAATGTGCCTCAGAAGTGGGTTGAGGGACAGGGAAGCTGGGCTGTTTTCTCACCTATTTTTACTCTTTATTTGTGAAGGATTGTTCCTTTGGGCATTAACTATGTGGGTCTTTCTGCCTGTCCCTCAGTGAGCCAAGCACATGGCAGTGGGCAGAGAGTGTCCTCAGTCACTGAGGCATGGGAAGGCCAGAGCATGGAAACCATCTGCAGGGATGTGTGTAGGGCACCACAAGCATGTGCTGCAATAGATGCATAACTGAATGTTAAGTTTCTTGTTCCTTGTTCCTTTTTGCCTGGAGTATATAACCTCAATTCTCTCCGAAGCATGAACTTATACATAAGGCACTGGAAATCTCGATAGAGGTAAGACTGTTTTCTTTCTCCAGCAGCAAGTACCATGCCTGGCAAAAGAGCTTAGGAATATGAACTTCTCGAACTGGATGACAGTTAGAGTCTTTCTAGGCACAGCCTTTCCCTCCTGACCTGCCAGCCGTGATGCTGCATTCATCACCTGTTCAGAGCCTTCTATAAGCCAATCTTAATAGCTTTCAGGTCTCTCTATGGAGTCCAGCACACTTCTGGGGGCAAAATCCCTGCAGGAAGAAAACATGCAGGATTGCTGGGTTCAAGCAGAGGGACATGTCCAGAGGAATGACTGACAGAGCTGGAAAGAGCAGGTGGCAGCTAGATTCAGCTCCACAAGGTCAGCTGAGGTTATAACTTGACCTTCTGCATCAGCTCTTTTAAAGCAGGGGTCGCCATAAGAGGTGGACAATGGATGTCAGAAGAAAGTGACGCCAAATGGACAAGGCCCAGGCCCGATTAGCTTCTCCCAGAACAGCTTTGTAAATGGAGAGTAAACATTCACTGAACAAACGCAGTCAAGGGTCACAGAGGGTCTCTGAGCCACGGTATGACTTAAGAAAAGGGATGTTGTAGAAGGCAGGCTAAGAATGAAAGATGGGAATAGGCAGATCAGACCAGACATGAGGTTATGAAAAAATGAAAAGACAGCTGGAACAGTATTGTTGGAATGAAGTCATCACAGGAGTTTAGACTTCAGGGCCCCACTGCAAATCTGTCATTCACTCACTTGACTATAGGCAAGACCCTTTCACTCTCAGATTACTCATCTGGTCCTTGGAACTATCTGTTTTCGGTGTCCAGGAGCTAAGTTGAAAATTTCCCAGGTTGCAGACCTTGAAGAGAGATAAAATGCAGGAATGATAGCTGTGATCAGCAGCCTGTTAAACTATGTTGCAATTCAAATCAATGATGAACAATCAATGATGGCACATGTCTGATATTTCTCTACAGTACCACCTTGGTGGTATAATACTGTTAAATATTAAACAATGCCCTCAACTGAGCATATGAACCTTAGGAAGTTCAGATTATGATCAGACTACTTTAGACAGGTTGAGAATATGAATTCAGCTTAGCCCAGGAACACACTATTAGGGTCTACTCTTGCGGCTGCCACTAAATGTCAAGATTTCTTTGACAGCTCAACTCTCTCAGAATATGTACGTCAAAGCAGAACCTGAAAGGCAGATCCTTGCATGCCCAGAAATTATATTTGTCAAAGAAAAGACCTGTAGATGCTCTCTGGAACATAATAGATTCCCAACCATTAAATTATCGGGGGGAATTTTAATCAATAAATTTTACAGCTGGTGAAGTTACTTTAGCAACAGTAAAAGCTAGGATTTTTGAAATATTTTAAGAAAGGAAGCAGGGGCTGTGTAGCATTCTGTTACTATTATGGCACTCTGATGGGGTAGAAGAGGTGGATTCTTCTCTTTTGTTTCTTGCTAGACAGTGAATGGAAATTATATGAAAATTTAGAGTACTTAGCTTAAAAAATACAGGTAGTAACTCAAATAACCTCTATTATTGCAATTTTTGTTTTTAGCTCCAGTCTTCATTCTTTCATTGGCTGTAAAAGACGAGGCAGAAAAATAATGATAAGTATATTTTAATGGGTACAGAATATATAAAGATGTAATTTGTGACATCAATAATATAAAGAGCGGACTTCTGGCCACATGGCCGACCAGAGACACCAGCTGCCAGAGCATCTCAGTAAGAATAAGTTTTAGATGAAGGAGGAAAAACGAACACATAGACAGACATAGATCAAACATGGGTGTGAAGGAAGGGTGCCAGGACCTTCAGGAGACTCCACAAGAAGAAGTTTCAGTGCAGAACAAGAAGCAGCAAGATATCAGCACAAACCAACCCCTGAGAGGTTTCCAGTCCTGAGAGAAGGGTGAATGGAGTGGTTTCTTTCTCCCTTTCTTTCTCCCTTCCTTGCACCTCTGAAAGTTGTTGGGCTCCCTAGCTGCTGGAGAGAGTTTCTGCACGCACGAACCCAGAGGCTTCTGCCGCCAGAGAGCTGGGCACTGCTTGTGTACAGGGCACCAGGCCCTCAGCCCCACCAGGGCACTTCCCACCTCCACAGACCTAATCAGGTACAGCAGATGCCATACTGCTTCTCCATCCACCCTGTGCCTTTGTCCTCCCCAGGGGGCTTCAGCTCCTCAGGCTTCATCCTACTTGTTCCCACACAGACATTTCCAAACTCCAGCCCAGTCTGCAGGAGCTGCAGGTGCTCAGTGCATTCCGGGTGATCTGTGTGACTCCAAAGCCTGGATATTCTGGGCAGCCTGCCTCCCAGAGAGAGGGTTGGAGATGACCAGAGTGCTAGCTTTCCTCCATTCAGACTCTCTTTCTCACCTTCCCTTCCCCCACCCACAGCTGCCAAGAGAGACAACTGAGCCACCACACTAAGGCTTCCACAGAGAGTGGGACTAAGGCCTTTCCTCATGGGGTCCTGCTATAGACCGAGGGGCGCTCAGACTGTGAGCTCTCTGCTCACCAGCCCTCCCCAGTGCTGCTTTCCTGGTGGCTCCATCAGAGAAGGGCATTCCCTGAGGTAGAGGGACATTGATACTGCTCAGCCACCTTGTGGGTGATGCAGGTCCAGTGTGCTTCTCCCTGGTATGGTCAGGGATTGACTTCTTGGTCCCAGGAGGCAAGGGAGCACACATGGCAGATCAGCGGGGAGAGTACAGTGTGGGTCCTACATTGTGGTGTGCTCACAGGACACCCCTTCCCCCATAGGATGGCCACAATCTCAGCTCAGGCTGGAATCCTGGCTGGGGAACCTCCTGCCCCACAGCACAGTTGGTGAGGTAGTTTGGCTGGCTTGGGCTCCTGTCTACTGTCAGATGCTGGAGGGACACTATGAAGCAGAGGAAGGTGGAGAGGAGCAAGGCCCACTGTAGACTATCAGTTTGTCAATCTCAGATGAACCTGCCTCCACAAGCAGTCTTTCTGATTGCTTTCTGATTGTGGGGCCAGCTCAGCTCCTCCCCGGTGGCTCTGCCCAGAAGCTGGGAGCATACCTTCGACCTCTGCCAAAGCAGATCCCTTGCCAGCATTTGTGGAACTTGAGGGGTCACCCAACCCAGCCCCACCCAGCCGCACTCCACTAAATACTTCTGCCACAGCAGAGAATAAGGACTCACTTGGAAGTTCCAGGGCCCCACCCACCATCTGGGGCATTCAAATGATTCTCTTGAGAGATTAGAGCCAGTTGAAAGACCCAAAAACAACATTAAGGCTTGTTTTCTATAGCAAGCATGAACTACTGAGGGGAGGTCAATTTACATGGCCTTTACAGCATTTACTGACTCAATCTTACACGATGTGTGGGCATCCATGAACTGGACATCTGGGAGAGAGCATAACTCTCCCCACAGAAATACTTCACTAGTGATAAGCATGTAAAAAACTCAGCCTGGGACCTTGGCAAACAAGCATTTAGCCCCCTCCCCCATGAACAGCTCTGTGGGTTTGGAGAGTTTGTCTTGGTTCTTCTATCAGTGGCACCCCATAGTAGCCAGAAAAGCAAGATTTCAGCCCCACTAAGTCTTGGCAAAGCCTTTCAGGCTCCCACAACCTAGCCTCAAACTGGCTTGCTCCTCTCCCCTCCTTGGATGTGGTGAAGATCAAGAAATGCCCTGGGAGCTACAGGGTCCCTGCTAAAGCTTGGGGGACCAGAGTCTACCATGGACACAAAAGAACATCTCAGCAGCCGGCTCTATCACACAAATATCAATCAATGACAGGGAGAGCAATGATATAGTTCATCAAATCATCTTCCAACTCAAGCAAACAGTGTGGCTGATTCGCACTTCAAGTGCCACTCACTATCACTGAGAGTAACCTGGGAGACATAACTCACTACACGCTGTTGGGAAGAGGTGAGTCAGCAGGTCAGAGGTAACCTGAGAGGTATGTATGCCAAACCTGCTAGGACACCCCATAGGCAACTGAGGAGCAGTATTCCTCTTCCTGCGCAGGGATCAACCCTCAGGGACCCAGAGACAAGCCTGTAAGACAGGCCTAGGACACCTCAGGTCTTGACCAAGAGGACAGATGAGAAAGAACCAGTGAAAGAACTCCAGAAACATGAAAAATCAGAGTGAAAGGACACCCCCAAAAGGAAACAGTAACTCCTTACAAATGAATACCATCCAAAATGAAAAGATTGAAATGCCAGATGAAGAATTTTGAATATGGATTGTAAGGAAGCTCAATGAAATACAAGAGAAAATAGAAACCCAACACAAAGAAACCACAAAAACAATGCAGGAAATGAATTTTTAAAATTACTAAGGACATTGAATTAAAAAAAGTCAAACAGAATTTTGGAAATGAAAAATTTATTCAAGGAGATACAAAACACAGTGGAAAGCCTTAAGAATAGGCTAGATTAGGCAGAAGACAGAATCTCAGAGCTTGAAGACAACACCTTTGAGTTTAAAAAGTCAGTCAATTAGAAAGAACTGAGAAACGAGGAACAAACAAAACCTACAAGAAATATGGGAGTATGTAAAGAGGCCTAACATAAGAATAATAGGCATCCCTGAGAGTGAAGAAGAAAATACACAAGGGTTGGAAAACATATTTGAGGGAATAATTGAGGAAAATTTACCTGGTCTTGCTAGAAATCTAGATATCCAGGTTCAAGAAGCTCAAAGGACCCCTGGGAGCTTCATCTTCACGAGGCAATCACCACAAAACCATAGTCATTATACTGGCCAAAGGAAACATGAAAGAGGCATTCTTATGAGCCTTAAGGCAAAAGCAGCAGGTAACTTACAAAGGAAAACTCATCAGACTAACTGCAGACCTTATCAGGCAGAAGTGATTGGGGCCCCATTCTCATCTTCTCAAACAGAATAATTCTCAGCCTAGAATTTTGTATCCTACAAAACTAAGCTTCTTATATGAGGAAGAAATAAAGACTTTCTCGGGCAAGCAAACACTGAGGGAAGACTAGACTAGTCTTTGTCAAGACTAGACCTACCTTGCAGGAAGTACTCAGAACTGCATTATACACAGATTGGCACGATAGACAACCACCAGTGTAAAACCATTGAAAAACGAAAGGTCAGAGCCCAGAGACCACAATGACTCAGAGGTTAAAAAAAAAAAAAACCAGTAAAATTATACTCAAAAGGATGAACAGAAATCCACCCCACTTATCAATTCTTTTAATAAATGTGAATGACTTGGACTCCCCAAACAAGAGACATAGGTTGGATAAATGGATGAAAAAAATACAATCCAAGTATCTGCTGTCTCCAGGAAGCACATCTAACCCACAAGGACTCATTCAGACTTAAGGTGAAGGGATGGAAAACAATATTCCATGGAAATGGAAACCAAAAGAAAGCTGGCGTAGCCATTCTTATGTCAGATAACATAGACTTTAAGCCAGCAAATGTAGAGAAAGACTAAGAAGGTCATTATATAATGGTGAAGGGAACAATTCAACAAGAAGACATAACAATCCTAAATATTTATGCACCTAACACAGTTGCACCCAGATTCATAAAGCAAACCCTACTTGATCTAAAAAAAAATGATAAACAGCAACATCATAATAGCTGGAAACTTCAACATTCCACTGATGGAACCAGACAGATCCTCCAAGCAGAAAATAAGAAAAGAAATGATGGACTTAATTGAACTCTAAAAGAAATGGTCCTAACAGACATTTAAAGAACATTCTACTGAATAACTGCTCAATATCCATTCTTCTCATCAGCTTATGGAACATTCTCTAACACTGATCACATCCTAGGCCACAAAACATGCCTCAACAAATTTTAAAAAATAGAAATTATACCATGTATCTTCTCAGACTACAGTGAAATAAAATTAGAAATTAATTCCAACAGAAACACTGAACTCTTCATAAAGTCATGGAAATTAAACAACCTACTGCTGAATAGTTATTGAATCAAGGAGGAGGTTAAGATGGAAATCAAGATTCCTTCAATTAAATGACAAAGGGGACACAAGTTATCAAAATCTGTGGAATTCAGCAAAAGCTGTCATAAGAGGAAAATTCATAGGCATAGATGTCTATATCCAAAATACAGAAAGATCACACATCTATAATCCAATGAATTATCTCAAGGAATTGGAAATGGAAGAGCAAATGAATTCCAAACCCAACAGAAGAAAAGAAATAACTAAGGTCACAGCAGAACTAAATGAAATCAATAACAAAAGAATTATACACAAGATTAATGAAGCAAAAATTGGACTTTGAAAAGATGAACAAAATTGAAAGGCCTCTCCCTAGGTTAATCAGAAACAGAATAGAAAGACCCAAATAAGGTCAATCAGAAATGAAAAAGGAGAAACTACAACTGATACATGGAAATAAAAGATATCATTGCAGAATACTATACAAATCTCTATGTACATAAACTTGAAAAGGCTGAAGAAATGGACATATTCATGGAAACACATGACCACCTGGGCTCAATCAGGAAGAAATAGAACTCCTGAAAATACCAATATCAATTGACAAAATGGAAGCAGCAATAAAAATCTACCAAAAAAAAAACCCAAAAAAAGTCTGTAACCAGATGGTTTCACAGCCAAATTTTACCAGACCTACAAAGAAGAACTGACACCTATGCTGTAGAAATTGCTTTTGCTATACAGGATCTTCTCTGGTTCCAAACAAAGCATAACATTATTTTTTCTAGATCTGCAAAAAAATGATGTCAGTATTTTAATAAGGATTGCATTGAATCTGTAAATCACTTTGGGTAGTATAGACATTTTAACAATGTTGATTTTGCTGACCCATGAGCACGATATGGTTTTCCACCTGTTTATGTCCTCTGCTATTTCCTTCATGTGTTTCGTAGTTCTCCCTGTAGAGGTCTTTCACCTCCTTAGGTAAATATATTTCTAGGTATTTTCTTTTCTTTGTTGCTATTGTGAAGAGTATTGAGTCTTTGATTTGGTTCTCAGTTGGACTGTTGTTGGCATATAGGAATGCTACTGATTTTCGTACATTAATTTTATAACCTAAGACTTCGCTGAATTTGTTTATCAATTCCAGTAGTCTCATGGAAGAATCTTCAGGGTTTTCTAGATATAAGATCATATTGTCAGCAAAAAGTGATTTGACCTCTTCTTCCCCCACTTGGATGCCCTTGATTTCCTTCTCTTGTCTGATCGCTCTGGCTAGGACTCCAGCACTATGTTGAATAGAAGTGTTGATAGAGGGCACCCTTGTCTGGTTCTAGTTCTAAGCGGGAATGCTTTCATTTTTCCCTGTTCAGTCTGATATTGGCTGTGGGTTTTTCATATACATGGCCTTTATCATTTGGAGGTAAGTCCCATCTATGCCTATTTTTTTAAATGTTCTTATCATAAAAGTTTGCTGAATTTTGTCAAATGCTTTTTCTGTGTCTATTGAGAGAATCATATGGTTTTTATTTTTACTTCTATTTATGTGTTGAATTACATTCAGAGATTTGCATATGTTGAACCATCCCTGCCTCTCTGGGATGAAGCCCACTTGGTCATGATGGATTATTTTTTTTGACAAATGGCTGAATTTGGTTTTCTGGAATTTTGTGGATAATTTTTGCATCTATATTCATAAGGGATATTGGTCTGTAGTTTTCTTTTATCATTGCATCCTTTCCTGGTTTTGGTATCAGGGTGATGTTGACTTTATAAAATGTGTTGGGGAGGATTTCTTCCTTCTTGGTGTGTGGAATCATTTCTGCAAGATAGGCATCAGTTCTTTGTAGGTCTGGTAAAATTCGGGTGTGAAACCATTTGGTCTAGGACTTTTCTTTTTAGAAAGCTTTTTTATTGCTGATTCAATTTTGTTACTTGATGTTGGTCTGTCCAGGAATTCTATTTCTTCCTGATTAAGCCTAGGGTGGCTGTGTGTTTCCAATAATTTGTCCATTTCCTCCACGTTTTCAAGTTTATGTGCACAGAGGTTTTTTTAGTATTCATAGATGATATTTTGTATTTCCATGGTATCAGTTGTAATTTCTGATTTTTCATTCCTGATTGAGCTTACTGGCATCCTATGTTTTCTGCTTCTGGTTGATCTAGCAAGAGGCGTGTCAATTTTGTTTATTTTTTCAAAGAACCAACTTTTTGTTTTACTAATTTCCGTATAGTTTTTTGTTATGAATTTCGTTTAGTTCTGCTCTGAGCTTTGTTAATTCTTTTCTTCTGCTGGGTTTGGGGTTGATTCACTCATCCTTTTCCAGTTCTTTGAGATGATTCATTAGATTGTTGATTTGTGATCTTTCTGTCTTTTGCATGTAGGCATTTATGGATATAAGTTTTCTTCTCAGGACTGCTTTAGCTGTGTCCCACAGATTTTGATAACTTGTGTCTCCTTTATCATTTAGTTCAGAGAATTTTTTTATTTCCATCTTCATTTCCTCCTTAACTCAATAATCGTTCAGCAGAAGTTTGTTTAATTTCCATGACTTTATGTAGAGATGAGAGTTTCTGTTGGAGTTGATTTCTAATTTTATTCCACTGTGATCTGAGAAGATGTATGGTATAATTTCTATTTTTTTAAAAATTGTTGAGACATGTTTTGTGTCCTAGCATATGGTCAGTCTTAGAGAATGTCCCATGAGTTGATGAGAAAAACGTATATTCAGTGGTTTTTGTGTAGAATGTTCTATAAATATCTGTCAGGCCCATTTGTTCTAGAGTTCTGTTTAAGTACATTGTTTCTTTATTTATTTTCTGTTTGGAGAGTCTGTCCTGTTCTATCAGAGGGGTGTTCAAGTCCCTGGCTATTACAGTTCTGCTGTTTATCATTTTGTTTAGATCAAATAGGATTTGCTTTATGGATCTGAGTGCACCTCAGTTAGGTGCATAAATATTTATAATTGTTATGTCTTCTTGTTGAATTGTACCCTTCACCATTATATAATGCCCATCTTTGTCTTTCAAACAAAATGTTATGGCAGTGATGCTGCGTTACTTCACAGACTGGGTCATAAAGGGCAATACATGGGATGTTTGCCCTTAGAACAGGGCTGCAATGCTGTGAGGAAGCCCAAGCCACACTGACAGGCCACAACACAGGTGTTCCAACAACAGCCTTCACTTTGGTCCTATATGATAGTCAGCATCAACCATCAGACATGAGAGTGAGGAATCCTTCCTGATGACTCTAGCTCCAGCCTGTTTGACTGCAACCACATGAGAGCTCCTGAAGGAGAACTGCCAAGCTCATCCCAGTCACTCCCAGAAATGTGAGAGAGAAAATAAGTGAATGCTGCTGTTTTAAGCCACTAAGTTTGGGTCCTTTGTTATGAAGCAACAGAAAACTGGACCACAGCCTTTCCAAAGTAACACTCTCTATCAATCTCTAGTCTCTCATAAATAAAAAATATTTCTATTTGTTTGTAGACTTTACCACTGACATATTATAAATTTATGTTTTGTTTTTCCTATTCTACCCAACACCATGGAACATCTGCTGCATGAAAGTAGAAACTTTGTTCTCTTTGTTGATATATCCCCACTACCTAGAATGGTATCTGGTACATAATAGTCACTTGAGCTCAAATTGTATTTGTTCAATGGATGCACCTGTGGCCCTGAGGCTTGAACATAGGGTTTAAACAGATGCAAGTTGAACAGAAACAGTGAGGGTGTGAAAGCATCATGTGACTTGGAAAGTACCATACAGGAGATATTTGTTACTATCTCATTATTCTTGAGGATATGTCTACTTCCCCATTAGTGATCTTTAATTATGATATTTT
>NW_012137969.1:843860-850486 GCF_000956105.1 Propithecus coquereli | reverse complement strand
CAATTTATTTTTGAAATAGATATTAAATTCTGGTGAGTTTACAAGAGATTCCTAGTCTGTAAGAGTGACTAAGCTTCTGAACTCTATAGTTACACTGTTCCAGTATGACAAGCAGCATGTTACTCTCCTTGTTGGCAAGCAGCCCAAGGCCAAGACTAGAGCCAATCTGAAAAGGTATTTGCCAAGAGAAGGATCATCTTATCCTATGTCCTTCATTGGAAGAGAGGACTCTGAGCCAGAAAGTTTCCCTATAAACGGCCATAAGCAAGGTCAGCTGAGGGTCTCTCATATTTATTCATTGCTGACCCTTTTTTTTCTTGTTCAATTCAATTTTTTTCCCATGGGTACAAATCATTGCATCATTCCCCATCGTAGCAAATGCACACTGAGGGAAGACCTTTTCACATTGATGTCAACTTTTCTTTACATCATTTTTACAGGTTTGAGGTGAGATTTTCTTGCTATTATTGTGGTTTTATGGTCAGAGACCCAGGAAAGTCTGAATCCTTCCCCACCAATCATCCCAATCCCTGGAGACTCAGGGAACAGTACCAGCCTGGGCTCCAGGTACCACTTTATAAGCATCTGAGCCACATCCAGTGTCCTCCATCATTGGGCTCACTGGGAACAGGTGAGCTGGAAAATAGTCTAGGTCTGCCTTGCTCCCCACTCTCAGCCCCAAATCTGAGTTGAAGACCTGTGGATTCAGGCCCACTGTGGACAAAGGGAGATTGCTGACTGGATCCCACGTGGAGACTTCAGCAAGATGCATGGGTAGAAGAGGACTAATCACAATCAGGACCAGCCTGGGAAGAAGGCAGCTCCATCTCCAGATGCAGACATTGTGGGGCACACTGCCCTTCATGGAACAGGAGCCAAAGCTCTCCTTGGGCTCTGATGAAGTAGATATGTAATTTTCTCTCTTTTGATGGGGTCAGGGAGATAGAAAGGGCATGGGTTAAGGCAAAATCATAAGGAGAAGATCATAAGTGTTCTTTCTCCAGTGTTTGATGTTACTGTCATCATCATCACCATCATCATCATTATCTACAAGGGAACACTTTTATTGCATTGTTTTAAACCAGGCACTGTGATAGATTCTTCTGAGTGTGTGGTAATTAAAATGAACAAGGCCTTTTTATAGAACTTAAAGAGGACCCAACAGTCCCATTTGGGGCAGACTTTGGGGTGAGTGTGAATGATATCAAGAAGAGCATGAAAATGGCTGTCACAGAATTGGAGTTCTGTGGAGCTCTAGAGGGGAAAGGAGACCCTCTTCTGGCTAGGGACACTTGATGTAGGTTCATTAAAAACATTGTATTTAATCTGAGCCTTGGAAGAAATGTAGAATTTTATAGAAACAGTCAAAATGGACCAGCCTGAATAGCACAAGTGGGACTTTGAAAAGCATGGTGTGCTTGGTACAATGGTGAATTCTAGACTGACTGGAAGTGTCAAATGGCCAGAAATTGGAGAGACCTGGACTAAAAGCCAGTTGTAGTGACCTTCTGAGAAATGCTTTCCTTCACTGCACCCCTTGCAGCCCAGGATATTACTCTGTTGGGTAGGAAACCACATATAACTTCTCCAGCCACAAACTCATCTTTATGAGGCCTTCCTCTCATGTCAATCTCCAGGAAAACTCATGGAGAAGCTCAGTCAAAGGATTAGGATGGCCCATTCACTTCATGTTCTTCATACCCAGAGAACAAATGCTAGGCCAGGTCTCTCTTGTTTTTTTTATCATGTGAATGGCAGGCCTTTTTTTCCTAGAAAAAAAGAGAGCACAGGGTGGACAGTGGGGTCTGCTTAGGGCTCAGGAGGGTCGGTGGAGGGGACAGTCAATGTAGGTCCTCCTGACATGACACCCTGGACCTACAGGAGCCCATCCAGCAGGAGGCAAGGCCAGGAGTGGGACGGCTTCCAGGAGGATAGTCGAACCCGTCCCCATGGCTGGGTTCAACACAGAACGTGGGAATGCTGTAGGGGTGTGGCAGGGTAATACCTGTAGAGAGTAGAAAATTGTACTGCATGAGGGTTGAGGGTTGAGGAGCTGTACACATCCATGGTGGCTCTCAGAGGGGCATCTCTTTGGCACAGGCCAGCAGCACAGGCCTTGGATTCCTATGAGTCCATCTTTTTCATGTGAAATGTGTGACCTGTCCATCTTCTCCAGAAGATCTGCAGATAAATTTGCATCTGCTGATGTGGTTCTGCATCTTTTGGGGAGATTTTATTTCTCCTTTGGTGTTCTGGGAGTACCCTGTGCAAGGGTCACAAAGCCGCAGACTTGGAAATGACCCGCTAGAGCAGTGAGGGGGGATCCCCAGCTATGGTGACAATCTAGGACAAGAGGTCGGTGTTCCCCCAACCTGTCTGTGCACCTGTCCATGGGGTTCATTTCCTTCCCAGCACAAAGACCCTGAGGGTGAAATCTGCTGTGTCATAGCCCATGAACCAAGCCTTCAGGCTGAACAGTTTCCTTAGAGCTCCCTTCATGTCCTTGTTCCTTAGGCAGTAGATGAAGGACACTAGTGAGGGTGGCCATTTGGGCATATCTTGAGGGCATAACACCTGACTGCAAACTCACATCAGGTCACTAGCTCTCTCAGACTTGAGCCTCTGTGGCAGGGTGCCATTATGGTGGTGCAGCCATAGAGGACTGTATCCTACCCAAGGAACCTCAGCCCTTGTGTCATCACATCCAGGGAGTTCCTGCTGATGTTCCCCAGCACCAGACACCAGAGGGCGGCTGGCACGGTGCTGCTGTACCCAAGAGAGCTGCAGCGTTCCCAGTCCTCTAGCCCTCAGGGAGTGCTACTCCCAACGGAAGGGAAAGTGCACTGCCCCAAGGGGGTAGACCCTCGGACAAAGGAAACCAAAGGGAGCACTTTTCAGTGCTTGAGAGCTCTTTGCTTGGGGCTATGAGTGGCAGTTCCGCTTTTAGCAGAGACAAACTGTGTGCTCAGCTCTGCAAGGGAGGAGTGACATCCTATCCCACTGGCCAAGTGGCCTCTTCGCTTGAGCCCAGTCATAGAGACAGGGCTTCTCCTCCGTCCGCCCACCACTGCAGACACAGCCCTTACTGCTCCCTCAGGAAGCTGGCACAGGCCCGCGGAAGGGCGGCCTATCTGGGGCTGTGAGGACCATGGCTTGACCTCCCTGTGCTTGCAAAAAAGGTGGGTCCCCTCAGGGAGCTGCAGCGTTCCTCCCACAGAAAGCGGGAGAGCCAGAGAGCAGGAGAGCTGTGTGTTTGGGGCTGTGGGGGAAAATTCCACATTGCAGCCATTTCCAGAGGGCACAGAGGTTTAGTGTTGAGCTGGAGGGCAAGCATCTCCTAGGCTCTGGGCTACACTGCAGACTGGAAATAAACAGTAGTGTCTGACCGAAGTATCACAAGCGCAGGACAGGAGCGTAACAGGGAAACAGATCACATTCCTGCCTGACGTCTCAGCACCAGACACACCCTCCCCTCTGCTTAGGCATCGGGCATTTCACCAGGAGCCCAAAGACTCCTCGACGCCCCCGTCGGGGCAGGTGCTTGCACCAGCCGCTGGGGGACCCGAGGGCGGGCTTGCTTGGTTGAGCTCCGCACAGCTTCTCCACTGCTTCCACGGCTGAGCGCAGTGCCCAGGCCACCGCGCGCTCCTCCGACCACCAGAACTCTCTAACCAGAGAGCTTCTTCTCCCCAAAAAGATCAAGCATAGACCTTATAGTACCACCGCTTGCTCTTACCTGAAAGTGCCGCCTACTGGCCTGGAGGTCGAACTGCACAACCCAGTACAAAATCTGCTGGCACAAGGACAGAACCGTTTGGGAATGAGACATTTGCCACCCCGACTCCACAAGAGGCCATGACCCTGCCCACATGCACAGCACATTACTGCTACAAGCAGCATTTGGGAAAGCCACCACACTAAGGCTATCTATTAATATGACCGAGGAATTCATACAGAGTCTTTGCAACTGAAAGCTCCCGGAAGCTTGACCCTGCTCAGATGACCCTGCTCAACATACATTATAGTCACATCCTCAACGGGAAATAAAAAGTTCCATCCAAACAAAAGTAAATTCAAAAATAACAAGAAGCGATAGTTTCTCCACATGGGAAGGAAGCCCCATGAAGTTTTGGACTAGCAAATTACCTACTAGAGCAGCCATGGTGACAATCAAAGACAATGAGATCTGAGTTCCTCCTGCCCTGTTTGTGCATCCCTGGGGCACAGACACAAAGGCCCTGAGGGGGAAGTCAGCTGTGTCACAGACCACAGAATAAAGCCTTCAGGTTAAACAGTTTCCTTAGAGCTCCCTTCATGTCCTTGTTTCTCAGGCAGTAGATGAAGGGATTCAGCATGGGGGTCGCCACCATATACAACACTGAAGCCAAAGAAGCCTTATCAGGGGAGTGGGAGGATGATGGACTCAGATAGACCCCTGTGATGGTCCCATAGAAGAGGATGACCACAGTCAGGTGGGAACCACAGGTGGAAAAAGCCTTTTGTTTACCACGGACAGATGGGACCCTGATCACAGCAGACACAATGCATGTGTAGGAGACAAGAATGCCAAGGAAGGGCATGAGGACAATCGTGCCCCCAAGCAACAAAATCATGAGCTGGTTGAGCTGGGTGTTGGAACAGGAGAGCTGGAGCAGGGGAATGACATCACAGAAGAAGTAAGGAATGACATTGCTGGCACAGAAGTCCAGCCGTGCCATGAGCAGGGTGTGTAGCAGGGAGTGGAGGCTGGCAATGAGCCATGAGCTGCCCAGCATCAGGGCACAGACATGCGGACTCATCTTGGAGGAGTAGTGAAGGGGGTGGCAGATGGCCACATAGCGGTCATAGGCCATAGCTGTTAAGAGGAAGTTGTCCATGTTGGCAAGCAGGATGCAGAAGTAGATCTGGGCAAGGCAGCCACTGTAAGAGATAGACTGAGTCTGCTTCTGGATGTTCACAAGCATCTTGGGGACTGTGGCAGAGATGAAGCAGAAATCCACCAGGGAGAGGTTGCTGAGGAAGAAGTACATGGGAGTGTGGAGATGGGCATCTGAACCAATGGCCAGGATGATGAGCAGGTTCCCTGCAGCGCCAACTAGGTACGTGGCAAGGAAGAGCCCAAAGACCAGCTCCTGCCTCTCTGGCTGGCTGGAGAGCCCTAGCAGGATGAACTCAGAGGCCCTCGTGTGGTTCCTGCTCTCCATGGGCGACTTGTCCTGCCGGGAAAGCCAGGCAGTCACAGAGGAGTAGGAGGTGGAGGTTTCCATGCCTCCCTCTGTCCTACCTGCAATCTCTCAACTCACACCTAGTCGCATCACTGTGCTTATTTGGTACAAACCCCAAAGAAGGCTCTCGGACTATTAAAAAAAAATCCAAAGCCTCAAGCAGGGATCCCTACAGCCTTTGCAGACCCCAACGTCAGGGTTTGGTTTATGTTACCGCTAAAATTCTGCTGGCTCTGGACTGACTAAGCCCCATCTCCATCTACCATCACTCAGTGGAGAATCCTGGTGGTGTACGGCCATGTATTCAGTGGTGGCAGCAATGAGGGGGCTACTTAGAGTGTTTTATCCCCCAAATTTTCATCATGCTCTCATTCTTTGATATGAGCAATTGATAGTGTCTCCAGATTAAGTAAGAGCTATAAAAATGTAGTTCCTCCCACTCCCCACGAGAGGGCCACCGGAGGTCATTTCCACATGGAATTGTGGGAGCACAATGGCACATGTGCAGAACCAGAGGGTACTGTCTGTACACACCCTCCTTCCCACACACCTCCTTCCCCTTCAGTACTTTGTCTCGCTTAGTCCCAGACTCCTGTAGAGCCCAGGGCTCAGGGGGCTTTGGCTTCTTCTCATCACCAGCTCCAGGTACCTTGGTCCTGTGCTGATGCTGGGGATGGAGTAGGTCAGGGCGGCCTGAACAGAAGAGCCTGCTGACTGGGATGGCTCAGCCAGTGCTTTTGCTTGGGCTTACCCAGGAAAGGCCTCGCCCCTGGAGAGTGATCACAGACAGGTGGGAGTTGCCCCTGCAGATACCAAAGAGAAACTGCAGGTATAACATTGCTCAAGGTCACAGAGATTGTGGCAGGGCCACATGGGGATCCCACTAAATTGGAATTCATAATAGTTCATAGAGACTTCAGCTGAACTTTCATTAGACATAGCATAAATTATTTTTCATGGCTTCACAAGGAAGAGTAGGATTTAGGTCCTATGAGAAAGCAAATCTATAAAGAGAAAGGGGGAAAAGGAAAGGACTGGGGTTACTGTGCTGATTGGGAATGGGGCACAGGCAATGGCGACATCAGTCTGGGAAGGCTCTGGGGTGGGGTCCTGGCCCCTGGGCACTGGGTGGGGGCAAGGAGGGAAATCGGTCTTGGGAGGCTGACTTTGACCCTGCCACAATGTTGCTAAGGTCTGGCCTGCTTGGAGCAAGGAACTTACCAGAGTAGTCAGTCAGGGCAAAGCGTGGATGGAGATCTCAGCTATGCGGGAGCTCCCAGCTGGGTTCTACGCCTGTGCTGAGAGCTGTTCCTCTGTACAGAAGATAAGTGGCCCATTTTGAATTGGTGTTTTACTGATTTGATTCTTTTAGGGACCAATCCTTTTGTTCCTTTGGTAGGA
>NW_012137969.1:842258-843254 GCF_000956105.1 Propithecus coquereli | reverse complement strand
AGAGTGAGACTCTGTCTCAAAAAAAAAAAAAAAAAAAGAATAAATGAAAAGAAACATATATGATACTTGACATGGCTGAGATCTTCATCCGATCTGTGCTTAGTAAAGAGCTTTTATGAGGTGACGTGAGAAAAAAGAAACAATACAGGACATTGTTGTCATTCACAAAAAGCTTCTAGTCAGATGTGAAATATTTACATCAATACCCAGGGCCAGGAAGCTGACACTTATTGAGCACCTGCTGTGTGTCACATACAGGGCCAGCATGTACACATGTTTAATTCCGTCCTCACACCAGCCTAGATGAGGTCAGCATCGTTATTCTTCTTTTACAGATGAGTAAAGTGACACAGAAAGGGCTTAAATAATTTCCCCCAAACACATCAGCATTTGATTCTAGGTCAGTGTGATTTCAAAGCAATTCTCCTTCATTTCATGGCTTCGATTTTCTCAAAAAGACACAGGAACAAATGCTATTAGGAATGTTAAACTTGAGGTATGTGTATAAATGGATCGGGGAGTCAGTCCTAGGGTGAGCAGGTTGGAACTGGATTAGGTGAATGGTGCAAGACATGGTTGGGGAGGGAGAGTCTGTCCTGGGGCGAGAGCACCGATTGGTGTGGCTGCAGGGTAGATGCTGAGGGTGACAATGCGTGTGAGCAGGGAGGCAGTGTGTGCACTGACAAAGCCTTCACCTTTCCTTGACTGATATTCCCTCCCAACCAAGGGTGCCTCTGTCCTCCCTTCACTTCCAATACCCCCAATTTTTCCCCATAGATTTAGGAGAAGAAAAATTTTCTTGTTACTATTTCCCAATTATTAGAAAAATTCTCTTTCCAAGGACTTCTATTTTAAGAAAACCAACGCTAAGAAAGTCTCACTAAAAAGAGAAAGGGCTTTCCCCCTGGTTTCTGGATCACTGCTGTCATCGTGAAGACATTTCCCAGTTTAAAAATCCACCCTTGACCCTCATGGCTTATCAAATAAAAATAAATG
>NW_012137969.1:836738-841465 GCF_000956105.1 Propithecus coquereli | reverse complement strand
GCACTCTAGCCAGGGCAACACAGTGAGACTCTGTCTCCAAAAAAAAAAGAAAAAATATTTACAAATAAAGAAAATAACATTTTGAAAAATTAACTATTAACCTCAAAGGAATCTATTAACCTAGTTGATCACAAACAAAATATCAAAATAATGTCGTTAGATTCAGATAAGGGACCCAGATGAATTTATCGTTGCCTTATAGATTAAAACTCTCAAAATATTGGAAGTGTTTCTTTAATATAAACTGTGTATTTTAAGGTAATTCAACATATTTATTGAAGAACACTTCAAAATTTTCCTTAAGAAGACATGAATGTTCTCTGTTATCATTCCTCATTTAACATTTCCCTAGAAATGCTGGCGATGTCTATCTGAAAATAAAAAAAGAAATAAAAACATAACATTTTGCAATAGATGTATTTATATCTAAGCTATTAAAAGAAATAAGGCAATTGTTAGAAATAGTTTAGCAAAGGTGCAGAATATAACTTCACACAAATATGAATTAATTGCTTACTGATATACCAGCACAAAAAAGAAGCAATGAAAAAGATGATTTTATTCCCACTAATGACGAAATTGAATATTTGCATTTGGATTCAACTTGAAACATAAAATATTTGTTCAAAGAAAGTTATAACAGATAAAGTTAAGGAATATATAAGATATAAGTAGATTCTAATTGAAAGGCATACATATATTCAAATGACTGTGCTTTTCAAGGAAGTATATAGATATGTTATTACCTATATACTTAATTTGTTAATTTGCTTAACTTAATAAATTAATAAATGTACACTATAGACCAGGGAATGTATTATGTACTTAAATGTTAGCTATTTAATTCTACTCCAAACTCTGTAGATAAGAACTCTTATCTAACTAACGGAGGCTTATAGAGATTAAGTAAATGTGTAAAAATGTAAGAATTTAATATTTTGGACCACACAGGAGGAAACAAATCAGATGAAAAAAGAAGATAATTGGTTCAAAGACATTTGTTGAAATATCATTCTTAAATTTTTAAAAATTTTAAACAACCAAATGTTCAATATAACAGGAGGATATATTTGCAAACTATGACATATCAATGCAATGGATCACTACACAGTGAAAATGACAGTGTGTCAATTTCTAGATATTTGTCTATGATATAGATTTTAAAAGCAGAACAAAAGGTATCCTATGCTACAGATGGCATTTGTGCCAGAATGTTTGTATTATACATACACCAACAAAAACAGGATGCTAGTTTGGAGAGTGATGGGAACAGACTGAGGTTTAATTTCCGCTAGTTTATTTCCTGCGGAGCTGCTTGCATTCATCGTGATGTTGGCAATGAGGGAGGCCATTCAAGCAGTCACCTGCTCTGCTGCTGAGCCTGTCCTCAGTGCCAGCAAACATTTTCTGAGGTCTCTTTCCAGGTTAAACATTAGAAGGGGTTGGAATTGCCAGACAACAGAATTGCTGGAGAAGCCTCTGTTGTAGGGAATGAGGGCAGGGACTGAAAGAGGTTGTCCACGAACCAAATCCTGTGTGATTCAGGAAGTCTGCACTCTGCTGAAACAATGGGATTGGATCCCTGCCTAGATTCCAAGGTCCATTACAGGTTTCAGGTTCTGCTTGTCTTAGGGAAGTAGAGGAAGAGGAGATGCCTTTTGCCTGAGACATTTAGGGGCTTTGGGGGAGGAGGGTCTCTTCCTGCACCCACATTGGCACTGACCTGTCCAGTTGTTTGAGTTCTGCCCCTGCCCCCTCCTGAGTTGCTCCTCCTGTTTAAGGAGGGCAGAAAGCTCACAAGCAGCCTGAGGCTGGAGACACAAGCCTGTTCCCCATGGAAAGCAAGATGAGAAAGCAGTTGGGTAGATGGCAGGGTGGGGCAGGTGGTAAGGAGAGCAGAGCCCCATTCCCTGATTCTTGGGCCAAGGAGAGGTGTGTGGGCCTCACACTTGGATTATTTCCCAGGCTACTCTTGGGCTCTGGGGAGCAATCCCCATGGGAATAGTTAGAAATAAATATGCAGTCATTGCCTGGGGTCCTGCTGGGACCATGTCTCCTGGGCTCCAGACTTACAGTCTCCTTAGGGTTTTTCCACTGGAAAGTGATTGCCCTCAGTGGTTTAATTTTCTGCTTTTGTCTCCAGGGGAAATCGTCACAATTTCACACTTGTTCTCTTCAGTCCAGGGAATTTATCTTGTTGATTCTATCAGATCAGAACTCCAAAGTTCGTGTTGATGATACTCTTTTAAAATTGTAGTAAAATATACATAGCATAAAATTTATTATCTTTACCATTCTTCAGTGGACAGTCAGCGCTGAATATACCACATTGTTGTGCGACCAATCTCAACAATTCTTTCCATCTCTCCAAACTGAAACCCTGGACCCATTTAAAAAGAGCTCCCTATTCCTCCCTCCCCCAGTCCCTGGCAATTATCATTCTACTTCTGTCCCTATGATTTTCATTCCTCTAGGTACCTCATATGAAAGGAATCATACAGTATTCGTATTTTTGTAGTTGGGTTCTCTTATTTAGCATATCGCCCTCAAGATTCATCTATGTTGTAGCATGTGTCAGAATCTCCTTCCTTTTTAATACCAAATAACATTGCGTTGTATGAATATATCACATTTTGTTTATCCATTCATCTGTCCATGGACACTTGGGTTGTTTCTACCTTTTGGCTATTGTGACTAATGCTGCTATAAACATGGCTATAAAAATATCTCTTGGTGGTCCTACTTTCAATTTTTTTTAGGTGTATACCCAGAAATAGAATCACTGGATCCTATGGTAATTCTAAGTGAAAAAAGAGGAAGCTGAGAGCAAAAGTGTCTTTCCCATAGATAAGTGAGTGAATGACAGATTTAGAGTGGGACCATCGTGTATGAACACCTGTGATGACTTCATTCCAACAATACTATTCAGGTTGTCCCTTCATTTCCTCCTAACCTCATGGCTGGTCTGATCTGCCTGTTTCCCACCTTCCATTCTCTGCCTGCCTACTCCAGTGAACCCTTCCATAGGTTGTCCTGTGGCTCGGAGACCCTCTATGACCTTTGAGTGCATTCTTTAAATGAATGTTTAGTCTCCATTTACAAAGCTGTTCTGAGAGAAGCTAATCAGGTCTGGGTCTTGTCCACGTGACAGCACCTTCTGACATCCATTTTCCACCTCTGATGGTTGCACCATTTGAAAAGAGCTGATACAGAAGGTCATATTTGACCCTCAGCTGACCCTGGAGAGCTCCCTCAAGCTGCTGTCTGCTCCTTCTAACTCCATCAGTCATCCCTGCAGACATGTCCCTCTGCTTCAACCAAGCAATCCTGCATATTGTCTCCCTGCAGGGACTTCGGCCTCCAGGAGTGTGCTGTACTTCACAGAAAGACCTGTGCTCTTTTAAGAGTGGCTTATAGAAGGCTCTGGAACAGGTGATGAAGGCAGCATTACAGCTTACAGTACCTGAGGGAAAGGCTATGCCTAGAAGGACCCTCAATGCTATCCAGTTGAAGAAGCTTGCCAGGCATAATACTTGGTGGTGAAGAAATAAAACAGTCTTATTCCTATTAAGATTTCTAATCCTTATGTATAATTTCATCCTCCTTAGAGTGTTGGCATATATGCACCAAGCAAAAATGGTCAAGGAAAAGGAAAACTAACATTCAGTTATGTATCTATTGCAGCAGACGTTTGTGGTGCCCTACACACATCCCTGCAGATGGTTTCCATGCTCAGGGCTTTCCATGCCTCAGTGACTGAGGACACTCTCTGCCCACTGGCATGTGCTATGCTTACTGAGGGACAGGTAGAAAGAACCATGTGGTTAATGCCCAAAAGAACAATCCTTCATGGATAAAGAGTGGAAATTGTTGGAAAAACAGCAAGGCTTCCATCTCCTTCAACCCAATTCCAAGGCATGTGCTGCAGAATCAGTAAGAGGGTCCCCCAAAGGAGGGCTCCAGCTGCCTGCAGCAGTGACCTGCTCATTAACATATGCTGTATTTGCTTTCCTGACTTCCTTGAGTCGCATCTCCATCCTCTCAAAATACTTCCTGGAATCACCTCCCAAAGAAACTATTTGCATTCAAATCTTTGTCTCAAGGTCTGCTTTTGAGGGAAAATCAAATTAATAAGAGCCCTGTAATATACCAGGGGTCTTTACATTCATTATGTCAGCTACTTTTCACACAAGCTATAACATATGCATCAAATCCCTTTTTGTGATGGGGATGTTGAGGTTCAGGGAGGTTATACAGATTCCTCAGTGTCACACAGCAAATAAGGGTAAATGAGGCTATGAGATCATGCCTCTTTGGCTTCTAAGCCTCTCTCATTTCTACCATTTCAGGCTGTTTCAGATAAAAATGTGGGACTCCCCAGAGCTAACCTCTGGGTCAATACTTCCTTCTCATCCATGTGTGACCTTGGTAGTTTTGGGTCCTATCAATTCTACTTCTGAAACATATAGCTGTGTCTTTTCCTCCTCTCCACTCCTGTCACCACTCCCTTTATCCTATCTCTCACCCTAACTGTATCAGTAACTTCCTCCCTGGCCTCCCTGCCTCCAAATTCCCTTCCCTCCCAGACTCTCCTTGTCTGCCTAGTTTAAAGTTTTTTTTAAAAAATCAGGAATGTAGAGAGCAAATATTTTTTCCCATTCTGTGGGCTGTCTATTCACTCTAATGATAGTTTCCTTGGCAGTGCAGAAGCTTTTTAATTTGATTAG
>NW_012137969.1:834299-835733 GCF_000956105.1 Propithecus coquereli | reverse complement strand
TATTTGTATACACAAGGAGTGCAATGTGCACTACCCGAAGGATGGACATATTTGAAACACGGACTTGGGGGGAGGGGAACCAAGGGCAACACACGTAACCTAAACATCTGTACCCCATAATATGCTGAAATAAAAAAAAAATCAGGATTGTATGTTAGATTTTGGTAAATGCTTTTCCTGCATCAACTGAGACAATCATATGATTTTCCTTTCTTAGTTTAATGATATGCTGAATTATATTGATTTTCGAAAGTTAAACCAACCCTGCTTTTGTGATTGTTGCATGTTATTCTTTTAATATATTGTTGGATTCAATTTTCTAAAAATTTTCTTAGAATATCTCTATCTGTGTTTATGAGACACAATTATCTATAGTTCTTTTCTCTTGTAATGTCTTTGTCTGATTTCAGTATCATGGTAATGCTGGCCTCAGAAAAAATAGAGAAATATTCCTTCCTCTTCAATTTTTATAGAGTTCATGTAGAATTGGTATTTATGTCTTAAATGTTCGGTGAATTCAGAGTGAAGCCATTTGGGAAGGTTTTTTAACTACAATACCTATTTCTTTCATAGAATAAGATTATTCCAGTTATCTATTTTTTCATGAGCTAGCTTTGGTAATATGTGTCTTTTAAGGACTTTGTCCATTCCATTTCATCTATGTTGTCGTGTATATAGGCGTAAAGTTGCTTGTAATATTCTCTTATCATCCTTTTAATATCTGTAGAATCTGTAATGATGTCACCTCTCTTATTCCTGATATTAGTAATCTGTGTCTTCTCTTTTTCCCTGATCCTATTGGTTAAAGGTGTATCAACTGTATTGGTAGTCTCAAAGCACCAGCTTTTGGGTTCATTGGTTTCTCTGTTGTTTTTTATCCTATTGCATTGATTTCTGCTCTGATTTTTATCATTTCCATTTTTCAGTTTACTTTGGGCTTTATTTGCTCTTCTTTTTCTAGTCTCTTAAAGTGGAAGCTGAGGTCACTGATTTGAGAACTTTCACTTTTCTAATATAGGTGGTTAGTGCTATAAATTTTCCCTTAATTTCTGCTTTAGCAGCATCTCACTAATTCTGATATGTTGTGCTTTCCTTTTCATTCTGTTCAAAGTAGTTTCTAATTTCCTTTTTGACTTCTTTAATTCATGGGTTATTGAGAAGTATGTTATTTAGTTTCCTAATATTTGGAGATTTTTCAAATGATTATTTTTACTTCTAATTCATAACAATTCCATTATGGTCAGAGAATATACTTTGTATGACTTGAATCCATTACATTTATTGAGACTTGTTTTATTACCACCTTGGTCTATCTTGGAAAATGTTCCATGTATACTTAAAAAAGGGTATTCTGGGCCGGGAGCAGTGGCTCATGCCTGTAATCCTAGCTCTCTGGGAGGCAGAGGCGGGCAGATTGTTTGAGCTCAGGAGTTC
>NW_012137969.1:808436-833208 GCF_000956105.1 Propithecus coquereli | reverse complement strand
GTGTCTAATGCAGACTCCTTGTGAGAGGTCAGTCCACATACTTCTTCAAACTTTTTTGTTACCCATACCCCAAACTTATCCTAAGTATCCAACCACTTGGGTAAATGAATTGTTGCAGATCTTTACTTCAGGCCATTTCTCCTTTAGGCAACTGGATAATGAGTTGCACTCTCAGAACTTTTCCCAGTGGGATTTCTTCATTGTGCTTAAGGGTTCCCCTTGAGAAGAGATAAAACATTACATTACTTTCTTATGGCAGATGTAAGCATTACATCAATAACCATCTAAAAACTTGGCTAAGATTGTTTTCCTCTCAAATAGCCTTACAGCATTCCTGATAAGCCATAGTTGTGTGTGTAGAGAGAGACAGAGGAATCAAAAGAAACACTACCTCTCTTCAATTGGAATTATGAACTGGCTGTTTTGCAAGACCCTTGTGCCTTCAGAAACCACCCAGGCACAATTTCTGTAAAAATTAACTCTACTTGATGTTGAAGTGTTACAGGATAAATCCAACCTCAGGGCCAGGAGGGCTGAATGACACCTAACTCATGATGGGTGGCTCCTCATATACAAAACAAAATGACAAAAAGCTATTTCTAATTTCTGCAAAGGAAAATGCTTGTCAAAGAAGGCATAACTTTATTCTCAGATCTTAAGTGTTATCTTCCAAAAGATGCCTCCAGAGCCTCATGACTCTTTTTTAACTATTCTAGAAATCAAGATATAGAATTTGTCCTTCATTTTGGCATTCTGAGGACCACTAGACTAGACCCCAGGAAAGTTCACTGAATGGCAGGCCTCTGTGCTTGTATGGGAGTAATCTCTGGCTATCTGAGATGAGTAAGTCTTACCAGGCATCGACTGTATTATTCCTTTTTTATGTTTCTCTCTCTCAAGTTAAATGTCGTTAATGACATGTGCAATATTAAAGTGCTCTAGGTCCCTTTAATTTATTAATTCATGCAGCAAATGGTTACTGGGCACTTATTCTGTGTCGAGCTCTTTTCTTGGCACTGTTGAGACAATAGCAAACAAAGCCAGGTCCTTGCCCTCATAAAGCTAACATTCTAGCAAAACAGACAATAGCTATAATATAAATAATATTATACTACATCATGGTAAGTAGTATTTAAAAAATAAAGTAGAAGAAGGGGGCAGATAATGAAAAGTGATGCTATACACAGGGTAGTCAGGGAAGCCCATTTTGGCAATGTAACATTTCAGAAGACATCAAAAAGAAATGAGGGAGTGTCTAGCAATTCCAAGGCCTGGGGAATGATATATGCAAAGGTCAAGTGGAAGCTGGCATGTCCAAGAAATGGCAAGGGGTCGATGTGACTGGCAATTAAATTAAGCAAGGAGTAGCAGATAAAATGGGAGAAATGGCGAGGGGCCAGGTCATATAGGGCCTTTCAAGCCCAAATAGGTCCTTAGAATTTTATCTAAGTAGGATATAGGGAGAATTTAAAGTGTTTTATGTAGTAGCATGAAATGCTCTATGTTTTGAAAGGATCGTTCTAGCCACTGTGTTTAGGATAAGGGCAGAAGAGGATTACAACTTAGGAGGCTATTACAATAGTTCAGGAAGGATATGATGGTGAAAATGGTAATGCATAGTCCTTTTCTTAGTCAGTTGAGGCTGCAAGAACAAAAATACTATAGACGGGATGGCTTAACCAACAAACATTTATTTCTCACAGTTCTGGAGGCTGGGAGGTTCAAGATCAAAGTGGACCAGATTCGGTGTCCAGTGGGGACCTGCTTCTTAGTTCATAGGTGGCCCTGTTCCCTCTGTGTCAGCACATGAAGGAAGGGGCAGGAGAGTTCTCTGGGGCCTCTGTTATCAAGGCAATAATCCCATATAAGGGCTTCACTCTCCTGACCTAATCACCCCCAAAGGCCCCACCTCCTAATATTATCGTATTAGGGGCAAGGAGTTCAACGTGAATTTTAGAGGTACACAAACATTCAGTCCATAACAGTCATATTTGGAATATATTTTGGAAAAAAAACCAACAGGATATTGAGAGTGAGAGAAAAGGAAGCCAATGACACCAAAGCTTTAGACATAACAACTGAGTTGATTTTGGTACCATTTACTGGAAGGGAAACTCTGGACAGGAAAAGTACATTTGGGGGTCAGTTTGGTTTTGGACATGCTAAGTTTGATTTGTTTATTACAAAGTTGCTGGAAATGTAGAGTTGGAGGTTTGATATGTGCATCTGGAGTTCAGCAAAAAGGTAACAATGGAAATGTACATTTAAAATAACAAAACCAAGCACCACATGTACTCACCATCAAATTGGTTTTAACTAATCAACACCTAAGTGCACATATAATAATAACATTCATTGGGTGTTGGGTAGATGGGAGGGGATGGGTATATTCACACCTAATAGGTGTGGTGTGCACCATCTGGGGGATGGACACGCTTGAAGCTGTGACTTGGGTGGGGCAAAGGCAATATATGTAACCTAAACATTTGTACCCCTGTAATATGCTGAAATAAAAAAGAAAAAAATAAAATAACAAAATCATATAAGATTACTTGGGAGGTGAGTGAAAACAGGGAAGGGGCTGTCAATGTAGAGGCCATTTGCAATATTCATACTAATGGTTTCCATAGAGTGACGATGATAAAAAGCCAACTAAATTGAGCTCTGGTGAGAAAGGAAGCAGAAAAAGTGGAAATATTAAGTAGGAAATAAAAAACTGTTTCAAGGAGTTTTTCTGTAAAACTCTTTAGGCTTTTCAGGAATGAGGGGAGGATTCTTTCTAAGATGACAGCTATAAAAGTATGTCTATCTGTAGGCTGATAGTATTGATCAAGTAGAGTGGGAAAATTAATGATGCAGAGGAGAGGAGGAGTAATTTCAAGAGCAAGATCCTTAGGATCTTATGCACAAGTGAAGAGGATGCCATAGATAAGAGATCTCTGCAGATCAGATGGTTATGATTACAATGTTAGACCTTCTCCATGTTGTTAACCCAAATAATTTTGTCACCAGTGGATAAATACCACTATTGCTTGTGCTTGGCTTGTTCTGTGGACGACTGGGGAGTAGGTGGACATAGTCAATAGTCTCCAAATAGATTTCTTCAGTGCTCCCACTGATTCTGTCATCTTCCCAGCCTCGCTGTGATAAAATTCTTTTCTGCTTAGATCATTCAGAGTCCATTTCTCTTGCTTGAAACTAACACCCACAAATAACATAGAATCTCAGATAACCCTATTTTTCCCATTAAACATATGAGATTACTGAGGCTGAGAGAAGTTAAGTAACTTACCACATATTACACTGTTAGCAAGTGAGACTCTGGTCTCATCCAAATGATTCTGATTCTGAATCACGAGGCTAGACACCCTCAGAAAACACAAAGGTGAAATAATGAAAGTGAAGATTCCTACCTGATATGGCAGGACCAATGTAGACCAAAGAAAGGCACAATATACGTATTAAAAAAGTTAGGTTTCACAGGGGCGGATTCCAAACACCTAGCTTAGCACATGAGTCACATTAGGCACTCAATAAATATTACTTAAATATAACATATATTATAAGAATTATGTATATGTATTATCATGGTGTATATATACAAAATGTATTATTCCTTCCTTCTTCTGAATTCTTACACATTGTGATAGAAGGAACTCTAAGGGTCTAATGAATATAACATTTATATCATCTTTCCTTCCTTTCAAACAGCTTTTAATCACCCTTAATTTCCCATGCTTCCAATATGAAGCAATACACTCCAATTTTATACTCTATAAATACCCTTTGGTGGCATGTTTTATGTATGTTTTTGTTAATGAAGATAATAATGGGAAAAGGACTTTATATCTTTATCTTGCTATCTTTCTTCAGAGTGTCACTGGCCTTTATGTGTCTTCTTTTAAAGGGATTATTGTTAAGTTTTTGCCTAAATCTCTAAAGATCTCAGAACATAGTCCATGGTGCTTGGTTGACTGACACCAAGTTAAAATAGTAGAATTTGTGTAAACCACAACATTCTTGCAGCAGTCAAAGAGCATCAGGGATCTAGATCCCTGAAAAATCTTAGAGGCATACCCAGATCAATTTAAGGACCTTTTCCCATTCCACTCCAAACCCGGGCAACTCTAATACAGTCATTGCGTGATAATATCTCTTCTCAACACTCTCTTCAGAGCCTTAGCTACATCTTTATTCCGAAGAGTATAAATCAGAGGATTCAGTGTGGGAGTAATGATGCTGTATAACACAGAACCAACTTTGTCTTGCAGCAGAGTGCGCTGAGACCTGGGCCTCATATATGAGAAGATGCCCGTGCCAAACCAGAGGGAAACAACAATGAGGTGAGAGCTACAAGTGGCAAAGGCATTTTTCTTACTCCCAGCTGAACACATATGAATGACACTGTGGAGGATGAAGGCATAGGAGGTAGAAACCAGTATGATAGGGAGGAGGAGAAGGAGGATACCACTGATATACACTGTGGTCTCATAAACAGAGATGTCACCACATACCAATTTCACAACAGCTGGGAACTCACAGTAGAAGTGGTGGATTTTCCGGGCCCCACAGAAAGGGAAGCGCATCAAGGTCACTGTGTGAATGAGGGAGTTCATGGATGCCCCTAACCACGACATAGCAGCCATCATCAGTCCCACCTTTCTGTTCATGAGCACAGTATAACGCAGTGGCTGGCAGATGGCGACATAGCGGTCATAGGACATGAGAGCCAGGAGAAGACACTCCGCACCACCCAGGGACAAGTAGAGGAAGTGCTGGGCAGCACAGCCCACAAAGGAGATGGACTTCTTGCCCGAGAGGTAGTTGGTAGCCATCTTGGGGATGGTTGTGGAGACGTGCATCAGGTCCATGAGGGAGAGCTGGCTGAGCAGGAAGTACATCGGTGTGTGAAGCCTGGGATCAGTGCAGATGAGGAGAATGGTGAGAGTGTTGCCACTGACTGCAACAAGGAAAACCACCATGGTCAAGGAGAAAAGGAAAAGGTGGGTGAGAGAGTCATCAAAGAGCCCCTCAAGGAAGAAGTCAGCCAGATCAGTCTGATTCCTCTGCCACATGTCCCCTTTCTCAGTCCCTGGGGAAACAGAGAGAGGAGATGAAGGGTGATTCCAGAAATGCTGGGGTCCAGAATGTCTGAGAAAAAGCACTTTGGATTGGAGGAAGAATTCATGAAAAGAGTATTTTTTTCCATTTCGAATTATGCAACAGCTATAATGATTGAAATGACATTTTTTTTGAAAAAGAGGAAACTTAAAATCTGTCTTCACAAGCATGATCACTCTGCAATTCCAGAATTCTATACTCTATTAAAAGTGACAAACTTCTAGACTCATCTTATTAAGGAAAAACACGCATGTGTGTGCATGCGCACAGGGGCATGTATATGTTTATATATATTCACACACACACACACACACACAGAAACACACACACACATAGGTTTGGGAGGGTTTGCGGGCAGTTTCAGGGGTGTTGGGGTTTTACTGGGGGGGTGTTGCTTATTTTCTCAGTGAGGGTGTAACCAAAGAATCTGAACAGCTTCTACGTATACATACACATGTAATAAATTTTGTTAGGAACTTTGGCCTTACACAGTTGTGGAAACTGATGAGGCAGTCTGTGTAAGGCTGTCTCACTTTTGTGTGTGATGCTGGAACTTGAATTCCAAGGGGCAAGTGGTCAAGAAGCAAAGCTGGATGTAAAGAGGGGCCAATAAAGGGCAGGCTGGAACCCACAAGCATGAGCTGTAACCCCCAAGGGGAGACTGAAATCCATGTCAGTTCTTGTTGCCTCTGCAACTGGTGGTGTGGGTATCTTGCGGGAGCTGGGGCTCCTCTTAATGGCGCTGAATGCACACATCTGGACCGGAGGTCAGAGGAGCTAAAGAAGGACCCAGGGGCCCATAAAGCAGCTGCAAGCCCTGCTGCTGCTTCACACCACTGAGGTGAGTTAGCAGATCAGTAACAACTGTGTAAAAGGCAAAACAGCTGCTTTCCTTCTGCCCTTTAAATCTCTCAAGAATCTCTTCTTGGCCACCTTAACTAGAAACACACGAAAATAAGAATTCTGGGAAAAGTAGTTCATCCTATCCAAGCCACCATCTTCTGTCAATTTGGCACACATACACATCTCCTTAAGTTACACTTAATCTCTAAATAAACAGAACAAATTCATCCTTCTAACATGATCCAACCACTTGCACACAATGAAACACATGCTAACTTTTTCCTCAGAAGAAAATACAAAGGTAGATTTGGGGATTTTTTCTTTGTTTGTTTGCCTTTGGATGATGTTCGTTCTTCCCCTGAGTCATATGTCCCATTTTATATTTTGTAACTTAAAACAAAAATATTTGATTCATGTATACATAAAATATTCCTATAAAAGCAAAGAAAAAGTAATCATTACTATTATCTATAGAATAGATCATCCTACACAAGTGCCAACCCATTCCTTGGATGTCAGCCCCCTTTTCCCCAGTCACTCCTGTCATTGGCCAATGGACCCATGTACAAAGCAGCCATGGAAGCATGGATAAAGATTTTGAATGGCTTCAGTAACATGAAACACCCACCAAGGCCAATCTGGCTACAGCTGCTGCTGAGTGCCCAACGTGCCAATAGCTGAGACCAACACTGAATCCCCAAGATGGCACCCTTCCTGGGCTGATCAGCCAACTACTTGGTGGCATATTGATTACATTGGACCACTTTCAACCAGGAAGGGACAGTGTTTTGTTCTTACTGTAATAGACACTTACTCTTGATATAGATTTACCTTCCAGACCTGCAGTGCTGCTGCCAAAACTACCATCTGTGGATTCATGAAATGCTTTATTCACCATAATGGTATCCATGCAGCAATGCTTCTGACCGATGAATCATTTCACAGCAAACAAAGTGTGGAAATGGGCCCCTGATCATGGAATTCACTGGTCTTACCTTAGGTCTTCTATCATCCTGCAACTGGCATCACAGAACCGTAGAATGGCCTTTTGAAGATCAGCTAGTTGGCAACACTTGTACTATTGAGGCAACATCCTCCAGGATTTGGTGTATGCTCTAAATCTGCATCCAATTTAAGGTGCTGTTTATTCCATAATGAGCATTCACAGGACCACGAATCAAGGGGTAGAAAGCGTGAGTTCTCTCACTATATCCTATATAACTGTGACTCACCAGAAAAATATCCGTGTCCTGTCCCTGCACTTTGAGGTCCTGCACTTTTAGAGATCTTAGTTCCAATGGGAGAAATTCTTCCACCAGGTGTCACAACAGTGATTCCATTTACTTAGGGTGAAGACTACCACCGTGCCATTTTGGGCTCCTCCTAGCACTGACTCAAGACAAAGGTTTGTCTATTGTCTGGTCAGACTGATCCTGACCTGCAAAGGGAAGCTGAGTTACTACTTCACAATGCAGATAAGAAGGAGACACCTGGAGTCAGGAGATTTTCTAGGGTGCCTGTTTGTACTCCCATGTCCAGGGATGTAAGTAAATAGAAAACAACCCAATTCATAGAGGACTGTTAGTGGCCCGGGTCCTTCAGAAATGAAGGTTTAGGTCACCCCACCAGACAAGGAACTGTGACCAACTATAGACGAAGGGAATATGGAATGGGTAATGAAAAAAGGTAGTTATAAATACCAGCCGTAAACATGTAAGCAGCTATGAAAACAAAACCTGTAATAGTTATGGGCATTTCTTCCCTATTTTGTATATGTACGTGTGTGTACACACGTACATATACTGATGGTTTTTCCTTCATCTTCTTTGACATTGCCTTATCTAACATAAGAGGTATTAATTATAGTTAACTCATATCTCAGTATTTAAGTTATGGGATGTAATAGGGAGAGTATAAATAAGACAGGAGTAGAATGAATTTTACCCAAGACAAAAGTAGGGATTCTATATCCTTTTATAGGGAAAGGGGTTTTATATCTTCTTCTTCTTCTTGGAATAAGGTTAGCATATTTTTGGTTGTACATGGAATAGTTGTATCAGGTAAAGTATAAGCATAACGTTGGCATTGTCTTTATTTGGAGATGAAGTATGATTTAAAAAGTGACATATATGGTACCAAGGTGACACATAACAAAGCCACCATACTTATGTACCTGAAAACCAACCAGAAATATGCCTCAGATAGACTTGAGAGCCTTCAAATTATGAATCAGCCTGATAAAACTGGATTGTAACATTGAATCAGTCAAACTTCCCAATCTGCCCTGTATTCAGTTCTCACATGAATACTGATCAGAATGAGAGCTTGATCTTCATGGTGAAGCATGACTCAAAAAAATTGATCCTCCAAATATACACCCTATCCTTCTTGATGATTTTCCTATTAGACATCTCATTAGACGTTCATGCATTGCAGATTACCTACTAACTTTTTACAGCAAAGAACTCTGATTGAATGCACTCTTTAAAGTATAATTCCATTAGTAAGAAAGAGGTCACATCTGTTATCTTTTTTCCCTACTAATGCAGCCTATGGTCTCATCTTTCTGGCTCTCACCTCACACTGGTATTTCATACTCAGCTTCTTATCAACTAAAAGCCAAACTTCCCCCACTCCAACCCAATCAAGACATTCACACACTTCCCTTTTATCAAGTATCCATATACTTTCTAACTCTTTCTTCATTAGTATCCATCTTTCTCTTAATCTCTGTAGTGTACATTTTTCACCATCTGACCCATGTCTCTCTTCCAACCTCAGCAAGTTTCCTAATAATTTCCCATTCTGATTTGTGACCCTCACGTGGCTTTTTTTCTCTGCCTTCTCAGGAAGCTTTCTTCATGGACTGACCAAATATCACCCTCTGACTGAAGGGATAAGCTGACAATACCCTAGTTTCTAATAAAGTTTCCTAGATATCTCAAGCCCCATCATTATCTTACCTGGAATTCATCTGCAGAGACTTGTGGGTGGACAAGTATAGATGTGAAATGGAGAAGGCAAGATAGGTCCACACTGACCCACAGCTTGGCTAGCGATGACCAAAACAAGCCTTTGCTGAGGTCCTCATTAGTCTTCCTTTCCTAAGCCTGGAAATCTCCATTTACTGGTGAAATGGCATGGAAGGTATTGCCCTGACACAATCATCCTTGCTCGCACTAATTACCCCAGTGAAAGAGCATCACCAGGAAAAACAGGACATGTGCATGTTCAGATTTTCACCTCCATCAGCACATACCATGAAGGATTAAGTACCTGAACTTCTTTAGCCTCTATTAATTAGGCCTTGGAATCATGCATATGCTTCCGCTGTCTCTAAATATATATTTGAGCCAAACCGCCATCCCAATATGAAAGGTTGGCCAAAAAAATTTCCATTAATGTTACTTTATTAAGAAGGTAAATTTAATACAAGTTTAATCATCAGTATGTTCAGATGCAAAGGAAAATCTCTTTTGGGTTTTCTGTTGTTTTGGATCACTCAAGGTACTCTCTTCTTAGCTTTATAGCTCCTTCCCTACTTCATAAGATATAAATTTGGCTTGTGTAGTCATAAGACCTGCAGAGTCTTCCTGACTATATAAATGTTTCATCAACAGTAATCACAGTGGCTAGAATGAGAACAGACTTCGTCTGATGTGAGCCAATCATGGAAAAGGAGCACCATCTTCGAGAGAGAAAACATCCTCTAATCTAGAGGACCTATGATGTCAGCTGAGGCGAATTGAGGACACTAAATAGATGGCATCAGGGATTCCGACCCAGAGGACACATCTTGGATCCTTTCTGGAGACCATTACTCAAGACACCAATTAGATTGTGCTGTGTTCATTGACATAAGCATCCCCAAAGGGCTTTACTTGAAGTTTGTAGGGGTCAGAAGAATGAGATTTTGCGGGAATGTGCCTGTAAGGATAACATGGGAATATTTTCTCCAGGGACCAACTAACTGTAGAGACAAACAATCCCTACAGTCTCTCGATTGTTTTTCATTTTAGAACCCGGCTCTCTCTAGCCCCTTTCCACCTAACCAGTTTGAGAAGATAGTCTGAGAAATACTCAGTCTCTCTTGCCCACAGGACGCTTTTGAGGGTTTTCCATGTGCCATGTCATAGAAAAGAAGTCAAGGGCCGGGCGCAGTGGCTCACGCCTGTAATCCTAGCACTCTGGGAGGCCGAGGCGGGCGGATTGTTTGAGCTCAGGAGTTCGAAACCAGCCTGAGCAAGAGCGAGACCCCGTCTCTACTAAAAATAGAAAGAAATTAATCGGACAACTAAAAATATATAAAGAAAAAATTAGCCAGGCATGGTGGCGCATGCCTGTAGTCCCAGTTACTCGGGAGGCTGAGGCAGTAGGATCGCTTGAGCCCAGGAGTTTGAGGTTGCTGTGAGCTAGGCCAACACCATGGCATTCTAGCCCGGGCAAAAGAGTGAGACTCTGTCTCAAAAAAAAAAAAAAAAAAAAAAAAAAGTGAAAAAGAGGCAGGCAATTCCTACCCTAGCCATTGGTCATACTCCAGTTTTATAGACTACATTACCATAACATGTCAAGAGATTTCAGATACAGAAGGAATAGAAGAGGATCGCATATCCCTATCTCTCCTCCTTATTTACTCCCAACTCATTCTCATATCCTTCCTCTCCATTACAAGGATATGTTGGGCTATTCTGTGTCTCCATCTCCACTTAGATCCTAAAATGTCTTGCTTCTCTGAGCTTATCTTGGCTTAATATTGTTTTTTTGCGTTTTTGGTTTTGTTGTGGTTTTTTTGTTTTATTGTTGTTGTTGCTGTTTTTGTTTTGTTTTGTTTTGTTTTTGCTATTGAGTTGTAGGAGTTTCTTACACATTTTGGATATTAGCCCTTTATCAGATAGGGTCTGCAAATAATTTCTCCCATTTCCATATTTTGTTTTTTCATTTTGTTCCATCTTTGCTGATCATAAGCTTTTCAATTTAATGTAATACCACTTGCCTATTTTTCTTCTGCTGCCTGCTTTTGATGTTACACCAAAAAAATCACAGCAAAATTCAATATTGTGAAGCTTGTGCCCTATTTTCTTCTAGGAATTTTATGATTTCAGGTCTTACATTTAAGTCATTAATTCATTTTGAGCTGATTTTGGTGTATACTTTAAGATAAGGATGCACTTTCATTTTCTTGCATATAGATATCTAGTTTTCCCACCGGCATTTATTGACAAGATTATCCTTTCCCTATTATATACTTTTGGCACCCTTGTCAAAGATAAGTTGACCACATACACCTGGGTTTATTTCTGGGCTGCCTATTCTGTTCCATTGGTCTCTGTGTCTGTTTTTGTGCTAGTATCATACTGTTTGGACTATTGTAGCTGTGGATTATGTTTTGAAATCAGGAAGCATAATGGCTGCAGCTGTGTTCTTCTTGTCCAAAATTGGTTTGGCTATTTGGGGTCTTTTGTGGTTCCAATGAATTTGTGGATTTTTTTTTTTCTATTCCTGTAGAAAATGACATCAGGATTTTGATAGGGAGTGTGTTCAATCTGTAGGTGGCTTTGGGTAATATGAACATTTTTAACAATATTATTCTTCCAATTCATGAACATGGAATGTCTTTCCATTCGTATTTGTTTTAATTTCTTTCATCAGTGTTTTATAGTTACGAGTATACAAGTTTTTCATATCCTTAGTTTAGTTTATTCCTAGGTATTTTATTCTTGTGGATATAATTGTAAGTGGATATAATTGTAAATGAGATTGTTTTCTTAATTTTTTTGAATAGTTGGTTGTTAGTGTGTAGAAATGCAATTGATTTTTCTATGTTGATTTTATATCCTGCAATTTTGCTAAATGTGCTTATTAGTTCAAAGAGGGTTGTTTTTTGGTGTACTCTTTAGGGTTTTCTATATATAAGATCATATTATTTTCAAGGAGATGTAATTCTACTTCTTTCTTTCCGATTTGGAGATCTTTTATTTCTTCTTTGACTCAATGGTTATTCAAGAGTTTAATTTCCATGTATTGATCAGTTTTCCCATTTTCTTTTGTTATTGATTTCTATTTTGATTTTACTCTGGTTTCCCATTTTCCTTTTGTTATTGATTTCTATTTTGATTTTACTGTGGCAGAAATGATACTTGAATGATTTCAATCTTCCGAAGTTTGTTAAGACTTGTTTTGTGACTACCATGTGATCTATCTTGGAGAATGTTCCATGTGTACCTGAAAGAACTTGTATTCTGCTGTTTGAGAGTGAAGTGTTCTGTATATATCTTTTAAGTCCATTTGGTCTATTGTGTTAAAGTCTGCTATTTCATTATTGATTTTCTGTCTGGATGATCTATTCATATGCAAAGAGGGGTATTGAAGTCTCCTAAATTATTGCATTCCTGTTAATTTCTCCCTTCAGTTCTATCAATGTTTGCTTCATATATTTAGGTGCTTTGATTTGGGGTACATATATATTTAAAATTACTATATTTTACTATTCAATTGGACTTTTGAAATTACATAATGACCTTTTTTGTATTATGTGACACTTTTTGACTTAAAGTCTATTTTGTCATACATAAGTATGACATATGTCATACGTAAGTATAGCCACTTCTGCTCTCTTTTGGATATCATTTGCATGGAATATCTTTTACCATCCCTTCACTTTCAGCCTGTGTGTCCTTAAATCTAAATTGAGACTCTTGCAGACAGCATTCAATTGGATCTTATTTTCTTTAATCCATATGGCTACTCTGTCTTTTGATTGGTGAGTTTAATCCACTTACATTTAAAGTAATTATTGATAGATAAGGACTTACTGTTTACATTTTGTTAACTGTTTTCAGTCCATTTTGCAGTTGTTTTGTTCTTCTCTTGCTGTTTTCCTTTGTGTTTTGATTATTTTTTTGGTCATGTTATACATCAATTATATTCTCTTTATCGTTTTTGTATCTACTATAGGTTTTTGCTTTGTAGTTACCATAAAGTTTGAATAAAACTTCTATAGTTATGAGTCTATTTTAAGCTGATAACAACTTAACTTCAATCATATGCAATTATACTACAGTCTTACTTCCCCCCAACACACACACTTTATCTTGCTGATGTCACAATTTACTTTCTATACTGTATATCCATTAACAAATTTTTATGGTTACAGTTATTCTTAATACTTTTGTCGTTTAACTTTTATACTAAGGTGAAAATGATGTATCCATCACCATTATTGCCCTACATTATTCTGTATTTGTCTGTATCTTTACTTTTACCCATGAGATTTATATTTTCATATGTTTTTGTGCTGCTGTTTAGTGTTCTTTCATTTGAACTTGAATATATATATAAGTCATTATGTTAATTTCAGACAAACTACACTTTAGACCTGGGAAACTACCCGGAATAAAGAGGCATATTATATAATGATAAAGGGATCATCTCTCCAAGGAGACATCACAATCCTAAATGTGTGGATGGCAAACAAGCACATGAAAAGATGCTCAATATTATTTGTCATTAGAGAAATGCAATTGAAACAACAATGAGATACCATTACATACCTATTAGGATGGCAGAAAAAAAAACTCTGAAAATACCAAATTCTGGTGCAAAAATGAAGTAACAGGAACTGTCATTCATTGCTGCTGAGAACACAAAATGGTACAACCACTTTGGAAGATGGTTTGGCAATTACCTATAAGGTTAAACAGATTTACTAAACACAGTACTGTGTATTCACCCAAGTGAACTGAAACTATGAGATTTACTGAAAACTTGTGGTCACAAAGAAAAAACACCTTTACACAAATGTTTATGGCCACTGTATTCATAATTTCCTGAAACTGGAAGTAACCTAAATAGCGTTCCACAGATGAATGGATTAGACAAACATAGATTCATACAATGGAATACCATTTACCCATAGAAAGGAGTGAGCTACTATACTAATTCACACAACAACATGGATGAATCTTAAATGCATTTTTCTAAGTGAAAGAAGCCAGACACAACAGATCATATTGCATGATGCCCCATTAAAGGACATTCTGGAAAAGCTAAAACTGTAGGGATGGAAGTGTCCAGGGTTGGAAGGGCAGGTAGATGACTGACTACAAAGGGGACGCACAGGGTAATGTTGGAATAATGAAACTATACTATGTGTTACCGGAGTGATAAATATGTAACTGTATGTATTTTTCTAAACCCACAGAACTATACATCACAAAGAGTGAACTTTAACATATAGAAAATTTTAAAAATTAATCACTATGTTGGAAGATTTCCAGGATGAAATGCAAACCATAAGAAAGAATCTAACTATATTATAAATATATTACATAACCTCACTGAAGATGAGGGAGCAGTAGAGAAAGAAGCTAAACAAAGTAACTTCAGAAAACAGAGTTTTGGCAGGGCACGGTGGCTCACACCTGTAATCCTAGCTCTCTGGGAGGCCGAGGCAGGCAGATTGTTTGAGCTCAGGAGTTCGAAACCAGCCTGAGCAAGAGCGAGACCCCGTCTCTACTAAAATTAGAAAGAAATTAATTGGACAACTAAAAATATATAGAAAAAATTAGCTGGGCATGGTGGCGAATGCCTGTAGTCCCAGCTACTTGGGAGGCTGAGGCAGTAGGATCGTTTGAGCCCAGGAGTTTGATGTTGCTGTGAGCTAGGATGACGCTACGGCACTCTAGCCCAGGCAACACAGTGAGACTCTGTCTCAAAAAAAAAAATAGTGTTTTGATTGAAAAACATAATGTAAAAACAAAAGAAATTGTACATAAACACCGTACTGTAGTTGGTAAATTTCTCACTGGGAAACAGGTTAACAATTCTGACTCTGCTTTACATGTATGTTGGGGTTATAAATAAGTGGATGGTGAGTGGTGATAGCCAAGTTTCTCATGACAAGAGAAGAAAATTGCAGACAAGAAAGGAGAAGGCTGCAATGAATATTGTGAAACTGGATTAGAGTTGGAGACATCAGTATCAATTCATGCTTAGCTGAATACAAATATAGATGAATACAGAAATTATTATAAAAATGTGTGTATATATGGGTTCTTTGTGTATACATGTATCTATCCTACCTTTGTCCACTGACTCTGGGAGAAGTGATACCCAGTAGCAATGAGCACACTCAGTGCCCAAATCTTGGTTTCTAAATACCATTCTGCAATGAAAGAAAATAGGGCTTTTAGGAGAAATGGTAGGTTCTAGCACTAGAAAAATGAAAATACGTGATGAGCCTGGGGCATCCTTTAGTACCAGAAAGGAAGGAGGTGCTCAGGAACATAAGTATGGAAATAAGTTAAAATAACAAAAGAGACAATCTGAGAGTTTCTAATGGCCAAAGCTGGAACAATTTGAGTAACAAAATAATGTAGCATTCATTGGATACAACCCAAAGGATAAATTTCCATGAGCCCATTTTGATATAAAAGATTCAATAACAGATGGTAGAGAAGTGATCCACACACAAACATTCCAAAATATTTATATAGATACTCCCCTGTCCCCAGGGTTTATGTTTACTTCTCATCCCTCCCTCCCCAGCCCCTAAGTGTGAGTTAGACTTAGTGACTGGCTTTATTTTATTGTTTCTTTCAGAATTTTATGGGGGTATATCTATGGGGTTACACATGTTTCATTTACCAAATTTGCTTTTGTACAGTTTGAGTCAAAGTTATAAGTGTGCCCTTCAGCCAGTTGGTGTGCATTGTATCCAATAGGTGTGAATTTATTTATTTTTTTCCTCCCCCTCCCACCTACTTAATTTCCCTTGAGTTTTACTTCCATATGTGCACATAAGTGTTCATACATTAGGTCCAATTTTGTGTTGAGTACATGTGGTGTTTGTTTTTCCATTCTTGTGATACTTCATTAAGAAGAATGGCCTCCAATTCCATCCAGGTTATTACAAAAGATACTAGATCAGCATTTTGTTTTATGGCTGAGTATTGCTCCATGGTATACATATACCACATTTTATTAATCTCCTCATGTATTGATAGGCATTTGGGTTGATTCCACATCTTTGTGATTGTGAACTATGCTGCTATAAACATTTGAGTGCAAGTGTCTTTTTTATAAAATATCTTTTTTCCCTTTGGATAAACACCTAGTAGTGGGATAGCTGGATCAAATGGTAGGTCTACCTTTAGTTCTTTGAGGTATCTTCATACTATTAATACTTTCCATAAAGGTTGTACTAGTTTGCAGTCCCACCAACTGTGTGTAAGTGTATCTTTCTCTCCGCATGCTCACATGCATCTGTTGTTTTGGGACTTTTTGATAAAAGGCATTTTCACTGGATTTAAGTAATATCTCATTGTGATTTCGATTTTCATTTCCTTGACGATTAGAGACAATGAGCATTTTTCTCATTTGTTTCTTGGCCATTAGTCTGTCTTCCTTTAAAAAGTTTCTGTTCATGTCATTTGCCCACTTTATAATGTTGTTTTTTGATTTTTTCTTGCTGATTTGCTAGAGTTCTTTGTAGATTCTTGTTGTCGACCCTTTATCAAATATTTCCTCCCATTCTGTAGGTTGTCTATTTGCTCTATTGATTGTGTCCTTGGCTGTGCGGAAGCTATTTAATTTGATCAGGTCCCACTTACTTATTTTTGTTGTTGCTCTGATTGCTTTTGGGATCTTTTTCACAAATTCATTGCCTAGGCTGATATTTAGAAGAGCTTTTCCAACATTTTCTTCCAGAATATTTATAGTTTCATGCCTTAGGTTTAAGTCTGTTGTCCATTGTGAATTAATTTTTGTGAGAGATGAGAGGTGTAGATGCTGTTTCAGCCTTCTACTGTGGCTATCCAATTTTCCCAGCACTATCTATGGAATAGGCATTCTTTATCCCAGTGTATGTTTTTGTCTGCTTTGTCAAAGATCAGATGGCAATATGAAGATCGATTCATATCTGTGTTCTCTATTCTGATCCATAGTTCTATGTCTCTGCTTTTCTGCCAGTACCATGCTGTTTTGGTCACTATAGCCTTTTAGTATAGCTTGAGGTCTGGTAAAGTGATGCCTCCTAATTTATTCTTATTATGTAGAATTGCATTAACTATTTGGGGTCTTTTCTGATTCTATACAAAGTGTAAAACTATTTTTTTGAGGTCTGCAAAAAATAACATTGGTATGTTAATGGGGATTGCATTGAATCTGTAAATCACTTTGAGTACTATAGACATTTTCACAATGTTGATTCTGCCAATCCATGAGCATGGTAGGGTTTTTCATCTGTTTACATCCTCTGCAATTTCTTTCCTCAGTGTTTCATAGTTTTCCCTATAGAGGTCTCTCACCTCCATAGTTAAATATATTCCTAAGTATTTTATTTTCTTTGTTGCTATTGTGAAAGTTATCACGTCTTTGATTTTATTCTCAGCTTGACTGTTATTGACATATATGGAAGCTACTGATTTGTGTGCATTGATTTTGTAGCCTAAGACTTTGCTCAATTCATTCATCAATTCCAGGAGTCCTCTTGGTTGAATCTTTGGGGTATTCTAGATATAAGATTATATCATCAGCAAAAAGTGATAGTTTGACCTCTGCTTTCCCCATTTGGATACTGTTCATTTCCTTTTCTTGTCTGATTGCTCTGGAAAGGAATTCCAGCACTTTGTTGAATAGAAGTGGTGATAGTGGGCACCCTTATATGGTTCCAGTTCTAAGCAGGTATACTTCCAATTTTTCCCCATTCGGTATGATGTTGGTTGTGGGTTTGTCATATATGGCTTTAATTATTTTGAGATATGTCCCATCTATGCCAATTTTGTGGAGTTCTTATCATAAAAGGGTGCTAAATTTCATCAAATGCTTTTTCTGAGTATATTGATAGGATAATATGGTCCTTGTTATTGCTTCTATTTATATGGTGAATTACATTTATAGATTTGCATATGTTGAATCATCCTTGCATCTATGGGAGGAAGCCCACGTGGTCATGATGAAATATTTTTTTTGATGTGCAGTTGAATTCAGTTTGCTAAGATTTTATTGAGAATTCTTGCTTCTATATTCATAAGGGATATTAGTCTGTAGTTTTCTTTTTTGTTGTGTCCCTCCTGGCTTTGGTATCAAGGTCATATTGGCTTCATAGAATGAGTTGAGGAGGATCCTTTTCTTCCCAATATTATCAAATAATTTCTGCAGTATAGGTACCATTTCTTCTTTGTAGGTGTGGTAAAATTCAGGTGTGAAACCATCTGGTCCGGGACTTTTTTTGTTGGAAGATTTTTTTATTTTTTTGCTGCTTCAATTTCAGTGCTTCACATCGGTCTGTTCAGGAATTCTATTTCTTCTGTTTGAGCCTAGGGAGATTGTGTGTTTCTATGAATTTTCCCATTTCCTCCACGTTTTCAAGTTTATGGGCATAGAGATTTTTATATTATTCAAAGATGATATTTTGTATATCCATGATATCGATTGTGATTCCGCCTTTTTCATTTCTAACTTATTAAAGTCCTTTCCTTTCTGCTTCTCGTCAATCTAGCAAGAGGCCCGTGAGTTTTATCTTTTCAAAGAACCAACTTTTTCTTTCATTTTTCTTCTCTATAGTTCTTTTGTTCTCTATTTCATTTAGTTCTGCTCTGACCTTGGTTATTTTTCTTCTTTGGAATTTAGGGTCGGTTTGCTCTTCCTTTTCCAGTTCCTTGAGACAGTGTCTGGCTTTTAAAGCACAACTATGGAAAGGGAAAAATGATAACTTTACAACAGAGAAACCTGGAAAATGCTACCTTGACCAAGTAATGAAGATTAACATCACCAATGAAAAGCCTTGCCCTCCAGCCAGGAGGCCAGGGAGCTCCCAGCCACCATGACTGCACATCCTGGGCCCCCATGATGGTGACCAAACTGCCATCTGACACCCAGACCCACTCTGGATCCACCCAGTGGGGAACTTCTGGTCTCCCATTCTAGGAATCGCAGAGCTCTCCAGAGTGGATGATGTGCTGAGATCTACTTCTGCCTGCCTTTCTGCAGCAGACCAAAGGACTGATCTTCCCTCCCTGCCTCTTTCCTCCTCCCTCCATCCCATGGGCCAGAGACCACCTTACCACCGTGGACATGACACTTGAGCTCAGCCAGGCTGAGTCTGCAGCCCAGAGCTGGGACAGGGTCACTCCATCCATGCACAGCCAACAGTACAGACATGAGGAAACCACCAACTGGAGGGTGAGTGGTGAAAGCTTGGGTCTCAAGTCTCTGGATGCAAATGGTTGAAATCCCAGATGACCAGAAAAAGTGTAAGATAGTGATCACCAAACTGTCTTGGGGAAATCCTAATTGCCAGCTTGGGAGCAAAAGTTTCTGTCTTGAAATAAACTAATAAGTCAGATTACACGTTAACAGAGTAAAGGCTCGGAGAAATCGCTAAAGAAAACTGAAAACCGACAGTTTCTTCTCAATCCTGTTTGTACATCAAGAAGCATGCAGACTTTCTGGGAGGTTTGTTTTTGTTTTGGTGTCTGTTTGTTTTTTCAAAATAAATACAGACACATAGATCCCATCCCATACTTGACAAGAACAGAAGGATTGATATCAAGACTCAAAAACCAAGGCAAGAAAACATGAAGAATAAAAGGGACAGACAAAAAGTTTTTCTCAGTTGAAGATGCAACTTCTTTGCAATACTAAGTATGAAGGCAGTCACAAAGGCTTGACAAAAGAGGAAAAGGTTTGGAATTGTTGCCACCAAAGATGTAAAAAGAAGTTGAGGGATGAAAAGTAAAGTTTACCATGCAGCTCAAAGAGCCCACTTGAAGTCAGAAAACAAGAATTTGTAGCAGAATCGAGCAACCTTCCGACAGCCCAGAAGGAACAGTGGAGGAAAGGTACTGATGAGTTTCCAAAAGATTAGAAATTAATGAGGCAGATAATGGAGGAATTCCTGATGGGCAAGTATATTCGTTTCCTAGGTCTGCCATAACAAAGTACACAAACCAGGTGGCTTAAAAACAATTGAAATTTTTGTCTATCCTCTTTTGGAGGCTAGAAATCAGAAATCGAGGTGTTGGCAGGGCCATGCTCCCTACAGAGCTTCTAGGTGAGGATTCTTCCTGGCCTGTCCTAGCTTCTGGAGGCCCTAGGTGTTCCTTGGCTTGTAACAGTGTAACAAGCTCTGCCTCCAATCTGCTTCCATCTCCCAGAGCCAACCTCCCTCTGTGTTTTCACCTGGCATGTTCCTGTATGTGTACATGGATATATGTGTGGGCATGTGTATAAATTTCCATCTTCTTAAAAGGACACCAGATGTACTGGATTAGGGCCCACTTAAATGACCCCATCTTGATTATACTTGCAAAGATCCTATTAATATTTCCAAATAAGGTCACATTCACAGGTAGGACTTCAACTTTTTGGGAAGACAATTCAACCCAAAACAGCAAGTATCCTGGGAACTTGAGAAGTCAGTAGAAATTGTTGAATGAGTGGGCTGCTGAGATTGAAAACGAAGACACGCGAGGATGGGCTGAGACATAGGGAGGGAAAGGGAAAGTGCTGGGAATTTGTAAGAATCGTCATTAAACCATTGCCAGAGAGTATTTATTGAAAATCTAGGAGACAATATATTAAAATGTTAGTAGTGGTGGGATTATAGATAACTTTTAATTTTCTTTGTACTTTTTGTATGTCCCAAATTATATATAATACATACACATGACTTTTATACCAAAGAGAAACAATCATTATTTTTAAAATAACTGAGTAATTGTCACAATCCTCTGAGTACATATAATCTAGAGCAGAAAGGTAAAGCCAGGGAAACATATACAGGATAAAAACATATAACAAAGTAGTAACCTGAAACAAAGTGATGCTTACACCCAATCAGCATTCAATAAACGTTTACACATAAAGGTAGAGTAGAATAGAGTATGGGCTTTCATCTCAGACAAATCTGGATTTTAATCTCAACATTCCTATTAACCAGCTAAGCAATCCTGAGCTAGTTACTCTGAAGTGTTCAGTATTCTCATTTGTACAAAGAGGATTTAAATTTCCATCTCACCAGGCTGAATGATATGAAGATGCTAGGACAATACAGACATTTAACACAGGTTTCTCAACATGGTCATTATGACACTAACAGCCCTCTATAAAAAACTTATGAACTTGACAAATGTGCAGTACAGTAAATGGTTGAGGGCAGAGACATGGTCAGGAACAGAGGACAAGCAGCATGGGCAGAGTTAGGGGAAACTTCCTCAAGGTTCTGAGCTGGAAAAGTGGGAGACATAAGTACTTACTGAAAAGAAAAGGCATTACGTGACTGGATGGAAAGGGATTCTGTACCTTTGACAAATTGCAGAGAAAGTGAGACAAGCCTATACAGGGGACGTGCACGCTATGTGCCTATAGAGCCAGTCAGGGTACCTCAGGCAGCAAGTCACCAAAGGCAATGGAAATTGCCTTATAGAATAAGGGAAGGGATTAATTATCTCATATAATAAGAAGCTTCATATTAGGGAAATTCCAGCACTTTAACCAGGGCAACAAAGACTGTGTTTCTTCTACCTTTCCACTCTTCTTGTGTTCTCCTCAGTTCCAAAATACCTGCTAACATGAGAAGTGGGGCTATGTCTTCCAAAACATCTCTTCCTTAAAACTACAAATACATTCCCCAGAAGCACCTTGGAAAATTTCCTGTCTCATCATCACTGGCCTGAATTACCTCCCATGGACCTGACTCCTCTGAAGCACATGTTGGACGAATACCAAATGGTTCAATTAGGGAGACCCAGAAGATGGACTACCCAGGATACTGACACATGAAGCCAAAGAAGAGGGCCAGGGGATGTGTGCCACTGAGCTAGGGTACAGGGAAGGATTTGGAGGCAGGAGAAGAATAGCCTCATTTCCCATCAGTCACTCGTGGGATGACTAAAGATGCTAATGGACCTAACCAAAAAAACGGCCGGAGACGGGAGACAAAAGAACAAGAAAAAGTGTGTAGGTGCAGTCCATCCATGGCACTATAGAAGGAGACACTGCCAGCCTCATGATCTAGGTAAACCCCTACCCGGTGAAGAGCTGGTTCTTTGTTGGGGGGAATTAAAGGGAGGCTTGTTAGGGGGCGATAGCCAGCTGAACTCCAGTGAATAGCCCAGATTCCCGCATTGGGGGACATTCTTGAACTATCAGTAATCCCCATGATGTCCTCCTGACACACCCCCACAGCAATCTCCAGGCCACCTCTATTCTCAACTTCCCAGTAATGCTTCCCTGAGGTGAAAATGTTTTTTCCCAGAACACAGGGCAAGTGTTGAAATCTCTCGACAATGTGTGTGGTCTTCTGAGAATTCTTCCATCCAGCAAAGTAGTTCCATGCTGTAGAAAATACTGGCCATGAACTCTCTGATGCTGCATTTTTCACATATCTCCCTTCCTGGGCAAAGACAAGTTTGGGATGAGCTGTGTCTTCAGCTACATTTACAGCCACTGCAGAGAAAATGAGAGTTAAGATAAGTAATGTAGCAGTTTGTTGCCAACCCTCCTCCAGAAATGCCCCTCTTTTTGAGCGTCACTTTCCTCCTGCTCCTCCCAATAAGCACTGTCAGGGATGACTCCTCAGCTGGCCCTAGCAGGCCCTAGAATGGCCTTTCCCAACCAGAAATCCTTATTTCCCTTCTGCTCTGAAAGGGTAAGCCCCAGAAAATGGGGAGCTCCTTATTTCGCGGCTCAAGTGTTCACGATCAGCATAAAATTTGGTGAAAGAGTAACAAATTCTGACTTGTTTCAGGACTAAAACCAAGGCTTTTGACTAGCTGGTTCTTGTATAGGTTCACACAGACATCACATAGATCAGGGATTAACAAAACTGAACTCATTATCCTACACCCCTTTCTATTCTCTTGGGACTAACCGCCTTACATGCAGACATCTTGTCTCCTATGTTCTCTAAGTTGTCAGAGCGTTACCTCCACACAAACACTCATGCTTTCAAATCTTGAGTTTATTCTTAAGTCTTCTTTTCCTCTGACCCTCAAAGGCTAATTAGTCACCAAGTCCTATCAATTCTACTTCTGAAATCTATCACTGTCTTTTCGTCCTCTCCACTCCTGTCACCATTCCCTTTATCCCATCTCTTACCTTAACTGTATCTATAACTTCCTCCCTAGCCTCCCTGTCTGCAAATTCTCTTCCCCCTCGGACTCTCCTTGTCTGCCTAGTTTAAGGTTTTTTTAAAAAAATCAGGAATGTATTAGATTTTGACAAATGCTTTTCCTGCATCAACTAAGACAATCATATGATTTTCCTTTCTTAGTTCAATAATATGGTAAATTACATTGATATTCAAAAGTTGAACCAACCCTGCTTTTCTGAGATAAATCTCATTCATTTCTGAGCACAGCAAAACCTTGCTAATAAAAAAGAAAAAAAATCTTGCTTCATTGTGATTATCGTATATTATCCTTTTAATATACAGTTGGATTCAATTTGCTAATATTTTCTCAGAATATCTTTATCTGTATTCATAACACACATTGATCTATAGTTCTTTTCTCTTGTAATGTCTTTGTCTGATTTTGGTATTATGGTAATGCTGGCCTTACATAAAGAATTGAGAAATATCCCTTCGTCTTCATTTTTTTATAAGAGTTCATGTAGAATTGGCATTTATGCCTTAAATGTTTGATGAATTCGCCAGTGAAGCCATTTGGGAGACTTTTTAACTACAACACCTATTTCTTTAATAGAAGTAAGATTACTCTTCATGAGTCAGGTTTGGTAATTTGTGTCTTTTAAGGACATTCCATCAACGTTGATCCATTCCATCAACGTTGTCGAGTTTATCGGAATAAAGTTGCTCATAATATTCTATTATCCTTTTAATATATGTAGAATCCATAACGCTGTCACCTCTCTTGTTCCTGATGTTAGTAATGTATGTCTTCCCTTTTCCTATCTTTCTGGTTAAAGGTATATCATTTTATTGATATTCTCGATGCATCAGCTTTTGCTTTCATTGGTTTTTCTGTTCTTTTTAATTCCATTGCAATGACTTCTGCTCTGATTTTTATCATTTCCATTCTTCTGTTTACTTTGGGCTTTACTTGCTCTTCTTTTTCTAGTGTCTTAAGGTGGAAGCTGAGGTCATTGATTTGAGAAACTTCACCTTTCTCATATAGATGGTTAGTGCTATAAATTTCCCCTTAAGTACTGCTTAAGCTGCATCCCACAAATTCTGATATATTGTGTTTGCCTTTTCATTTCATTCAAAGTAGTTTCTAATTTCCCTTTTAGCTTCTTTGATTCATGAGTTATCGGGAAGTATGCTATTTAGTTTCCCAACATTTTGGGATTTTTTCCAAGGACATTTTTGTTACTAATTGGTCAGATAATATATTTTGTATTATTTAAATACTTTGAATTTATTGAAATTCGTTTTATGGCCACCTTGATCTATCTTGAAAAATGTTCCACATACACTTAAAAAACATGTATTCTACAATTATTGGATGGAGTGTTCTATAAATATCAGTCAGGTCAAACTGACTGATAATGTTATTCAAGTCTACTATATCCTTGCTGATTTACTGCCTGTTTCTTCTAAAAATTATTAAAGTATTGAAAACTCCAACTGTAATTGTGAATTTGTCTATTTCTCTCTGCAGCTCTATTCATTTTTGCTTAACATATTCTGAAGCTCTGTCATTAAGTGCATACATGTTTAGAACTGTTATGTCTTCCTGATGAATTGACCCCGCTATTGTGAGGAAAAGACCTTCTTTATCTCTGTGAATATTCCTTGCTCTGAAATCTACTTTGATACTAATATAGTCACTCCAGATTTCTT
>NW_012137969.1:801782-807042 GCF_000956105.1 Propithecus coquereli | reverse complement strand
TATGTGTCTGTCTCTTCAATTTGCTTGTGAACTCCTAGAAAGAAGAGAACAGGTCTCTCTTTTTGTATCACTAGTACCTTGTAATACACAATGTGTATTAAATAAATGTTTCTTGAATGAAGCATATATGCATTTACTATTAACATTTTTCCTGACACTCTTATTAGCTGCAGGCTCTGTTTCCTCTTTCCTTTCCAGACGTCTCTGTTTATTCTCTTATTTGAAAGATTTCTAGGGAGCCCCAAGTCCTAGAAATTCTGCTCACCTTGGTATCGCTTCAGCATTTCCTTCATCATTGGTAGCTGGCACACTGTCTTCACCTTTGGAACTTCAAGGGAACAGTTCACATCCTGCATCTCACTCCTAAGAAAGTATAGCTCTTCTTAGAAGACAACCAGGGCAGCCAAGACCCCCAATTCCCAACCAAAAAGTTCCAAGCCCAAAGCTCAGATCACTTTTGTTCCCATTCCTCCTCACAAAAGTGATCAGTATAATATTTCCTCTGCAGACTCCTCAGTGTGCACCCAGATTGATCTATGGAGCCCAGGCCCTATTTCCCCACTCAGATCCCCATAAGAGAGCCCCAGGAACTCATACCTGGTCAACATATCTTTTGGATTCTGTGAAGAGAAGAAAAAAAGAAGTTACAGAACTTCTCGTTGAGACCTGGTACACAACTCTGTGAGCAGGTGTTTTTGTCAGTTGCTTTTGCTAATGTCACATGCCAAAACCAATGGATTGACATGATCTTATCCTTTTTCTCATATGATCCCTCTGTACTATTTGACAATGTTGACCAATCCCTTTCTTGAAACCGTACGCTTTCTCCTTTGGCACAATAACATTAACTCTCGCCTGGCTTTTCACCTACTTCACCATCTATTTTCTTTCAATCAGAGAGCCATCTTCTTTGCTTGCCCGCTGGTGTCATCCTAGCAACTCCACTTTTGACCTTCTAATCTTCTCCTTCCCTTTGTTTAACAAGATTACTTTTAACTTATAATCGCCAAGGACACTTTTATAATGCCTGAGTCCAAAGAGTTTTTTATACAAGTGAATTTTACTAAACTTTAGGGAACTGAAACATACCCATCATAAGTTGTGACAGAAAAGAGAAAATAGAAAATTGTCCCAACTTATTTAAAGAGACTAGTATAACCTTGTTCCTTAAGCCATTAAAGGAAATACATGAAAAAGATTATAGACCCATTTCACTTAAAAACATATTAATAGATGCAAAAATTCTAAGTAATATATTGGCTATTCAATGCTAATGGTATATTTAAAAAAATACAGTTCCTCTCAAAAACCTATGGTTATAGGTTTCTCAGTCAAATCTTGAGGAAAAACATTAGACAAATTCAAATACAGTGGCATCCTACAATATACTTGACCAGCACTCCTCAAAACTGATCACATGACAGAAATACTCTCTAGGGATTAGGGGGATGGGGGGGCAAATCTACAACTAAAGGACACGGGGAGCACTAAAGGGAGGGAAGGGCATGCCTTTAACCCGCATTTGGGTGAGGCAAAGACATAAAGTGTAACTATAATGTTTGTACCCTCACAATACCCTGGAATAATAAAAAAAAAAAAAAAAGAATCAATATCTGAGAACAAGAAAAAAAAAAAAAACTGCCAAGATCTCCAAAAACAAGAAAAATGTGAGAAACTGTCACAGCCAAGAGGAGCCTGAAGAGACGTGACAATTAAGTTTAATGTGGTATACTAGATGGGATTCTGAAAAAGAGAAAGAACATTAGGTAAAAACTAAGGAAATGTGAATAAACTATAAACTTCAGTTAATAATAATGTATCATTGGTTCATCATTTGTAATGAATGAAGCATACTAATGTAACATGTTAGTATTAATAACAGGAGAAATTGGGTGAGGGGGGATGTGGGTACTATCTTCTCAACTTTTTGTAAATCAAAATTACTCTTTTTAAAAGATGGTTAATTGCCATATGAAACGTGCTCAATCTCACTAGTTATCAGGAAAATGCCACCTACCTTTTTTGTGGAGAAAAGGCATATACATTTTATTAACATGTACATAGGGAGAATCACAGAGGGATTAGCCTGCCATTTACCTTTCAAGAGAAGGGAAGAGGTACTGATTGAAGGCATGAGATAACATTACACACCTTTCACGTTAGCTAAAATTACAAAAATGACAATTCCAAGTATTGGTGAGGACACAGAGCAACTGGAACACATTGCTGGTAATAGTGTAAACGGATATAACCACTTTGGAAAATGGTTTGGAATCATCTACTAAAGCTGAACACACATACATGCCCTGTGACCAGGAATTGCTCTCATAGGTACATAACTGATAAGTGGATAAGTGTGGAACAAAAAAGATGTTCATGTATATTCATAACTGTTTTTTATAACACTAAAAACTAGAAATAATCCAAGTTTCCCTCAATAGTAAAAGGACTAATATGTTTTTGATATATTAATACAATGGAATACAGTACTATTCAGCAGGTTTCTCAACTTCAGTACTACTAACACTTTGGGATGGATAAGTCTTTGCTGGGAGCTAGGGAGAGGTGTGTACTGTGTATCATAGGATGTTTAGCAGCACCCTATTAATGCTAGACACCAATAGTAACCATCCCCAAGTTGTGAGAACCAAAAATGTCCCCACATTGCCCTGTGGAGAACAAAATCACCCTGGTTGAAAACTACTGATGTGGAAATAGAGGGGCAAGATGGCTGACTAGAGACATCGCTTGCTGGACAGGCCGAGTGGGAAAGAAGGGTTTCAGATAAAGGAGAGAAGAGAGGGGACTCAGCTCAGGTGAAGGTCAGTAAGAGAAGTGCCGGAGCCTGCCAGGGACCTCACAGAGGAAAATTTTGAAGCAGAGAAAGAAGAGGATAAAGGAAATAAAGATAATGATGAGGACCAAACCCAGACAGGCTCAGAGCCCAGTGAAGGGGTAAGGCGGAGGTGGGTATCCCTTTCTCCCACTCACAAGCATTCGGTGATCAGCAGGCTACCAAGTTACTAGGAAGCTTTTCCACCCCCACAAGCCCAAGCACCGTGGCAACCAATTGTGGGGAGAACTTGCATGACCCCAGAGCTTGGACATTCCGTGCAGGCTCCCCTCCAAGGAGAGTGACCCAAGAGGCTGGAGAGCCAGCTTTCTTCCATTCAGACTCATTTCTTGCCACCCCTCCCCAACCCACTACAGCTGAGAGTGCAGTTTGAGCCAAGGATTTGGCAAGAAGTTGCCTCTCCCCTGCCGGCACATCCTGCAGACTGAGGTTTCCACAGAGATTGGGGCCCACGCCTTTCCCTTTGAGGACCTGCAGGAGACCCTGTGTGCCCGATCTGGGAGCTCCCTACCTACCAGTGTTTCACAGAGACACACACCACTGGGTCAGACACGGAGGCTGGATCCTGTGCCCCCAGGACTCGAGTGGGTTGCTGGGGAACACAGTGGGGAGGTTTGGGAGCTGGAATCAGGAGGCGAGGAAATCCACGTGGGTGGAACTGATGGGAGACTACTGTGGGGGTCTGAGACACAGCGATCTGGGAAAGCACCCATCCCCCCACACACATAGGAAAGCCATGCTGTCAGACTAGGGTGGTCTGGCAGGGAAGATCCGAGCCTGAGGCACAATAACAACCAAGGGTAGCACCATTCAGGCACCTGAGGGCAGGGACAAGGCAAGAGGGGTGGAGCTCACTCCCCTCAGCCAATCTGCGAATTGCAGCCCCTCACTCACAAGCAGCCTTCCTGGTTTGGAGACCCAGCATTGACACTCGTCCTAGGGGCCAGGATGACAACACTGAAACCACCATGAGGCTCAAAGCTGTGCTGACGGACCAGGGAGGGTCCCCAGGCAGGGAAGATCCCAGCCCGCTGGGACAAAGCAACCAAGGGCCCCTGCTAAAGTGCCCAAGGGCAGGGGCAAGGCAAGAGGAGCTTATTACAAACACAAAAGAACATCTCTGCAGTTGGCTTTCTCCTGCAAGTATCAACCACTGACAGATAGGTAGAACAACTCTATAGGTCTTTACAGCATCCACCAACTCAGTCAAATAGGGCAATTTGGCCAATTGTTACTCACAAGCACCACCCACCATCTTGGAGATTAAGCTGGGGGTCCCAGTACAATTTACACTGATCGGAAGAAGGGAGGACAGCACGGTAGAAGCAACCTGAGGGGACACTGCTTTTTAGGAGGGAAACAAAAGTTACAGGCAACTCGATCTGTGAGAGGTCTTCCTCCTCCACTGTAGACTTCTGAGCTGATCAGAGTCTGTGCAGAGACACTGCACCAGAAAGCAGGTGCAGCAGAGATCTGGTGTCTGCCAATCCCAGGTTTCTGCAACTGACATCATCCTGATCACTCTGGGTGCACAGAGGCAGGTCTGCACAGGACCCAACCTTCCAGCAATAGCCTTTGCATCACCGCCACCAAGCTGGGGAGGCAATAGATGCTACCCTGTGCCGTGCCCTGTGACTGGGGGCTGAGCACACCTCCTCCCCAGCGTGGGAGCCGAACAGAGGAGGAGCCCCAGATGCCACAGTCACCACTTGGGAAGACTGGGGCTACTGCCTCAGTGGCTCCTAGGTGTGGAGGGAGAACCTGGCTGAACGGCAGTGTGGGCTTGCCTACATAGACCCTGGGCTGTTGAGACTGCATGAGTGGGCATCAGGAGTCCCCACACTGGTGGATCAGCCCCCATATGGGCAGCTCTGTCCCCAAAATCCCCAGAGCCAACTCAGAAGCTCTTGTTGTGCCTGAGTCTGAGGCTCTGCGCCTGTGGCTCCAGGGCCCCTGCCAGGCCTACCACTCCACCCCTGAGACTCCAGAATTGTGCATGGACCCCGAGACCCGACTACTGGGTCCCCACCACTATCACTAGGCTGGCAGAACCTCCCCAAGGTCCAACACTTCACTCAGGACCCCCCCAACCCTGAGCAGCCATCACTCCCGGACTTGGTTCGAAAGAGTCCCCAGCAAAGGAGAACAGGTGCTCTGCAATCCCATTAACCCAGGGCCAGATGAGAAGAAACCAACAAAAGAACCCTGGCAACAGGAAAAAACAAAATAGCTCAACGATCCCAGGGGAACTCAGTGGAGCTATAGCAGTGGACTCCACCCACAAGAAAATTGCCAAAATGCCAGAAATGGAATTCAGAATATGGGTTGCAAATAAGATGAATGGAATTGAAGAGAAACTTAAAAACCAACAAAATGAAGCCAAAAAAATATTTCAGGAAATCAATG
>NW_012137969.1:798161-799708 GCF_000956105.1 Propithecus coquereli | reverse complement strand
TGAGACTTAAGAAGTTTCTCCTGCCAGCAGAAACACACATAGGTAAGAAATCATCTCTCCAAGCATTGTCATTTTTTAAGAGCTAAATGTCACCTAATCCAAAATGGGAATGAGATTGAAAAAATACTTAAGACAGTTACAGGCCTATGGTAAGAACTATTCTGGTCTGTAATCATCACACTATTAGTATATTGAGTTTTCCTAGTAAGTTGGCAAAAACTAAAAACTGTTAGAGGATTAACAAATATCTAGTACTGGCAAGGAAGAAGGTTTCTGGCACTATAATAGTAGGAAAGTAAAAAGGTGCCATCTTTTTAAGGACAATTGGCAGGATTTAACAAAATTTAAAATATGCATAATCCTACTTCTAATGATTTATCCAATGAAACATTAGCAAAAATAACCAATATGTAAAGGAATGTTCACTGTAGCATTATTTATTATCCACCCATGGGGAAATAGTAAAACAAATTATGATATATAATTTGTTTTATATGTTACATGTTATATTAAGTTTACAACAAGCTGCAAAACAGTATGTATTACATAATTCTGTTTTAAATAAATATGTGTGTCTGTGCACATGTATGTTTATCTGTGTGTGCATATTTGTATGTGAATAGAAGAGAAATCTGGAAGGATATACACCTAAGTATTAACACTGGTTATTTCTGAGGACTAAGAATAGCTTGAAAGTTGTGGGAGGGGACTAGAAATTTTATAAATTTGTTTCGTTTAAATTTCTACAAGATGCATATACCATTTTTGTAATTTAAAAACACAAATAAGTTATGAAAAAATAAAGTAAGCAATCAACACTGACAAAGTGGGCTGTTGAGGGGCAGCACCTGATAGCAGAATGTCAGACATGACCACAGAGCCAGAAGTAGATGGATGGGTCAGAGAAACAAACAAGAGGAAAACCAATAGGAACTGATGACCAAATCACTGCAGGACGAAGGGGTCCAGGTATAGCCCTTGGATTCTGATTTGAATAACTAGATGGATGGTAGATTATTTACCTAACTAGGAAATATAGGAAGATGAGCAATATATAAATGGAAGGAAAAAAAATCAATCCCATTGAACAACTGAGTTTGAGATGCTTACGGGACATCCAAGTGGATATGCTAGCAGTTAAGAGTCAAGAAAAAGATCTATGTGGCACAAGCAGATTTAGGGTTTAAAGCACAGGTGGCTGTTGAAGTCATGGGTATAAGTAAAACTACCCGGTAAGATTCTATAGAGTAAGAAGAGGACAGAGGCTAGAACTGGGAACAATTACATGTAAGGGGTATGCAGAGGATGAAAATCCTGCAAAGGAACTAAGATGGGCAGTTGTCGAAAAACCAAGGACTGATGGTTTCTTACATATCAAAGGAAGAGAAAATTTAAATTAAAAAACAGGTGAATAGTGTCAAATGCTGAAGGGTGGCCTAGGGCAATGTGCTCTAAGTCTGAATGGATGTCAAAATAAAAACCTAAAAGGAAAAAAAAGAAGTGAATATGACTAAGGAATAAGCTGTACAACTTTTTAAAAAATTCTT
>NW_012137969.1:766310-797109 GCF_000956105.1 Propithecus coquereli | reverse complement strand
CTTTTAAATAGAGATTTTCAATTTTTTTAAAAGCCTTTTAACAATTCTAGTATGCATGAAGTACTTCCTATGGTTCTATTATTCAAGATTCCACCTAAGTCTTTTTGAATCTTGCCACAGTTGGGATCTAAACTGGGACCCGAGTTAATCTAGCGACGCTTTGGAGAAAATTAGAGAACACCTTCCCTGCAAAAATTGAAACTGCCACGAGATGGCAGGAGGACAACACCAGGCATTTCAAAGCTGAGTTAGGGGTAAGAGAAGTTTAAAAAATCACTTTCTCTTCATTTAATCAGAAAATTGTATGTATATAAAAACATAAATATAACAAAAGAGTATACACTTACAGAACGAAGACATTTACTGATTGGGATCATGTATTAATAGTTCAAACAACATTAAACTTCAAAGCAGAAGATCTGAGTTTCAGTACAGACCTTCAACTAGCTGTGTCTCTGTGAGCAAATCAGCCTCACACATTTCCTGAGTGGCAGCTTCCTTAGCTAGAAAATGAAGACAATTGGACTAAATGTCTCTTAAATACCATCCCACCTCTTAAGGTCTGTGAACTTCAGTCACTGCAACCTCTGCAATCAATCCAGGAAGGTAGGTCTACCTCTGAAATAAACCTCAAATCTGCCTACTTGCCATCCCCACTGCCACCGCCTAGTTTAAGCCACCATTGTCTCTTGTCTGGACACCTACAATAACCTCCTGACTGGTCCCCCTACTTGGAGTCTTGTCCTTCTCTCATCCAATATCCACAGAGCAGCCACGATAAAAGCCAGTCAGATCTTGTCACTCCCCTCCTAAAGATTCTTCGTTGGCTTCCCTCCTCACCAGGAAAATTCAATCATCTTATTATGGCCTGCCATAAGCCAGCTCTGGCCTACATCTTGCATCAAATCGCATGCTACTTTTCCCGTTGCTCACTGTGCCCCAGGTGCACAGACCTTCCTTCAGTTCCATAAATATAACCAGCTCTCCCCAGCCTCAGGGTCTTTGCTTTTTGAATTTGCTGTCCACTGCCTGGAATGTTCTTCCCACAGTTCCTCAGATGGCTGACTCCTTGTCATCCATCAAGTCTCAACTGAAATGTCACATCCTCAGAGAAGACTCTGTTCCCCTCATTAAAGCCCCTGCTACTCCTCTGGCATAGCGCTTTCCTCTTTTACAGCACGCATCACAATCTGTGATTATTTCATCTATCTATTGTCTACCGCCCATCCCAGCCCAGCTGGGCTGTGAGCTCCATGCGAAGTCTTTACCTGTCTTGTTCACCATTGGATTCCCAGTGCTGTGTCTTGTGCTATGGAACGGTGTCTGACGCAAAACCAGTGCTCAATAAATATTTGTTAAATGAATCGAATGGAGGGATTAGCTACTAGAGTCAGAGGACTAAATATCGGCATGAGGGGAATAAGAGCTGTGCTTGGAAGCCTTTTCCATGCAAACAATTTGCATCCTGAGGTTTATGAAGCTATTTCTCTGTTTTTTCTTTTTCTACCCCCACCATAACAGGTGTAGGATGGGGATACTTTCCATGGATTTAGGGAACACCTAATTTTTCCACCTGTCCAACTTTTAAGAGATACTCAATCCATCTGCGTATACGCTGAGAATGGGATGCTTGGAAACAGGTTAGCTCCACCCAAGAGCAACTTGATGTTTTTCTAACTAACTTGGGATGGAATGAGAGATGGATAAATGGAGTAGTGACTAAGCAGAGGAGAATGGAGAGAAGGGACAGATATCAGGGAATTCTGCCTAATAATCTGACTCCTGAACACCTGCCCAGTCAACATTGTGACATTCAGCCCACCTCAGTGTCCCACTCACCCTGTCCAGTTGGACTATTTTGCTTAATCCCAAAATCCCACCTCTTCCAAGATTCTCAGGTTAGTTATGGCAGAGTGAAAAGTGTAAGGGATTTGGGTTTAAAGGACCTCAGTTCAAGCTTAGCTACTTTCTAGCTCTTGGAAGCTCTTGGACAAGTAATCTCACATCTCTGTGCCACAGTTGCCTCATCTGTAAAAAGGAAATAGAATCCACCTAGCAGAACTGCTATGAGGACTGAAGCATTACAATATGAAAAATGTTTAAAACTGTGGGTAGCGCATAAGTAAGAATTAACAACTATCATTAATATTATTATTGTTGCTGATGATTGAAGATGTAAAGGCTATGTTTCCCCTTCACAACCACCCACTTACATTTTTCTCAGCCTTCACCCACAAATGTATTTTCCCTTCACGTTTCTCTGATGGGTCCTCTCCATCTCTTTTGCCGGCTACTAACCACTGGTCTTTCACAAGCTTCTCTTCGTGCCTGTCGTCTTTTACTCTCTATGTGGTCCCCCTGGCAGAATTCATCTGCTTACTTCTTCCATGACTTCAAGAATAGGCTAACAATTCTAAAATACTGTCTCTAGCCTCCTAGGCCCCCCGCCTCCTGTCCCTCTTCCATGGACTTCCTGTCACAGTTACTTCACACTCAACATATCCCAAAACGAGCACAGAATTTTCTATCCTAAGCCTATTCTTCCTCCTGTGTACCTTACCTCAGTTAACCCCAAAATCATCTACCTGGCATGTGAAGCAGAAATCTGGACTACCACCCAAGATTACTCTCACCCTCCAAGTCCAATTAGTCACAAGCCATTTAACTCAAGCTCATAACCAATCCATCATCTCTTCTCCTTCACCCCTGCCCTACATTAATTCAGCTCCGTATTACCTCTCACTTAAAATGGCACAAGAGCAGCCTAATTCATCTTCTCCATTCATCCACATGGATACCAAAGTAATCTTTCTAAAAAAAGAGAAAAACTGATCATATCATTTCCTGCCTTAAAACCCTTTAATGACTCCCCACTGCCTGAAAGAGAAAGCGTTCAATTTTTTTAGTGTGGTAAACAAGATTCTTCATGACAAGGCCCTTCCTCTTTCTTCAGCCTCAACTCCCACCATCCTCCCTTCCATGCTCCACACTCCAGCAGTACTGAGCAAGCTCCAGTCCTCTCACAGAGCACACACTATTCCACACCACGACATTTTAAATATGCTGTTCCTGTGGGCTGAAATACCCTCTTCCCTACCTGTACTCACCCTTCAAGAGCTAACATTCATGTTTAACATCTCTATCGAGCCTTTCCTCACTTGTCACTGATCACTCCAACCTCGGACCTTTCATGTACTTGGTAAATATGTCAACAACTCTCATACGTGCGAAAATTAATGGTCTACAGGCTTGTGTCCCTTACAAGACAATGCCCATGTCTTTCTAATCCATTTATGTTCAGGTTTCTAGAACAATGTTTGGCACATGACCAGCATCGATAAAGGTTACTGAATGAAGGAATGAATGTACACTTTCTAATCTGGCTTTGCATCTGGCTTTCCTGTTCATAGTCAGCATAAAACTATACAGCATATTACAGCTTACAAAACATTTTTATTGTATCATTAAATTCGTGTATTTGTGTACTTACTGAATATCAATTCTGTTGGAGACCACTGGAGTTACACCGTCAGTAATGGAAGGGGGGTGGGGCTACTCTGGAAAGGATGATCAAGGAAGGTCTTCAAGCTAAAAGCTAAAAGGATCTAAAGGATGGAAGACGTGGGTAAAGATAACAGACTTGAAACAAAAGCAAAGAAAGCCAGTGTGGCTGGAGCAGAGGAAGGCAAACTGACTTATTCAACTGAAGCTTCTTAACCCGTGAGATAGGTAGGACAGACAATTCCCAAATTCAAATGTTGAGTGATTTTCCCAACTGATAAAGGAAGCTAGTAACAAAACCCATCCTCATCATTCCAAGTCAGTCTTTTCCCAAGCCATGCCTATGACTTCCACGGGCATAGACCTGCACTGTCCAATACAGCATCCATTGGCCACACAACCACCTGAAATGTAGATAGTCCAAACTGGTATGTGCTGTAAATGTGAAATGAATACCAATTTCAAAACCTATTATGAAAAAAAGAATGTAAAATATCTCATTGATAATTTTCATATCAATTAACATTGAATGATATTTTGGATAATTGAGCTAAATGTATTATTAAAATTAACATCATCTGTTTCCTTGTACTACTAGAAAAATTTCAAATTACCTATGCGGTTCGCATCATGTTCCTATTGGACAGCACTGGTACACACCCTCTCATATGTTTTTGTCTTAACTAGGAGTTCCCCAGTGGCTCCCTTGAAAATTCTGCAGAATGATTGCTGAGGCATGCACCACCCCTCCCCTAATCTCAGGTACAACCCCAGCTCTGAGATCCAGATCCCTGTGTCGCTTAACTTCTCTGAGTTTCGTTGGAGGGAGGGGGGCGGGGGGGAATTCATGCTTCCAGTAAGAATGACAGCCACTTCATGGACCCTTTCTGAGAATTAAGTAAGCATTCTCAGGCAATATCGGCAGCCGGGTAACAGTAACCGCGACGGCCAGCTCACCCGGTAGCTCTGGAAGGCCTCGTCGATGGGCGCCATGGTGTGGGCCTGGTGTTCCCGGGACTCCCTGCACACCAAGCACACGGGTCGCTGGTCGTCCTCGCAGAAGAGCCGCAGCGGCTCCCAGTGGCGGCCGCACAGGTCCGGGGGCACTGGGCCCTTGCGCCGGCGCCGAGTCTTCTCCGTCAGCCTGGCCAGGGCCCAGTTGGGCCGCAGTGCAGCGGGCGCCGACGGCTGCCTACATTCGGGGCAGGAGAACAAGCCGCCGCCCGGCGTCCAGCTGCGGCGCAGACACCCGCGGCAGAAGTTGTGGCCGCACTCGATGGACACCGGCTCCTCGAAATAGTCCAGGCAGATGGAGCAGGTCAGCTCCTCTTGAAGGTCCTCGGCTTCCATGCCGCTTCTCTGCTCCAGAGCCGGGGTCCGACTTGAGGCGCGGGAGGGGCCCGCAAAATGTGGCTGGTGCGGAGACCCCAGTTGCCCTCGGACCCGTGGCCGCCGCCCGGGGCCCTGAGCGGAAAGCGGAGCGTCTCTTCCGGGCATGAGCGCGGGGTGTGACGGGACGGCGGGCGGCTCCCCGAGACAACGATAGAGAAGCGGAAATCCCCCGGAAAGCCTAGAGAGGTCTTGGGTAGGGCACTGGAGTGCAGCTGCCGCGAGGTATCCAGTGGAGCCCAGTGGGGAGGCGCTTCTGGTCTTGGCCTTTCAGAGTCTGAGGGATGAGGTCTTGTGTTCGCCTGCCGAACGGGCTGATTTAAGTCCTGGAGTACTAGGAGCTCAGGACGAGGTGCAGCCTGGGGGCCTGGAGTGCCAGGAGGACTTGAAGGATCTGTGCAGCTGGGCCTGGAGTTTGGCTAAGGAGGACCGCTCTCCCTGAAGTGTTCTCTTTTTTTGTTGTGTCGTTCAGCCTAATTCTCCAGGGACAGGAACCCGTTCTCGTCCCCCAACCCCAAGGTCTAGTTGACTTCCTGGAAAGCAGGATTTCCTGTTGTCCCTGCGGAGACCCACCAACTCTCCTGGTGTTTGAGGAATCAGGGGAACTGGAGAACCAAGTTTCGGGAGGTGAGCAGGAAAGGCAGTGTTTAGCTCCACAAGCTGCTGGGGAGCTAACTGATCTTCCTGCCACCTTGATTTCCCTCTCTTCCCAAGCATGGAAGACAGACATCTAGTAGAGGAAGGCCATTCTCAGAGCTTGAGACACAGAGACCCAGTGCAGATAGGGGTTAATAGTTAAGTTAGGGGAAGAGAATTTGGGTTAGATGGTCTTCCCCACGTTTGAGACTTCCCACCTGTATTTTAGGTGCTTCAACTCCCAGGAGGTCTGGGGGCTATGGGAAGCCCTAAGCCAACCCTGGGTAATCTGCTATGAGTGGTTGTCATCTGAGATGCTAGGAAGGAGCAGATCCTGTAGCTGCTCTTTCCGGAAAAGTCCCTGACCGTCCTACCTGAAGAGATCAGGACCAGGATGCTAAAGCAATGCCTGGAGAGTGTAACTGAAGCCATATCTGTTGTGAGGGCCCTGTGAAAGTCCTGATAGGACCAGGAAGTCAAGTTTTTAAGTGAAGGTGGTTAGGATTCAGAGGCACAGATATATTGCCTTTTTGGTACCCCAACTGAAGAATAGCAACCATTTTGCTATCCCAAGGAACACCCATGGAGGCTTTCAACAAACTATGCTTGCCTATTTCAGGGAATAATATATTTACCTTCAATGGATTTTTTATTTTGTGTTTCTGAGGTACTTTCTTTTTATTCTTCCCACTTTATTCCTTTTCTCATGAATGAGATTTCTTAAAAACTTTAGACCAATAAATTTAATGGAATTTATTTGTGCAAAGAACAAATCATGAATTGGGCATCACTCAAAACCAGGAGAGGTTCAGAGAGCTTTGCCCAGCAATGTGGGCCACTGGCTTTTATAGGAAGCAAAGTAGAGATATCACCTGATTGGCTACAGGTAGGCATCTACCTGTATTATTATTTGGTCATAATGTGATGAAGCATGGTCTGATCAGTTGGCTGCCTGCTATTGGCGGGAGCTCAGCTGTTTGTGTATTGACTGACACCAGCTATTTGCTATAAAAATATATACTAAGTTAGGTTTCAGTTTGCTTATGTCCTAATATAGGTTGTAGTTTGTTATATAGGAACTCAAAGTACCAAGACAGCCTTAGGCTAATAGCCTCCTGCTTGTTTAACAGATTTCTCATTCTTCTTGTGTCCCAATATCGGATACTGCCTTTCCCATAATAATTTGCTCAGTATGATTAAATGATTTAAAAAAGGGTTCCTGAGATTTCTGTTTTGAGGTTATCAATATAAGTTCCACAGAATATCTACTTTTAAAACATTCAAATTATACAACTAATAACTTCATTTTCTTTGCAAATCGGAATACTATATTGAAAAGGAATCTGAGTCTTTAATATGGACCAAGCAGGAAAAAGTTTCATATCAGTTACTGATATCTACCATGAGTGTTTGTGGTGTGAGTGTGTCTCTGTCTATATATCTGCCTATGGGTTGGATGGGAAGTCACTGCACTCCTGCAAAGTATTTGTTCCCCTCTCAGTAATCATTTAAATCTTTTCAGGTAAATTCCTTAAGATCCTACTCTTAGTCCATTTGTGTTGCTGTATTGGAATACCTGAGACTGGATAATTTATAGAGAAAAGAGGTTTATTTGGCTCACAGTTCTGCAGGGTGTACAAGAAGCATGTCACCAGCATCTGCTTGGCTTCTGGTAAGGGCTTCATGCTGCCTCCACTCATGGTGGAAAGCAGAGGGGAGCTGCCATGCAGAGATCACAATGGCAAGAATAGAAGCAAGAGAGAAAGATGGGAGGGAGGTGCCAAGCTCTTTTTAACAATCAGCTCTCATGAGAACTAATAGAGGGAGAGTTCACTCATTACCAGAAGGACAGTGTTAAGTCATCCATGAGGGATCCACCTCTTATGACCCAAACACCTCCCACAGGCCCCACTTCCAATATTGGGGATCAAATTACAATATGAGTTTTGAAGGGCCAAATATCCAAACTATAGCAGCCCTTATGTCTTCTGTCCTGCCATACTCCTGGATGATCTTCCATCTTTACTGAGAATAATCGAAGCTCCCTAATTCACAATTTTCTGCATCACAAAATGTCTGTAAGTCTATATATCAGCCAAGGTTCAATGAAAGAAATAATCACTATGATAATCTTTAAGTCCGCAGAGCAAGCAGTTGAAAAGGGAAGATCAACATGAAGTAGGGAAGAGCAAGAATGAGATGGAACCTGAAACACAAACTGGTCGTTCTTTCACTGTGTCCAACTTTGAAGATGTGGATATCCTTGCTAGAGGAACAGACACTAGCACTAAACACAAACTTGCCTCAGGAATCAAAGAAACTGAAGGACGACCCGGGGGAAGGCTGATTCCCCATGCCAACAAGGTGAACCAGCTGATAGGTGACAAAGTGCATGGGCTGCAGTAGCACCTAGTGTCCCTGCACCACCCTTTCCAGTATAAAACTGTAGAGCTTCTTCACTTCTGCCCTCCAAAACTTACACAAACTTGTCTTTTTTAGACTACTTTAACCAGGAACAAATAGGAAAGGAAATTCTGAGAAACGTAGTTCAGCTTAACAGAGTCGACACAGGCCGGGCGCTGTGGCTCACGCCTGTAATCCTAGCTCTCTGGGAGGCCGAGGCGGGCGGATTGTTTGAGCTCAGGAGTTCGAAACCAGCCTGAGCAAGAGCGAGACCCCGTCTCTACTAAAAAAAAAAAAAAAAAATAGAAAGAAATTAATTGGACAACTAAAAATATATGGAAAAAATTAGCCGGGCATAGTGGCACATGCCTGTAGTCCCAGCTACTCGGGAGGCTGAGGCAGGAGGATAGCTTGAGCCCAGGAGTTTGAGGTTGCTGTGAGCTAGGCTGACGCCACGGCACTCTAGCCTGGGCAACACAGTGAGACTCTGTCTCAAAAAAAAAAAAACAAACAGAGTCGACACATTACAAAATCACCACTGTCTGCCCTTGTCAACTTGGCACCCACACAGACCTCTTTAAAATATATTTACTATCAAAATAAAGCCCACATTCTACACATAAGTTATCACTAGAGAAATATAAAGCCTGTAGTGCACTGAGGATAACCACCACAACAGTGAACTTTAAACCTAGCCCAACTCCTGACTAGACTGATACACCACCAACAACACTATGTACTATGATATATCAGAAGGAAAGGCACACTCATCTCCAAGCATAATAATATTTATTTGAACATCTGTTTATACAATGTTTCCAGCTTTCAATGAGAAGAAAAAATTAATAATTATACAGAAAGACAAAAAAACCACAGTCTAAGGAGATAAAGCAATCATTAAAACCCAGACTCATAGCATAGATATTAGAACTATCAGAAAGGGAATTTAAAATAACCATGATTAATATGGTCAAGGACTTAAGGGGAAAGGTAAACAACATGCATGCTCAGATAGCTAATTTCAGCAAATTGTTGGAAACCATAAGAAAGAATAAAATGGAAATTATGGAAATAAAAACAATAATAATAGAGATGAAGAATGCCTTCACTGGGCCCATTATTAGACTCAACACAGTTGAAGAAAAAAGATCACTAAACCTAAAGGTAGGTGAATAGAAATTACTGATACACAAAGATAAAAAAGAGTGATAAAAACAGAACAGAGCATACAAGAGCAGTGGGAAAATATCAACTATCAAATCAGGAAATAATGGCTGAGAATTTCCAGAATTAGTGAGAGACATCAAACCAATTCAAGGAGCTCAGAGAACATCCAGCAGGATACCTTTCTTAAAATGTAAGAAACTAAGTTTATTACATTCAAACTGCTGACAACCAAAGACAAAGAGAAAATCTTTAAGGCAGCCAGAGAAAAAAGACACATTATCTACAAGGGAAAACTGTGAGTATTGTAGCAGGCTTCTCCTCAGAAACCATGCAAGAGAGGAGATAATGCAGTTGCATCTTTAAAGTGCTAACAGTGTCTATTCCTCTGGAACCATTTCTGGTACCAAATTATCCCGAAATTTAGCAACTTTAAAAATTAGCATTTATTATCCCATACAGTTTTTGTGGGTCAGAAATTTAGGAGTGGCCTGACTGGATGGTTCTAGCTCAGGGTTTCTCATAAAGTTATAGTTAAGATATTATTCATGGGGATAATTATATGGTTTAATTTGTTAATGTGGTACATACCATTAAGCCCATGTGAGAATCTCTGTTTCCCTGGCAGTGAAAGCACTAATAACAAGAAAAATGGTTAAAATTACATGGCAGTGAGAGGGGTTCATGTTGGGTCAGGCTGAATATATGGGTAGTTTATTTCCTCTTTGTAAGGGCTCCATAATACCTTGTAGTTATAAGTTACTAAGAACACTGCCCAACATATACAGCTGATCTACCATTTCTGGGAGTTTTATTTATTATATATCTTACTTCAGAGAGATATACCCTTGGCTTCCTCCTGAAGTCAAAGGTGTAGTCAATATTTCCCAGAGGAGAGGACTAGTTCAGTTTTCCTCCATCCTTTGTTTCCTGTCAGAAGACCTACCACACCACCACAGACTCGTCTACACTGCCTCTGATGTCTAAGTAATTTTAGAATTCTGTTGAGAATATTCCCCTTTTCTGGTAGGATGAATCTGACCCTGAATAACATACCATAGACTTTGAGAACTGAACTATGAGTCCAGTTCTCAGGCCCCAGATTACTATCCAAGTCCCAAACTGGCCCTTGGATTGCACTGATGTGGGACCTGTCAGAATAGCATTACAAACACTTCGAAAACTGAATTAACATTGGAATCGCAACCCTCAGAAGGCTGGTCAGAACTTGTGGCCTGAACCCAACTGGATTAGTCGCCTATTACAACATAAATATCAACATTCCGTACAGAATTTAAACAAGAACAAAAGCATCATAATAATATTCAAAATGTCCAGAATACAATACAAAATTGATTGGCATATGATGAACCAGGAAAATCTCAACTCACATTGGAAAAAGAAATCAACAGATGCAAACTATGAGTTGCCACAGATGTTAGAATTATCAGACAAAGACTAGAAAGCAGTTATTCAAATGGAAAGATACAAAGTCTCAGAAAAGAAATAGAAGATATAAAGAATAACCACATGGAAATTATAGAACTGAAAAATACAAAAACCATCATCACCTCGTATCAAGGGTACATGCTGTCAACATCACTTATCACGTTAATGTTAACCTTGATCACCTGGCTGAGGTAGCACTTGATGGTTTTCTCCCTTGTTATTCTTCCCCCCTTCCCCAATTTTACTCTTTAGCAGGAAGTCACTATGTGCAGCCCACACTTAAAGAGTGAGGAGTTATGCTTCTCCTCCTTGAGAGGGAACATTCTTCTGCATGAGAAATTTGTCAATTATCTCCAATTTATTTATTCAATTATTTATTGATATCCGAATGGACTCATGGATTCTTATTTTATACTTTGGGTTATAATCCCAATATAGTTTGGATGTTTGTCCACGCCAAGTCTCATGTTGAAATTTGATTCCCGAGATATTGGCGGTTGAGCCTAGTGGGAGGTGTTTGGGTCATGGGGGTGGATCCCCCATGAATGGTTTGGTGCTGTCCCCTTGGTGATGACTGAGTTCTTACTCTATTAGTTCATGGGAGAGCTGGTTGCTTAAAAGATCACGGGCACCCGCTCTCCTCCCTCCCTCCCTGTCTCCCTTCTCTTCTCTTTTTCTTCTCTTCTCCTCTCTCTCTTTCTCTCTCTCTTGCCATGTGACAATACCTGCTCCCCCTTTGCCTTCCATCATGATTGGAAGCTCCCTGAGGCCCTCACCAGAAGTAGATGCTGGTGTGCACCTATAGTCCCAGCTACTTGGGAGGCTGAGACAGGAGGATCGCTTGAGTCCAGGAGTTTGAGGTTGCAGTGAGCTATGATGACACCACTGCACTCTACCCAAGGAGATAGAGTGAGACTCTATCTCAAAAATAAAAAAAGAATAAACATATAGATCAATGGAATAGAACTAAGAGTTCCACAATAACTCCATACGTCTATGATCAATTGATTTTCAACTAAGGTGCCAAGACTCTTCCCTATTCAATAGGAAAGAATAGTCTTTTCAAGAAATGATACTGGGACAACTGAATATGCACATACACTAGATAAAGTTTGACTCCTATCTTACACCATAAACAAAAATTAACTTGAAATCGATCTTAGACATAAATGTAAAAGTTGAAACTATAAAACTCTTAGATGGAAATGTAGATGTAAATCATCATGGCCATTAATTAGACAACAGTTTCCAAAATATGACACCAAAATCATACATAACAAAAGAAAAAAATGGGTAAATTGGACTTCATCAAAATTTAAAACTTTTGTATATTCTTTTATTTTAAAATGAAAATGCATGAGGAAAATGCATGGCTAAACCTAGTGACTTGAAACCATTGCAGCTCACTTTTGTTGGTTACGGCATCTATGGTAGCCTTGTATCTAAAATGAAGGGCAGCTTTTTGTTGTTATTTTTGAGACAGGATCCCACTATCTTGCCCAGGCTGGATGAACTCGAACTCCTGGGCTCAAGCAATCCTCCTTCTTCAGCCTCCTGAGTGGCTGGACCTATATTAAAGGCATGTGCCTTCACTCCTGGCTAAGGGCAATCTTTTTGAGCAGTTAAAAATAAATATAGAACTAGCTCTGTGACTCTAAAAATATGTAGTCACATTTTGGTGACTTTTCTTTTCACTTAAAAGAGATTTTTTTAATGATTAAGAAGAGAAAAATAGTATAAATATATATATGTATAGTCTAGAAAATAAGATGAAAAAGTATACCTGTGTATGCATCACTCAATTAAAAAAATAAAGAACATTACAGGTGATCTGTGTGGCCCTCTCTACTCCCATTTCCTTTCTTTCTTTCTTAGAAATAAACACTATCCTAAATTTTGTGTTATCTTGCAGTGCTTAGGGCTTTAACAACTTTGTATACTTATATAAAATGCTGTTTAGTTTTGTATGCTTTTGGATTTTATTTTAATGTAACCATAATCTATCAATTCTATGACTTGCCTTTGTTCATTCAAAATTATATTCCTGAGATTCAAAAAAAAAACCAAAATTTAAAACTTTTGTACATCAAGGAACACTCTTAAGAAAGTGAAAGACAAGCCACAGAATGGGAGAAAATATTTGGAAATCATATATAGGATGAGTATCTAATACCCAGAATATATAAAGCACTCTTACAACAACAAAAATACAAACAACCCAATTTTAAAATGGGCAAAGGATTTGAATAGACATTTTTCAAAACAAGATATACAAATGTCAAAAAAAACACATGAAAGATGCTGAACATCATTAGCCATTAAGAAAGTAAAAATCAAAACTACAATGAGATATCACTACACACCCACTAGGATGGCTAGAATTTAAAAAAAACAAAAACACTAAATAACAAGTGATGGTGAGGATGTGGCTAAATTGGAACACTCATACATTGCTGATTGGAATGTAAAAATAGTGCGGCTTCTGTGGAAAACTGTTTGGCAATTCCTCAAAAGGTAGATTAGACATAGAGTTTCCATATGGCCCAGTAATCTACTCCTGGGTATTTACCCAAGAGTACTGAAAACACATGTTCACACAAAATTTGGTACACAAGTGTTAATAGAGATATTCATAATAGCAAAAAAAAATGGAAACAATCCAGATGTCTGGAAATTGAAGAATGGATAACATACCAAATGGTATACCAAAATATGGTATATTCTAAAAATGGAATAACATTCAACCACAAAAATGAATGAAGTTCTGATACATGCTACAACATGAGACTCAAAAATACCATGCTAAGTGAAAAAAGCCAGACACAAAAGACCCCTATTGTATGATTCCATTTACATGAAGGTGTAGGAGAATCCACAGAGACAGAAAGTAGACTGGTGGGTGCATACGTTTGGGAAGAAATAAGAGGTTGAGGGTAACAGTTAAAGGGTATAGGGTTTTTGTGTTTTTGAGTTGATGAAAATGTTCTCAAATCGATTGTGTTGATGGATACACAACTCTGTGAATATACTAGAAACCATTTAATTGTGTACATTAAATGGGTGAATTTTATGGTGTGTGAATTATATCTCAGTAAAGCTATTTTTCAAAGGGTGAAATAAGGAGAAATTGTGCATGATGGCGATTGCTTTTTTCCTTAGTCACCTTGGCTGAGATCTGACTAAAGTAGATAACAGATGCATGTGAAACACTCATGTGGCAGCAAGAAAACTTATTTTTTTTCCTAGTTGCCAAACCATCCCTTGGTGAACCCAATGTCTTTCCTTAGAGATGAGCCTGCCTAACTTACTTGGGCATAACTTGGGATTCAGAAGGAGAAAACAAACCAGGTAACTGCTTTTTGCTGAGACTTCGAGGGCAAGGAAAAACTAAGGAGGGGGTGGGGTTCTGTAAAAAGGTGGGTGGGTAGAACACTCTCCCACAGAAATGACTGAGGGATGCAAGAAGCCTGGTATTCAGATTTCAGTCATCCGCTGAATCACATTGTGATATAAACCTCTCTCGCTCTTACTCTAGAATCAGCAGTATAACAGCCTTTTCTGTGTTGTAGTGGGGGTTATGAGTTTTAAAAGTAGGGACTTGGTCCTGAATTTGAGTTGCTGCTGTACTGGAGAACAGCTGCAGGAGAACAGTGGAGAACGAGAATGGAGCAGAAATCAGAGCTATCAGTGGTCAAAGGGACATGAGCCCCTGAATTCACAGTAATCTTCCTAAAGGATGTGGCTGGGCGTTTGAATAAATCTCCTCTAGATATTAAGGGACATTGGGCTATACATGCTTGGAAGACCAGAGTTTCCAGCTATAACATATGCTGCAGGACTGAGGAGCACTCATAGGTTGCAGGACTTTGGCGCTGGGAAAGCAGAGAATGTGGAACAACAAAAAAGAGATAAATGAGTCACTGAGGCAGGAAGGATCACTGCCTTTGGCAACAGGAATGCCAACACAAGTCATCAATATTTATTGAGCAGGGCAGGGGAGAGTCATGGTTTATGGAGGCTTCTGCTGGCTGACTGTTGAACCGAGCCCATGAAAATTGTGATGCTGACACCAGAGAATTTGGGTAAGAAGGTACGATCAGGAACTCTTCAAGGAAATGCTTTAGACAGCATGGCCCACCACGGCCCTTAGAGATCCTTCAACAGCTGGATCTGTCATAGACATGAAGCCCCACTCCATGGATGGCGGGAAGAAGATCCAATCATAGGGTTTCCTTCAGGCAAGCCAGGTGTCTTCATAACTCTGCAAAGTAGAGCATCAAGCAGAAGCTGAGATTTTTCCTAAGTGTAAAGGGACCTAAATGGAAATTTAGGAGGTACAATGGACTAGCACTGTCTTCCTGGTTCACTGGAAGGAATCATCAAATTGAAGGGGATGGACATTGGGAGATGGGTTGGGAGCAGTGATCAGGACACATCTGCCTAGAACCTGGTTATCTACTTTGTAACATGCAGAAGTTGTACTTCCCAGAAGGGTGAGGGACCTGCCCCAAGAGGAGGTCATCGGGACAGAGACATCAGTGGCAGGAAGAGTGTCCTTCTCACCTGCTTCTCGAAACTGCTCTTTTGTTTCCACCACTGGAAAGTTATCAGTTGGTTCCTTGTGTCTTCTGGTGCTCTCTGAAGTTGGGTGGTAGTTAGAGGAGGAAGATTTGTGCTTCTGGGTCTTCCACCATCTCCCCAAACCCAGAAGCACAAGCTCCAAAAGAGTAAACAGGAGACAGAACCCACTGACCCCAAACATGGTCTTTAGGAAGATGGTTTTCTCAGAGGGGCGGGACAGAGTACAGGTTATACTACCGAGGCACGGCTCTCGACGACATGCAAAGGAGCTGGGCATCTGGAACCCATACAGATGGTACTGCCCTCCCAGGGCTGCCCCCTCAAGGGCCAGTCGAGCCCCCAGCTGTGCCATATAGGCCCAGAGCAGCCGGGCGCTTCCAGGCCCTGGGGCACCTCTGCCGCTCTGCCCTTCGTGGAGCGGGGTCTCCTCCTCCTTCTTCACCTTTCCTGATTCCTCCCAGTGCCAGATCACATGATACAGGGTGAAACCCATGTAGAGGGCGCTGGGAACAGCCACCAACATGACCTGGAAGGTCCAGAAGCGCAGTGGGGAGAGGGGGTGGAAGGCGTCGAAGCAGGCAGCCTTGCAGCCCGGCTGCTGGGTGTGACACACGAATTCACTCTGCTCATCGCCGTAGACGCCGGGCCCACTGGCAGCCAGCAGCACGAGGCGGAATCCCAGGAGCACGGGGAGCAGGAGGCGCCCCACCGGGGTGGAGTGCCCCGTCGTCTCCTCAGCCAGCAGCCGCCGCAGTAACCCGCCACACATCCTGCTACGGAGTAGAGGACAGTAATCAGTCACTGCACGCATGTCGCTCACTGTCCTGTAGAGGGAGCTCCAGTCCACCTTGTCACTCCCAATCCAAGGATGGGGAGACAAGCCTTTTTGCTCCTCTCCAAAGATGTGGTTGATCAACTACCAAGACTCTTGTTGCACCTATTTACTAGTTAACGAAATTACCTATGTAAAATAATAATAGTGAGTGTGGGGGGGTGTGGCTCTGTCTCTTCCGCCCTCCCCTTCTATACTGCTGGATCGGAGAGGAACTCTCAGGTAGAGACGAGGATCCGTCTTTGTCTCATTCCTTCCCTCCCTCCCTCTCTCTCTTTCCCAAAAGCTACATGTAAGAGTCCAGACTGGCATTTTTGATTACTCGCCCTTTGAAAACGGTTGCTTCCCCAGATGACGGCTGCCAGGTCTGGTCCTGCTAACAGCGCCATCGTAACAAAATCAATGCTGACACAGGGAGGAAACGTGCATTCTCTATGGCTGTTTTCCTTTCTTTGCCTCCACTGCCCTCGGGCACACATAGTGTGTCTGGATGGGCCTCTACTCCCATCAGAGCGGTGAGATTGAGATGCAGTTCTGTTAAAGAGTTAAATGAGGATGGGATGAAATGAACAGGGCAAGTGTCAAGGCTTGCTTTAGTCTGATGCTCTCGTAAGGCCTACCTTATTAGCTTAGGAAAAAGACACTATTTGGAAGATAAGCCAGCAGAATTTACCAGAATTAAATGCCGTGGGATTTGGGGCCAAAGCCAGAGCTGACTGGATAGAAAATGAAAATCTGACTTCCGTCTGCCATTGTTCTTTGAGCATACATCTCCCTTGTGGTAAGAGATGACCACAGTCAGGGACAGGCTTCAGAAATTCTTCAGTTCCCTGGACAAAATACCATCAGGCTACAAGCCCAAGTTTACCATCTTCATCTCTGTCCCAATCAGCAGCCTTCCCCAATGCCCAGCAGCTCTTTTGAACCACCATTTAGCACAAACCCTCACACACCTGGTTCATCTCATTCTCAGACCATGTAGTGTGGTCTGAATGTTGGTGTCCTCCCCAAATTCATATGTTGGAAACAAATACAGTCATCCCCCCCCCTTATCTTCAGTATCCCTTTCTGTAATTTCAGTTACCCACAGTCAACCACAGTCCAAAAATATTAAGTGGAAAATTCCAGAAATAAATAATTCATAAATTCTAAGTTGTGCACCTTTCTGAGTAGGTGACAAAATCTCACGCTGTCCCTCTCCATCTCACACATGTGAATAATTCCTTTGTCCAGCATATGCACGGTGTAGACATTCCCCACCTGTTAGTCATGTAATAGTCATCTGGGTTATCGATCTACTGCCACGATATCACAGAGCTTGTGTTCAAGTAATCTTCACTTTACTTAATAATGGCATCAATACACAAAAGTAGTGATGCTGGCATATTGTTATAATTGTTCCATTTTATCATTAGTTATTGTTGCTAATCTTTTACTGTGCCTTATTTATAAATTAAACTCTATCATAGGTGAGTATGTATAGGAAAAAACATATAGGATTTGGTACTATCCATGGTTTCAGGCATCCACTGGAGGTCTTGGAATGTATCCCCCGTGCATAAGAGGGGACTGTTGTACCCAGAGTGATGGTATTAAGAAGTGGGGCTTTTAGGGGGTGTTGCTATAGAGGAATACCAAATACTGGGTAATTTATAAAGAAAAGAGATTTATTTAGCTCATGGTTCTGCAGGCTGTACAAGAATAATGGTGCTAACATCAGCTCAGCTTCTAGCGAGGGCTTCCTGCTGTGTCAAAACATGGCAGAGATGATCAAAAGGGAAAGTGGCACATGTGAAGAGGGACTGAACTCTGGCTTTGCAATAACCGCTCTCAAGGGAACTAATCCATTCCCAAGAACCAACTCAGTCTCACAAGAGCAAGAACTCACTCACCACCGTGAGAATGGTACGAAGCCATTCATGAGGGATCCTCCCCCACGACCCAAATACCTTCCACCAGGACCCACCTTGCAACACCACCACGCTGGGGATTAAATTTCAACATGAGATTTGGTGGAGACAAACCATATCCAAACTATAGCAGAAGTTCCTTAGGTCCTATCCTGAATGGGATATTCCACCATGGGAATTTCCACCATGTAAAGACACACAGAAGCCACCATCTATGAAGAACAGGCCCTCACCAAACACCAAATCTGCTGGTGCCTTGATCTCGGACTTCCCGGACTCCAGAACGATGGGAAATAAGTTTCTGTTGCAGGATGGACGTGGTGGCTCACACCTGTAATCCCAGCACTCTGGGAGGCTAAGGCCAGAGGATTGCTTGAGCTCAGGAGCTCGAGACCACCCTGAGCAAGAGCAAGACCCTGTTTCTACTAAAAATAGAAAAAAAAAGAAGTAAGTTTCTGTTGTTATAAATTACCCAGTCTAAACTATTTTGTTTATATAATAGCAACTCAAACAGTAAGATACCATGCAACCTCTTATTCCACAGAGAATATAGAGACTCTTTGATGTGAAACTCCACAGCTACTACTTTCTCTTATTCATACTTACTTCCTTCTCCAATATCTTAGAGAAAAATGTGGACCTACACTTGTCCAAAGCTATTTTTCCTTCCAAATCTCTGTCCTTGGGTCTCTTTTTTCCTGCTTCTTCAAGGATTTGATCCCCCAATTATCTTCCCTGTAATTAAGACTTCCCCTTGTTTCCTCTCCATGAATATGCTTCGTTATCTCCCTTTGCTCTACTAATAATAACCTGGGTTTCTAAGTTAACATGGCAACAAAAGAGACATGCCTCATTTGTCTCATATCAGCCTCCCAATTATAATACCCAGAAATATGCACAAAACAATTTTCAATGGGCATTAGTGTTGCAAACTATACATGAGAGCAAGCCATATGCCAAAGCTGAGGCAGAATGTTCACTTCTGTGCAATCAGAGCAATGGAAGAAGATGCTTCCAAGGGACTGTTCTGTAAGGGTCTCAGTTGGCCAGAGAAATACGTCGCCATCCACCAACAGTAAGAGAACATATTTGAGCTACTAGGAGTCAGACTTTGAACCCCTGCCTGCCCCTCAGTTCCTGTCTTTCTACCTCTATCATAGACTGTGAAGACTCAGAGACATATTAGGCCACTGAAAATTCTTTTCTATAAAATTGGATTACTGGCCAGGCATGGTGGCTCATGCCTGTAATCACAGCACTTTGGGGAGGCTGAAGCAGGAGGATCGCTTGAGCCCAGTAGTTCAAGAACAGCCTGGGCAACAGCGAGACCCCAGCTCTACAAAAAGTTTAAAAATTAGCCGGGTATGGTGGGCATGTGGCGTGTGCCTGTAGTCCCAGCTACTCGGGAGGCTGAGGCAGGAGGATCACTTGAGCCCACGAGTTTGAGGTTGCAGTGAGCTATGATGATGCCACTGCACTCTAGCCTGGAAGACAGAGCAAAACACCTGTTGAAAAAAAAAATGGGTTAAAATTTTTAGAAGAAATCTATTTTCAGTCTCTAGAAAGATGCAAAATCGGTCTCATGATCAAAGATGGCAGATTGAAGATAAATATTTCTCTCTTATCATTCTCAAGACTCCTCAAAAGTGGGAGTGAATGGATTTTTTAAATGCACAATAAACCCATTACAAATAGAGGAGGAGAAAGATCAAAAGTACAATTAAAATCCACCATGAAGGCAACAGGACCAATTCTAAGGAAAACCAAATAGGGGTACTGCAAAACATACTTGAGAAGCACTTCTAGAATTCAGAGGAAGAAAATGCGTAATTGAAAATAATAAAACGTAAATAGACATGGAAACAAAGTCTTCTTCCAAATTTGAAAATCAAGATAATAATAAAACAAAATCACTATCAGGGGAGAAAGCGCTTAGTGAAGTGACTGAGAAAGAAGCAGTTTTTCAATAAATGTTTGGCTAAGCTTTGTCTGAAGAAATATTGAGCTCCCACAGAGGACCAAAAGGAAGATTCACTTCCAATGCTGGTATTGGGTTTCTCAACCTTGGCATTGTCTAGAGCCCAATAATTCTTTGTTTGGAGTGGTCTGTCCTGCACATTGTAGCATGTTTAGCAACACCTCTGGTCTCTACCCACTAAATGCCAGCAACACACCTCTCCCCTCCCATCTACACTGTGACAACCAAAACTGTCTCCAGACATTGCCAAACATCCCCTGGAGAGCAAATTCCCCCCTGGTTGAGAAGCGCTAGGTCAGGGTCACACTGAGCCATCAGTTCTCCACTCTTGGTCTCAGTTACCAGTTCTGCAAAGCAAGATGCCTGTACCAGAGCATCTCAAAGGGCTTTTCTAGCCTTCCATTTGATGGGGCCAGGATAATCAGCCCATCTTCTGAGTTAGCCACACATCCTCCCTCAGTCAGCCCCATCTGTGAGTGTACCTGCGGCCCTGCCCTGCCTCATAAGTCTATGGGATCACTGGATTTAAGGAAGGCAGCCCTAGAGCTCTGAAGGTACCTGCCCTGGCTCTCTCAGAGAGAGTTAGCAAATTAAATGCTAATTTGGTAAATTCTCAAGCCTTGCTCTCAGCCTCATCTTATTTCAAAGTGCAGGCCAAGCATCCTCTAAACACATTTCTAGCGCATTCCCCGCAGATTTGGAATTGAACACAGGGCAGCAGACCTGGTATATTATAACTGTTAGGAACTTGAGTGGTTCCCAGAGGCCCTATCTCTGGTTACTCTCTCTCCCACCACGGCTCATGATTGGACACCCAAATGTACTCACAGAGACTCCCAGAACTGAGCTGAGGTCTCCAGAGCTCACCATAGAGCTTTAGGGGGTTGGAAGGAAGAGAGGGGCAACAGCAAGACTAAAGGACCTGCCTGGGGACCCCTTGGTTTAGAGCTCCCGTATCTAATCCCAAGTACACTTCCTTGTTGTTCACCTGTGGCTGCTGTTGCCAGAATAATGCTTATTTCACACACATTCGTTTGGGGCTTCCTGGAGTATGCAGACAAATTCATCTCCACCTCCCAACGTCTGCACACCAAAGGGAGCTTCCCATACAACAGCCCCATCCTCCATCATCCCCCGCTTTCCTGGGCCCCTGTGGTCTCCCCAGTCAGGTCCAGTTATCCCCGCCCCACCTGTCTCCTTCTCTGAGACCCGCATCCTCGTCCCATGAACAAGTCTGCAGCTTTGCCCCACAAGGGACACGGCCCCCAGGCCGAATTTCAGGGCCCAGAGAGCTGAGACAGAAGAAAGAGCAGATGCTACCAAAGCTCCCAGCTCTGCACTGTTGACAAAGCTCGGCTTAAAGGACACTCCTGTTTCTAAGAGTGGAGAAACAATTTGCAAATAAATTTGTTGACGAGTTAGCAGGATCTGAGCCCTCTCAGGATTTTAGTCAGTGAAACAAAAACTATGCGCTCCAGAGTTGGGAGAAGAAGGAAGGGCTTGAAGGGATTTTCAGATATTCTCACAGATTTTTTTAAATTCTGTCATGATTTTGGTAAGAATTTTTCTAAGCATCTCTTATTCTTTTGGAGAAAAAATTTCGGGATTCTGTTGGTGGCAGAATCCACCTCAGAGAGTTACGGTGTGAGGGAGGGAACGTCCAGTCGGGAGGGCAGGACCTCGAGGTTCAGACCCAGGCTCACAGCTCCATCTCGCTCCACCCAGCCTGGAAAATGTTCTAGATTCTTTTATTCACAGGGTGGCCATGGAGGAGCAACACTGGCATCACCAGGAATGCAGACTCTTAGGCCACATAGCCCAGGCTTGCAAAATCATATCTGAATTTTAATAATATCTTCAGGTGACCCGTGTGGGCGTCAGAGCCAGAGAAGCCTCTACAGAGCCCAGAGCAGCCACCGCCACCACCACCAGGCCCAGAGCCAGCCCCGCCACTCTCTGCCCCTGCACTCACCTGGTATCTTTGAGCAGCAGCAGCCACAACAGGGGAGAGAGGCAGCGAGAAGAGTCCTCAGACTGGAGCCCGCAGGTCCCACTCTTCCCAGTGCTGCCTCCTGCCACCGCCACCCACTTCATCCCCCTCCCCTTGTCATTCCTGGCAGCCTTCCTAAAGGGGAAAGGAATGGCAGCTGGAGCAGCAGCAGGCCCGCTGCTCAGCTCTGCAAAACAGCTCTCTGTTGTTGAGGGCGAGGGGTGTTTTCTAAGGGAGCTGAAACAGGGATTTTTCAGACCATCTCAAGGGGGAGTGACGGCGTCAGTGTGTCTCCGACATTGGGGTTTGCAGGCAACAACCGATGGAATTCCCATGGATTTGAATCTCTACTAACTCCCCCCACCATTTTCCTGCCCAAAGTACTCAAAGCACAAGTTTACCCACAGAAGAGTATATGTGCACACATGTATGTAATGTGTACATGTATGTATTTGTGTGTTTGTATGTGTTGGCTTCATTTCCTCTGGCAGCCTTCATCTCAGAACTCATGGTGACCTGGGATGTTCTCTCCTCTTGGCTGGGAGAAATAACACAGGCTCCCCTCTGCTTTTTCTCTCATGCTTTTTCCAAGTTCTCAAACGCCATCCAAAGCAGCATATTATATCAAACTCGTAAGAATAATCTTGCTAGGGTGTTAAACCCTGGATCACATGGGAATGTCCTATATCGACCAACTCCCATATCCAGCTTTATATTTTAGCCCCCTCCCTTTGATCCAGGATCTTCAAAATTTACTCTCTAATCTATTTTTCTTGTTCCTGATGACACATGTTATCCAAGTTCTGCAGTTCCTTTTGTATCTAATACTTAGTAGGTCTAGCACATCCCCAATTGTGGTATGCTGAGATTTGACCCTTGTTATGGGTCTGGTGGCCAAAAGGGGAGGTGGGAACAAATCTTGAGAAGAGCCAGCACTTTCTTACAATGCATTTGTCTGGTTTAAGAATTTTGCAAGGTTAGCTAGCAAACGTGGGCCTCTATCTTCCAACAAAAAGAGTTGGCTACTTCTGCAAACCAGATATTTCAGAAGAATCTGATGGTTCAAGGATCTCAAAGGGCATCTACTCAATATCGCTTGGGAGGAAGACCCCCCCAAGTCTCAGGGTCTTCCTCTTCCCTATTGAGGTCCTGACTTTAGCACTGGAGACTTTACTAGGCTGAAAATTCAACTTTCTCTGAAGTCATACCACTCTTACAATTAAGTCTTCAGCCTGATCTGTCTGCCTTCAGGCAACTAAAGATAAATACTGCCAAGGAGGCATTCTAACTCTTACACTTTGCTTTAAATTGGTTACTTATTGCCCTTATCCTGTCATTTTTTTCTCTCTTCAAGGCATCAATGTTGCTCAGTAATAGCCATCCAATTCCAAAGTCCTTATACTTACAATTTGTCTCCTACCTTTTAAATGCCAGACATGTTACATGAGCCAGTGCATCTACTTCCACCTGTATCCTACCCAGTTTACCCCAAGTAAAAGTCTGAACCACTACACTGCTAATGCATGCCAGAGACTATTAATACCTCACCTACCATCAACAGTGCTGTCCACGTTGCCAGAGAACTGACAAGTGACCCAGCCCTAGAATTCAATTCTCATACTGTGCTTCCTAGTACAATCTAGGTACACACCATCAAAGGTTTGGTTTCCTAGAAGCAGAGCCTAACAGAAATTTGAGTACATGTGATTTTGGGGGGGTTGGGATCCTCAGTAAAAGGTTTGTAAGGTGAGAGAAGCAGAAAAGGCAATGTAAAAAAAGTTGTGCAATGATGTGATCTAGGTAAAGTCTGAACTTGGTCTTATCCAAACAGGATTCTGAAGCATAAATCATACCATAGATTTAGTCCTCTTGAGGTAAAGGAGCTGACATTTTGTGCCCCAGTATCATTTAGTCACTGGCATTGGGAAGCCATGGCAGAGAGGAAGAAGTCATATTCTCTCAGGTGAGGCCATCTCTTTAGAGAAGAAGAGAGTCCATGAGCCAATAACACCCAGCATTAACCACAGCTTGGAAATGAGTGCTTCAGTCCAGGAAAGGGAATCTAGACAGGGCACCAACAGCAGATAAGAATGACAGTAGATGTCTTGTTGAAAGCATTACAAGCTAGAAGACAATGGAAAAACATCTTTAAAGTACTCAAAGAAATAAACTGTCAACCTACAATTAAATACCCAGCAAAAATATCTTTCAAATACTAAGGCAAAATAAGAACTTTTTCAGATATACAATAGCTGAAGGAATTATCACCAGTTAGAATGAAATAATTTATGCACTATAATAAATATTAAAGGAAGTCATTTGCACTAAAAGAAAATAATACCAGATGGAAATTTGCATCTACATGAAAGAATAAAGAAATGGTAACTAGGTGGGTAAATATAAAGATTATTTTCATTATTATTTAAATCTCTTTAAAGATAATTAATTGCTTACAGCAAAAAAAATAACAATGTAGTATTGGGTTTATAACATATATAGAGATAAGATATATGGTAACAATTACATAAAAGCTAGGAGGGAAGAAATGGGAATGTACTTTGTAAGGTTCTTATACCATGGGTGGAGCATAATAGCAAATGAAGGTAGACTGTGATAAGATAAAGATATAAAGTGTAAGCCCTAAAATAACCCAAAAGGAGTTATAGCTAATAAGGCAACCACAGAGATAAAATGGAATATATGTGTGTGTGTGTGTGTGTGTGTGTGTGTGTACAATTAATCCAAAAGAAAGTAGAAAAAGAGGAAAGGGGGAACAAATTAAGCACGTGGAACAAATAGAAAACAAATATCAACGTGAGAGGTTTACACCTAACCATACAAATAACCACATTAAATGTAAATGATCTAACCATTACAATTTATAGGCAGAGATTGACAAATTAAATTAAAAATCAAGACTTAATTATACGTAGCCTAAAAATAACTCACTTTAATTTATAAAGACACAAATAGGTTTAAAGAGAAAGTGTAGAAAAAATATACCATGCTAACACTAATCAAAAGAAATCTGGAGTAGCTACATTAACATCAAAGTAGATTTTGGAGCAAAAATATTACCAGAGATAAAGAGGTTCTTTCATTATTATTAATATAAAGGGGTCGGTTTATCAAATCCTAAATGTTTATGCATCTAATAACAGAGCTTAATTGCTTCTCAGCCTTCTGGCTAAGATCAGGTGTCTAATAACAGAGCTGCAAAATGCATAAAGCAAAAACTAACAGAATAGCAAGCAGAAATAGACAAATCCACAAAATAATCAAGCGGCCAACACCCGTCTCTCAACAATTGATTGAACAAGTAGACAGTAAGCATGTAGGAGGCTTGAAGAACACTATAAGCCAACTTGATCTGGCTGACAATAGAACACTCCACCCAACAACACATTCTTGTCAACAACACACAGAACATTTACCAAGATAGACCATATTCAAGGCCATAAAATAAGTTTTGATACATTTAAAAGGATTTAAGTCATACAAAATATGTTTTCCGATCACAATAGAATTAATGATGGTTTCCTGTGTGTACACACATACGTCAAAACATCACATTTTACACTTTAATTGCAGTTTTTTATATGTTATACTTTAATAAAGCTGTTTCTAAAAAGTCAAGAAGAGCATGAAAAAGCCTTGTTATCAGAGTTATATAAAGAACCACAAATCAATAGCAAAAGATAAACTTAAGAGAAAAAATGGACAAAAGTCGTGAAAAAGCACTTCACAGAAGAAATCGTAATGGCTAATAAAATGAAACGTTTCCAGAGTCAACTCTTCGCCCTCTGCTGAATCGTTTCTCAAGGAGGAGCCACAGTGTCAGGTGTGCTCAGCACATTTTTGCTCACAGCATATGATTATACTCTTGCAAACCGAGAACTGCAACCCCACCACTTGGGGCTATGCAGATGGTCCGGCCAGAGTGACCAAAGTCCTTGTGTAAAGGTCTGAAGTGGGGGTGGAAAGTGAGGAGATGCACAGGCCCGGGGAATAGGGACACTTTTCAAAGTTGCATGAATTTCCCCTGATTCTTCAATGGCTCCATTTATAAATGTTCACTGCCCCGGGTCAGTGTGGGCATCAAGGGAGGAGGCTAAGGGTGGTGCTGAGGATTGGGGGTGAAGGGGGTTCTGCCTATTTCTAAGCTTCTGACAGGACCCTAAAGCACCAAGACAAACTTCTCTTTCATAATGATTATCTGAGGATTGGTGCCAGGAAAGAAGTCCCCAAGGGTCAAGGGAGCTCTCATTCCACTTCTTTATTCTACCAACAATGCTCTCCTTGTCTTTCCTCTTCCCACCAGACAAGACCAGCCTCCTCCCACGGCCATATGTTGACGACATGTGCCAAGGCCTGGGCAACAGGGCACCCAGGGTGCAGGGATCACCTAAGGGTAGGGAGTGGAGAGAAGTGTGGAAACCTAGCATCTATGTACCCCAAGAATGACAACAACAGGGATATTTCTTCTCCCTCCCTCCCTCTTTTCCACAGCTGGATTTATCTACCTGGTTTTGGGGAGAGTGAGAGGCCCAAGGAACAAGGGTTGAGGAGGACTCAGGAGAAGGAAAGTGCCAGAACTTAAAGGAAAACCTCTCCCCACGGAGTTGGATGAAACTGCACTGGGCCCTGAAATATGATGTGACTTAGAGAAAAGGTAGCTAAGCTAGCGCTGGGCCCATCATCACACAGAAATCTAGAGGAAACACAACTATAAATGGATGATTTCTTAAGTCTGCAGAGGTTTCAGATATGTTACATTTACACATAGTCAGCAAATGCATGTCTTTCTTACCAGCATGTCAAGGATTCAACTGAGCAACAAGTTAAGCACAAACAACTGGTGATATGGAGGCAGCACCCTGGTTTTATTCCATGCTGATCCCTTCTGGTTCATTGCCTGAATTTTCTAAAAAATTCTCCTTCCTGCACTTTCTGCCATATAAAGACAAGTCCTTCTGCCTGTGTAAGCATGCAATGCCAGGAGGCCACAGGAAGAAAAAGTTGGGCAGGAGGAGGGTGTGGGCATCTCTTGACCCCAACAACCAGGTCCTCCTTCTTGACCCTGGCTGCCCCACAGGAGGACTCCACAGTTGACCCCACACCTCTGAGTCCTCTCTACTTCCACATGTCCTTACTCTCTGACTTTCTACATCAGATTGTCCAGGCCCAGCGAAGTCCTCTCTAGGTCTCAGGCCATCACCTTCCCCAATGACCAGGCCTTCTTCCACCATGATTTTAAAGGCAGGAAGGCAGATCCCACAGGACCCTACAGCCAGGTGGTGGGGATGGAGAAAGACCAGGGAGTAAATCTCAATGGCAACCTTGAAAGACATCATAGACTATTCCAAAGACAGAGAAAACCAATGGACTGAGGACTGTGGTTGGTGGGTGGTAGGGACATGCTGTTTTCACAAACTCATGGGGCAGCCCCAAGCGGGTGTGAAAAGGGGGCTAGCAGGAAGAAAATATCAGCACCCCAAAGGAGAAACAAAAGGCCCAAGTAGAAATGCACAGACACATCCTCATCCCCCACCGCACACACACCTGCTTCCCCATCCTCACTGCAGGCTTCAGCTCACACAGGGAGTGACGTCAGAGTCACTTCTCATCCAGGCACCACCGACCTCCCTCCTCCACACCCCCCATCCATCTGAGGGTAACCCTCTTTTTAGAAGGTGTCAGACTTGCCTTCATGTGGTGGCTCTGCCAGTCACTAGCTATTTGACAGTGAGCAGGTGACTTAATTATCTGGGCTGCATTGCATAAATGAGTTGTGTGAATTCAAGGTAACAAAAACAGCCTGTGTGAGCTTCATGATGGCAGGGAAGGTTTGTCTCTTGATCTACCCAGTAACCATTGCCCAGGACAACGTTCAGCATCTAGAACTTGCTCGGTAAATACAGTCCAGAGTTTGCAGTCCACGCTGGGTAAAACATTGTTTTCCTTTCCGCAGACTGTGACATCTGCATGGAGCCCTAAGGAGCCGCTAGTCAGTTTACACAGGGAAAAAGACTAGGAAAAAGGAACACGTGCAGGCCACACAGACTGCCAGATGCAGCGCAAGACTAAAGGCCAGTTCCTCAGACCAGACGAACCATTGATATAAGGCATGGAATAAGGAGTAAAGGGTGGGATTAGTGAACAAAATGTCCAAAGTGCAGACCGTCTGGCTCCAAGAGGAGAAATCAGGCAAGTGGTCTGGACTATCTTCTAAGTAGGAAGGATGAAGGCACCAAGGACAGGGAAGGACACTGACTGGAACAGAAAAGTCGTGGACAGAGTCATGAGTAACAGGGATGATCGGCACTAGGTATTTATAATAGATGGAATTTACCAAGTATAGGTTATCTCATTTAATTCTCACACACACAAAAATCCTCTCTGATAAAGCTATATTATCCATTTTAACGATGAGGAAACTGGAACACAGAGGAATTAAGTAACTTGCCCAAGGTCACAAATTTAGCAGGGAGTTGTGGAGCTGGGATTCAAACCTGTTTGTAAAAACTGGGTCATTAACCATAACTGCTCGCTCTATTGGGTAAGCCCTAAGTAAAGGTTGCACTGATCCCAGAAAGTGGGGCTTCAGGGAAGGGAAAACAATGGAGAATTATTGAGAATTGGTGGAGGAGAAGGGAACATGAGGAATTTGGGATGGGGATGATACAAGCAGGATAAAGGATCAGAAGTAATTATTCTGCAATCACTAGACAGGGCAGATGGATTCTTAGATGAAAAGTCGCAAAAAGTCTAAATAAGGTTAAAAATAATTTTCATTTGGTTTTGGAATACTTATGAATGCTGTCGTGTTTGGTTCTCTTAGTATTTACAAAATATCCAAAGAAATAAACTCTGCTAACGGACTTCCAGCGGTTGCAAATCTGATTTTTCTCTCCCAGCCCGCTGATGGGCTCCCTCTTGTGGCAAAACATGATATCACTCCTAAGACTCAGGAAACACCAATCTGTGAGTAAATGACTGGTGGCTCCGACCTTACTCAAGTGGAGACATTAAGAGTTTTGTTTTCAAAAACCTTTTTTCCTACTGGGTTGCAAATTTCACTGGGTAAGAATAACTAGAGATGGGGAAGGTTGTGCTAGAAAAGAGTAGAGAATAGGAGGGGCTTCTGGCCCCCCACTTAGTTCAAAATCCAGTTCCTTGGAGGTTAAAGGTTAAGCTTAAGGAACGATTCCAGAGGGACTTTCAAAGACCTTTCCCGTGACAGAGCGGCTTCACGGACCCAGGGAGGGGCGAGGTTCAGGGTTAAGGAGACACTCCTTCCCCCGCGTCCCTGCCGAGCCGAGCGCTGCTCTCACACCCTGAGCCCTGGCAGGGTTGGGACCCCCAGACGGCCACCAAAGGGACTCACTGTGGACAGACAGGCTGTAACAAGAGGGATCCGGACCTGGAGAGGAACAACTCGGCGTGGGCACGTGGTGGGCACAGAAGAGAACTCTGGGCTTGGAGAGGTTCCGCAACTTACCCAAGGTCACTCTGTGTATAGCCCTACACAAAGCCCTCTGCACCCACCCTCAGCCCCACAGAGACCTCCGGGGGCTCCCCGGGGCGGGTCCCACGGCTCTCCGACCTCCCCAGAACAGAACAGCTGTTGGAGAGAGCGGGGGTCAAGGCCAGAGGGGCAGCCGGACCTTGGTGCGCCCACCCGGGCCTTGGACGTCAAATCCGTCCGGATCCCCGGCCCTCAGGTTAAGGGCGCCGCCTAGCAACCCCTTTTATGTCGTTTCTCTGGTTCTCCGGCCCAGTCACCGTGGGATTGAACTTGGCCTCCGTGCGCCCAGCAGACTAGCTAAGGCTGGGTGGTCCTGGCCATTGGCCCTGCAGTGGTATACCCGGTTTGCCAAAATTATGTGCATGTATGCACCGGCACAGATATGAGAGGGGCAGTCTCGGTTCAACCCAACCCCAAACCTAACCCCCATCACAGGTAGGTTGGTTGGCTCAGCTCACAAAGTCCCTTCCGCCAGCAGGAACGCCGATACAGGCAGGGGAAGCCGTGGGACCGTCCCTTGACACAGGTGCTTGCCAGGTTCTGAAATTAAAACCTACTTGCAAGCCAATAAATTAGCCTTTTGCTGTTTCATGGATGCTGGCAGAAGAAAGGCGAGCTCTGGCTCCGAGACTAAGGACTATTGATCATGGCACAGGCAGCAGCATGAGCATCGTGTTGGCGAGAGCTTCCCAGGGCTGCTAAGTCCCACATGGGGACTGCGAGTGGCCCAGGTGGGTGCTATGCAGGCAGTGGCTTGCGTCGCAGTCAAGGAACACTGAATTCAGGGAATTTACGTATTTATAGTGAGTTGTTGGCAAGTCTGCTCTTCTTTGGAAGGGAGTCAGGACCTCATCTCCCAAGGTTACTCACTGCAAACACTACCCTGAGGAATGGCCTAGGTAGAGATCAGACAGGGCCTTGCATTTTTGACATGCCCCCCAAGAGCCTGCAGGGAATCTCAAGGCCCATGGTGGATTACCCCTCCCAAGAGCATCCTCCCCAGTCCCTCCCACCACTTTGCGCAGGGTCCACCAGTTGTCCAAAGGGGTGGGGGCAGGGACTTATAAGTTGATTGTTCTCACTGATTGGAAGAGGATTGTGTCAAAACCATACTAATACGTCGATCTTCAATGACTCTCGTGGACGTGGACACAGGATGAGTTCAGGATTGTAGGCTACCGATGGGCCACCGCTCCACTACTCTGCGCATGCTTGGGGCTGGGGTTGGACCTGTGAGTGTCGCCTGGGATCAACAGCACCCTAGGGTGGTGGGGTGGAGACTGTTGATGCCCACCCACCCTGACCCCAGGCTCCATGGCTTGTGTCAGGTGTGGCTAGAGGGGAAGCAATGCACCCAATACCCCAGCAGGGCTTTCCAGACAAAAGCAGCCACAGAAGGGGTCATCTCGGGGCTGCATCCTCACTGGCCAAGATCAGC
>NW_012137969.1:755303-766260 GCF_000956105.1 Propithecus coquereli | reverse complement strand
GCTGCAACCACACGTGGGAGACCCGGACCGCACTGAGGTGGGCAAGTGTCATCTTAGGTTTGGACAGAGCATCATACGGCCAATGCGGGGTGGGGGTGGGGGGTGGGGATGGGTGCTGCATTCCTGTTGGGGGACTGAAGGGACAGAAAGACGTGTAAAAGCAAAAGCATATGGTCCTTGGAGCCGATGTGATGGATCAAACTAGCAATGCCCTCCTGTAATAAGTGGGCGTGTGGGTGCGCCAGTGGATACCAACGTACTTTTAAAGGCGATGCTTGCAAGGGTGCAAGGGCGCCCTGGAGAAAACAGCAGCCAGGTAGCATCTGTTGGGGCGGCAGAGAGAGCCCACCTGGTCCTCGGCTCCAGGCCAGGTATAGAAAGGGTGGGCTCCTGAGGGATAACTGAGGCACACAAATAAAGTCCAAGTCCTCCTTGCTGGTGATGTAGCACGCGGAAGTCAACAGCAATTTCCTCAAATGAAAAAAGAAAAAAGACTTCCCATCTTTTGATTAGTGTGGAGCCCTTAGTTCCTCCCCCTCTGATCCACTGGAGCAGAGAAGAAGTTACCTGACGGGCTCAGGGCTCAGTCCAAAGCCTCAGCCGGACACCTCCCCAGCGTGAGCCACCTTGCAGGCCCAAGCAGAAGTCCGTGTCTAGAAATGGTTCCAGTTACTTTTCCACAGCCCTGGATGAAATAGACTCCTGGAAGGACTTTTTCCTGATGTGATGCAAGAACAAATACAGTTCGTGTAATTCCGTTTCTAGAGTGGATCAGCAAAACTCCCATGCACAACAAGAGGAACTGAAACACGGTGCTGCTGACAGGAGTGACGGACTCTCCTTTCATTCTGCCGGCTAACTCTGGGCACCAGGGTGGCAGCAGCCTCTCTTGGGCCTAGTAGATCATGAATACAGTGGTGCAGTATTTGTTCACACAAGGTCTGAACAGGAAAATTCAGGCCATTCCACGCTCTGAAAGTCAAACTAGCTTAAGCTGAGAAATATCTCAATTGAATGTTTTAATAAAATGTATTTCACCGCCAAAATTGAATTAATCCCAGGCGCTTGAGTCAGGTATCACAAACAACAAATGAAAACAAAATCTATTTATTATAATTAAAACATATTGAATTTTTAAGTGGAAAATGCCTAGAGATTTCCAATAAAGATGGCTCATTGAACCCACGCCTCTGCTTTCAATCCATTCCACTAAAACACAAGAAAAGGGGTTTCACTTTTGAAGACATAAACCCAAAAGGTCAGACGGGGCCTGGGGGATAACAGCAACATGAAAACATCTAGAAAGCAGACGGAAGTGCCAACAGACTTAGCAGAACTGAGAGGTCTAGATTCCATAGCATAAGCAGGGAGGCTTAGCACCAAACTGATTTGTACCTTGTGTGCCTTAAAATCCCCCAAAGGCTCAGGAAATGACAGCACAAAGTACCTCTGGAAGTGGCAGTAAAAAGAAGGGATAAATAAGGAAGACTGGTTGAGAATCTAAAAGGCCATTATCTTCCCCTATTGCAAACATTTAAACACCCCCATTTCAAAACATTTCTTCCCTTAGCTCCCAGAACACTGAATACCAGGCCTTCTTCCAGGCAGGAAGGTGGAAAAGGTTTCTCTGAAGAATCTTTTTATCAACCCTAAAGGAGAAGCCCTAACAATAAAGACGTTGAAAGTTCCCTAACCAAACGACCAGTCAGCTCAACCTAGAGTAATTCTTGCAACCAACAAGCTCCTGCACACACTCAGAGCTTCAAAGCAGCTTCTCAGTCTCTCTAGTGAACATGGTCAGACACCCTTGTCCTTGAACATGATCAGACGCCCAAGGATTAACAGACGTCAAAGTTGAGCCTCTAACAAGAGAGGCATAGACCTGGGCAAATAAACAGTAAGAAAGTAACTTTCAGGAAACAGAGCTCAGTCAGGAATAAGGCAATTTTTTTAAAGCTAACTAACATTAATATATTAATACCTGGAGACAGTAGGTATTGCAACCAGGAAACACGTCAAGGATGCTTTTTTTTGAAAAGTAAATATTTGGGAAATGCTCTTAGAAATTAAATATCTTAAAGTAGAATTTTAAAAACTCAGTAGAAGGGTTGTAATATATTGTTGAGGAAATCTACCATGGGGGCAGATTGCTCGTGAATGGCTTGATGCTGTTCTTGAGAGATGGGATTAGTTCTCTCAGTAACAGATTTGTCCTTTGGAAAGAGCAGGTTGTTATTAATACAAAGCCAGGAAGCCCCTCAGGTTTTCCTCTCTCTTTGCACATGTCTGTCTCCCCTTTGACCTTCTCTACCATTTTGTCATGCAACAGGAAAGCCTTTGCCAGAAGCCAGGGTCATACCCTTGAACTTCTCAGCCTGTAGAACCATGGGCTAAATCCCTAGTCTCAGGTATTCTTTTTGAGCAACACAAAATAGACTAATACAGTAACATTCTGAAGGCACTCCTGCAATAGACAGGACTTCATCCAATTGAACCAGGAAATCCCAGCCTGAGTCCCCTTGGATCCAGAAGCCTTGGGCCCCAAGCAATAGTGGGAAGCAGAGAGCATCCAAGTGAAGCAGGCTGAGGCCTGCCTGGAGGAGGAGTGCCCTGAGATGTTGCTGAGGAATCCCCTGCCCCCTGGACTAAGTATTCGTCCTGTTTGTATTCCACTTACCAGCATGGAGGAAAACAAGGACCAAGGAGCCCTGAGAAGCAGACACATAAGAGGGTAGATGACCCAATGGAAGGGAAGGAAAAGGGCTTAGAGGTTCAGAATGACGTTCCTCAGAATCCTACTTAACCCACTAAAAATACATCATCAATCCCTCTTGAAACCCAGGGAAGAGGACCCAAGTCATGGTTCTGTCCTAATTCCAAGCTCTTCCAGGGAGCAATTGGCCTGGATAAGCCCCATGGTCCTTAATTCTCTCTCATATTAGTATTTTTTTTCTTACACAGTATTGAGTGGGCAATATATCAAAATGCTGTCTTTGACAGGTTTATTCAATTTAGTCAGGGAAGAAAAACCAAATAACTGAGAAGGAAATAACCTGGCCAGTGAATATTTCAAATCAACTTCTTGTACTTTGAATAAATAAAGAGTAGCACATGACAGGATAAACATTTCATATCAAAAAAAAAAAAGTCAACATGAGAAGGCCAGGGTTGGGGAAGATTGGAAATTGAGATCCAGCCTGACCCATGACAGGAGAGATGGGGGAGGGTGCCCGAGGGGGACGAAACCTCAAGGACTCAAGTCCTGGTCAGGTGTAGGGGAAGGGGGGCAGGGAGCCAGAGCCACTCAGACCTCTGCAACCTCTTTCATACAAATCCAAGCCTCTCCTGTGCCTCAGTTTCCCCAGCACTCCCTCACTCCTGGTGAGACACTGCCCTCCAGTCCAGCTGCTCAACATTCCCTATGGCATGTTGAACTTGGCCCCCACACAGTCAGACCTTATTCGAGAACCTTCAGCCCTCCAGGGCACAACTTAAGGAAGAAGAAACTGGTCCTGAGGTTCTTTAGACTCCCGCCAAATCCCCTTCGGTGTGGTCGTTCAAGTGAGCCAGCAGCCTCCATACACAGGTTTCAACTCCAAAAGATAGAGCAGAGCTCTCACACCTGATTTCTTTATTAAGTCTCACCTACCCTTGCCTGTGTTTTTTTCTCTTGAGGGGCAAGAACTTCCTGCACCTCCTACTCTCGGCCTCCCATCCCGAATTACTCCAAAATCAGTCCTCCTAGCTGAGTTCCTGAAAGAAACCATTCCCTGCCTTCAAAATTCTGAGTCAACCATCTTATCTTTCTTGAAAGCCTAAATTTGAAAGCTTTGCCATTTTTTTATGCTTTTGCCCCAATTTGAAAAATCAAAGCTGAGAAATTATTTCTTTAGACTACATGAAATTCATATTCATCTCTTCTGGCACAAAATGTCCTATCTGAATAGTAGAGGGCCCCAGGGAAGAAAAGACAGTCAAGAGGGAAAAATATAGCAATTGATATTTCAACGTAAAATGGCACCTTCAACAAATAAAACATTTCAGGTCAATTAGGAAACCAAAAGTCCCCATGAGCAGACAGGGCTGAGGAAGATTGGAGTGTGAGATCTGACCTCACCTACAACAGGAGACATAGGTGGGGGTGAACAAGGGGCAGGAAACCTCAGAAGACCCAAGTCATGAACAGGTATGGGAGGAGGACAGGGGCCCTGAGTCACTCAAACTTTAGAAAAATTCCTAGAAGAAGTCAGATATCAGAGATGTGAAGGTGTAAGAAAAATTGCCAAGAACAGGTCAAAAGATTCTGAGAGGGGAGGGTCAAAAGGGCCTTACAAGGGAGGTGATATGTCAGGGGCCAGGGCCACGGGTCTCCACTGGGCACACCAGGGACAATTAAGGGGTCCAGAGAACCACATGTGGGTCCTTCCGTGGTCACCTCCTGCTCAACCAATGAAGTACCACCAACACATTGTCCTGCAGGCAGGGCCAACTCCAAGTGCAATTTGAGGAGGCCCCAACCTGGAGAGGCTCTTTATTACAAATTATCTCCCTCTTTAATAATTTCTAGTCACCTTAGAATAGCATGTCACCCTGTACTTGGGGGATCCCTCTGCAAACAGCCCACCATCCTCCAAAGGTGCATGGAAAGACCTGGCTTCCAGAAAACTGGCTGCATCAGTATCCTATGAGTTTTATGTCATGCATTAAAAATTATCTTGAGAATAATTGGCAAAGGAGCACTTGGCACAAAAAATGTTGAGAACCCCTGACCTAGAGGAATGGGGCAGCCAGAGACCAGTCATGAGGGAAAGGACACAATCACAGACTGCTCCCCATTCGTCACATGACAATGGACACGGCCACTGACCAGGGCTCTCCACAATCTGATTCCAACTTTCCTTCTGAATTCATCACCCCCACAACCCCACCCCTCAATTGTCTCCAACAACTCACTTTCCACCCAATTGGCCTCAATAACCCTCACATGTGTCTGGTCTCTGTCTTTTTGTCTTTGCTCATTCATCCATCGATTTATTTTCGTTATCGATTATCAACTGCCTGCCTTCTGCCAAGCCCAGGGGACACAGAAAGGAAAAGTACAGACACCCTCCCTGTCCTTATGAAATTTGGCCCCAACTGCCAACAGAAATTCTATCCCTGGTTAATGTGCTGCTCACCCTCCTCCCGTGACACCATTCCTGATGCCTTCCCAGACTGGACATCTTTCCCCCAAGGAGCTCTTGTTAGTTAACACCGACCTTCAGCACCAGTCCTACAAGATGGGCAAGAATGTCTGAATCACAGTTTGTTATCAGATGGATTAGGTTTGGGTAATTAGGTTATGAATCCTACTTTTTTATTATTAGGGTTTTTTGTTTGTTCTGTTTTTTGTTTTTATTTTTCATAGAGACAAGGTCTTGCTCTGTTGCCCAGTTTGGTCTCAAATTCCTGGCCTCGAGCAGTCCTCCCACCTGTGACTCCCAAGCACTGGGATTACAAACGTGAGCCATTGCACTTAGCTAGATTTTAATCAGTAGACATTATTAGGTTTATATAAATCTGTTTCATCCTGGTAACTGAAAAATAAGAGATTCTTTGTATACCATTATAGAAATGACCCAATTTTCAGATTGTGCTGTGAGTCAGCAATTTCTGCATTTGAGTTTATTCTCTTTCTCTTTAAGGTTTCTACCACTTTTGGACTCAAACTCCCCAGCCCTGAACCTTGGTTTCCTCGTGTTCTTTACTCTGCCCTGTAGTAGCAGCCACTGGGGACTTAAACTGTTGCCTTCAGTAAAAATTTTATTCTGGTTGACCACAAGACAGTACTCAGCCAGCTGTTTTACCCACCACTGCACAGCAGACCTGCAATAAATCCCCAAGACCTCTATTTTCACTGCCTTCAGCCACAGTCTGGCCCTATAACCAATGACAGGTTCCAATCCCTCCACTTCCTTGAGCACCTGTTGCCCAAAAACAATCTTTGTACCAGTATCTGTATCACTCAGGATCATTCGTCATTATAAACACAATATAAATCTGACATTAAGCAGAAAATAAATTTTTCTATTGGTTAGCTCTCAAAGTCCATGCACAGAACAGAGAACCCAGACTCAGAATTAGGCAGAAAAAGCACAGTCAAAATCGCACCCCACAACTAGTCCTGGAAACACACTGCAGCTGCCAGCAGAGGTCACCAGATGCCACAGCAAGGACCCATATGACACCACCATGGACTGGACACTGGACGCCCCCATGGCTACTGCTGCCCTGCTGCCCCCAGGAGCTGGCAGTTGCGGCCACTGCCAAGACCAACAGAAGGGATTGTCCACCACGGTGCCTGCTTCTCTGTTTCCCTGACCCTGACTCAGTGTCCAGGGCAAAAGCTTCTGCCTGCTGAACCCACGCCATGTGCACACCTGGTCCTTCTATGGCAAGGGAGGCTGCAAAAGGGGGAATCTGGCTGTTTCTTCTTCCATGGTGGAAGATCAGGATTCTCCAAGCATAGAAATGCAAACAGGAAGAGATGTGAACGTCCTTCACGCAGAGCTCTGGCAGGGTAGGGTGGGAGACAGTGATGGTCCCACCCCTGCCGGGATCTACTCATGTCCAGGTTTTTGACATGTTGAGAGCTTTTCCAGAGAGGAAGGATGAAGTCTAGTCTGACAACACCCTAATTCCCCTACTCCCCCCATGGGGATGTCATCATAGACTGGGAGGGTGACACACATCCCAGCCATCTGCCCCCTGCCACACACAGCTCCAGCCCACTGACATCCTTCCACCTGAGACATACACAATGCCCCCCTCCCGAGACCAGCCATCTCAGCTCGCAATCTACAGACCGTGTCTGTGGTCCCACTGACCACAACCTCTGCCCAGCCTGGTTCCTGTGTCCTCTTTCCTCGCTGTCAGGGGAGGAGCCCGTCCTGTCACTCCCATTGGCCTGTAGATTCTCCTCCCCTGGGCAGGGCCCCAGGACCCAGGGAAAGACCTGTGTTTCCTGCCCAGAACCTCACAACCTGCCAGCCAGGCACAATGGTAACAATGGTGCCTGTCCTGCTGTCTCTACCGCTTCTTCTGGGTCCTGTAGTCCCCCAGGAGGCCCAAGCTGGTGAGTGGGGAGCAAGGGGTGGGGACTGGAGAGGCCTGGAAGGAAGGTGAAGAACAGGACAGATGCGCTGGGAGGAGGCCCTGATGCAGCTGGGATTCCCGGGTGTGCGATAGTGATGGGTGTCCAGGGATATCACCTAACTCAGCTCACACACAGCTAGGAGTATTCAGTACTTAAACCAAGAATCTGCCATATTAAATCCAAAATTTGTAACACCCAGGTGTTATATCATAAATTAATCATGGAACTAATTAAGGAAATACCTCCCTCTCCCAGCCCCCCTCTTGTACCAAAACTCAAGGTACAACCCTGGGAATTCATTTTTTTTACATTTATAGAAACCCTGGGAATTCTAAGACCAATCTTAGTCTTACCCCAGGCTGTTCTGGGTCATTTCTTCAGTTTTCTAGTAAATTCTCCTCCTACACCTTCTAACTATATGTATTGGTCAGGTTTGAATAACACTGTTTATTTCCAGCTCATGGCAAGTTCAATGCAGATTGAGCACTTTACTCTCCTCCACAGGGTGACTCAGGGATGCAGGCTTTGCATCTTATGACTGTTCTGTTTTATCCTGTGGTCTCCACAGTCACCATTTAAAGAGAAGTGAGATAGAGGGCCCAAGTCAGCTTCTAGAGCTTTGGACCAGGACAAAGACACACCCATTCCCTTCAGTCAAAACTCAGTCACATGGCCCCAATATGTATACAAACAGGCAAAGAAATATCATCCTCTTATGTGCCAAGCAGAGGAAACAACATAGTGAAGATACAGGATGGTCCCGGAAATGCCATCCTCATAATGAAACAGCCTGTCCTCTTGAGTGAGGCTCCAGTGGTGTGAGGCTGACTGAGGGCAGAGAGCTGGGGAAGGGGAGGCCCAGTGGCCAGGTCTTCCCACCTGGCCCTCTGCAGCCCCACGGTGGGCTCCCTGGTGAGGACCGCACCCCTCAGAGTCTTCTGCTCTGTTGCAGGTCGTTACTCTCTGACCTATCTCTACACTGGGTTGTCCAAGCCCAGTAAAGGCTACCCCAGGTTTTGGGCCACCGGCCTCCTCAGTGACGAGGAATTCCTCAAGTACGACAGTGAAAGCAGGAAGGCTGAGCCTGTAGGACCATGGAGGCATGTGGAAGGAATGGAGGATTGGGATCAGGAGAGCAAACTTCAGCAGGCCAGGGAGGGCATCTTCCTGGAGACGCTGCAAGACATCATGGCCTATTACAACGACAGCAACGGTCAGTGCACGACAGATGGCTGGGTGGAGGGTCTTAGCTCAGAGGCAGGCGTAAGGGGACAGAGGGAGGGAAATGGTCCCTGTCCCAGTGAGGAACAGGAGGCACAAGGAGAGATGCATGAACACATGAGCATCCCCCACCCCACAGCACCTGCTTCCTCCCGCCCTCGTGCTCCCCATCCTCACCCCAGGCCTCAGCGCACACCAGGAGAGATGCCGGAGTCACGCCTTCTCCAGGCACCTCTGACCTCTCTCCTCCACACCCAACCTGTCTGAGGCTGACCCCACTGGAGAGGGTCTCAGACTCACCCCTGTTCTGGGGTGTTGGGTCCATGGTGAGGGACTCTAGGCATCAGTCACACCTAGGTTCACAGGGTCAAACCTCCACTAGCTGTTGACAGTGCACAGGTTCCTTAATTACCTGGTCTAACTGAAGCATTGGGACCTACCTCCAAGAGATGCTGTAAAATTTATCTGTCTGTTCCACAAAGGACAAAACAATCTGTCTCAATCTTCCTTGTATCCCATCACCTAGGACAGGGTGCAGCCAATAATATTTGCTCAGTTGAAATTTTTTGAATGAATAGAGAAAGAAAACCTATCACACACCATAGCCCACTCTGGGGACTCAGTAAGTTCTGGATTTAAAACGACAGACTGTTAGAGTTACCTGGAGCCATATAAGTGCTCCTGTCCATATGGAACAGATACAGGAAGGGTCATGCATGTGCGGTGTGGGGAGCTGGGGCAGAGCCAGCACAGAGAGCTGTCCCTGTGTCCAAGCCTGGCATTCTTTCTCCTAAACCACACTCCCTACCTCCCTAGGCAGCCAGTCTCAGGCCTGGTGGACTTTGGATGTTAAATTATTATATGGTGGGTGTTAAAATGTGGGCTTCTGAGTACAAAAATGCCAAGAAGCTACATGGAATATAAAGGTTAGCAAAAGGACACGAAAGATCTGCAGAAATGGGGAGGATATGGAATGGGAAGTCTTGATAAGGAAAGTGGCCCAGGCTGTGTGTCATAAATAGGAGAGGGGAGGGCACAGGTGCCCAGGAAGGACACTGGGATGGGGGGGGTGATTCATTGACTGGAATACAAATGTCAAAGTGAGCAGTTATGAGGAAAGAGGATGAAGAAATAAACACAGGGCATTAGAAATTAATAGGAGCTAACATTTATTCAGCACTTGCTATGTGCCAGGCTCAGAAGCACAGAGAGGCTATTGGCTCAAGGTCAAGGTCATGAAATAAGCCAAGTGGACGTGGGGAAAGATCTGGGATTTGAGCCCACGTGGCTTGAGAGCTCTCAGAGCCTGTGCCAACAGCACTGACCGGTATCGGACAATCACCTACTTTTACAATCACAGTGAAGAAGTTGTGTCACTCTGTCCGAAGGAGGTCAGTTTCTGAGAGTTGTTGCTAATAGGCAAAGGGGCTGGGGATTTAGAGGTCTGAAATAATGGTATCAACCACTGGAAAAGAGGAAAAAGTGATCAAATTAGTTTTAATCAAGTGATAGTATGAATTCCACCTAAAATTGAGGGAAAAGGAGAGATGCCCATAATCCATAAGAAACCATTCGTAATTTCTATTGAATTTTGAAATGCTCTTTTGGGTGGTTGTGACACGTTCCTCAGCACTCACATAAATCAAACAAAGACCTTCACTAGAAGGTAAGCTGGAGAAGGGCTAGAAATCTGCCCATATTCTGTATCTCTCTCAAGTTCCCTGTGTGGGAAGAACACATCTCATCTCAGACTGCCTGAAATTCCAAACCAAAGTTTCCCCCTCTCTGCCTGCTGTATGTCCAGGTAGTAAACTATTTGCCGTGATAAAGGGACTGCATGCTTAGATTTCAGAAACTGTTCCTCTTATTCAGTTGAAAGTGCATAGGAGGAAGAGTCATTCGGATGTGCTTGGCACCAGGCTGACTGGCTTCCTCTGGTTTGGGGGAGGCTTCAGGGTCTCATACCTTTCAGGGAAGGTTCGGTTGTGAGCTCCAGAATAACAGAAGCAGTGGAGCATTCTGGAAGTATGGCTACGATGGAGAGGACTTCATTGAATTCGACAAAGAAATTCCAGCCTGGGTCCCCTTGGACCCGGCAGCCTGGAACACCAAGAAGAAGTGGGAGGCAGAGGAAGTCTACGTGCAGCGTGCCAAGGCGTACCTGGAGGAGGAGTGTCCTCGGATCCTGCAGGGGTACCTGAACTACAGCAGGCATATCCTGGACCGGCAAGGTACTCACCGCTTCCTGCTCCCCAGCACTGAGCTGAGACAGACCAAGGTGGCCTCAGCCTAGGAGCTCAGGGAACATCTCAGGCTGGTACCCTCCATCCCTGGATGTCCCTCACACCCCCGGCATTCACCTCCTGGCATTCATTCCTTCCCTGGGAGGACAGGATGTGGGGCCAAAAAAAATATTCCTCAAAATTTCAGAAAGGATGGGTGAGAAAAAGACATCAGTTCAATGGCAGCTTCCCTAAATTTCCCCCAGTTGACAGATGGGGCTAACCAGGGGAAGCTGAGGTTACATTAACACTGTCCTTAAGAGGCAGAGCTGGGGCACAGAATCCATATTTCAGATTCCAAGTCCCATTGGTGCTTCTC
>NW_012137969.1:745481-754688 GCF_000956105.1 Propithecus coquereli | reverse complement strand
TCAGGGGGTGACGTCCTTCCCAGCGGAGGGGGCACTTACCTGTCTTCCGTGGTGTTAGAGGTGTCCTCTCAGGACAGAGACCTTTATTCCTGCCACGTGGAGCACAGTGCTCTGGCCCAGCCCCTCTCGGTGTCCTGGGATGGCAGGCAGAATGCAGGGGCTGGGGGTAGTGGGAAGACTCAGTCCCAGTAGCTGCCCTTTCTGCCTGTCGTGAGAGAGCTGAACTTCACAAGTCACCCTCAGTGGCATCGGCCAGGCCCGGGAGCAGTGCATGGGACAGACAGGCGGGGGATTCGCAGAGAGGACGCAGAACGCCGGGCACTGAGCTGACTCTCACGGCCACATCACCTCACCTTGCTAATCACGGCCCCAGTGTCTAATCTGTAGAACCTAATAAACAATAAACTTGCTCAGCAAAACACACACAGGTGTTTTTCATTTTGGAATACTTTCAAAGTGAGAACCAGCTTTACCATTCTGCCTACTCCTAAGCATTCAACTCCTCCCAAATTCTTGGTCTTTACTGAAAGCCATGTTTCCTGGGCACCTTGACCTGGGCCATCCCAAGTGTGAGTTAGACCACCTGGGCCCTTGGGTATTGTCCAGGCTTCCACTGCTGACATCCACAGATATGGCCATGGCCCCTCTGCCAGTGACGACCCGGAATTCTGCAACCTCTGCATCCTCTGCAAAACAAAATCAAGACTCTTCTGTGACCCAGTTTCCCCAGCACTCCTTCATTCCCTGTAAGACATCCCCCTCCACTCCAGCTGCTCCACATTGGCACAGCATGTTGGCCTTGACTCACACACAGCAGAGCTTAGTTGAAAACCCTCACCCCCACAGGGCACAGCTCAAGGAAGCAGGAACTGGCCCTGAGATTCTTAGACTCCTGCCAAATCCCCGTGAGCATGTTTGTTTAGCTAAGTCACCAATTGCCATACACAGGTTTCAACCCCAAAGACAGAGCAGAGCTCTCACACCTGACCTTTTCACTAAGCATCACCTGCCTAGGATTGTGTTTTTCTTTCTTGAGGGATAAGAACTTCCTGCACCTCCCAACCTGGATTACTCTAAAATCAGTCCTCCTAGCTGAGATCCTGAAAGAAACCATTCCCTGCCTTCAGAATCCTGACTCAAGCATCTCATCTTTCCTGAAAGCCTAAATTTGAGGTTATAACTTTTTTTTTAATGCTTCTGCTCCAAGTTGAAAATCAAAGCTAAGAAATTACTCCTTTAGTCTACATAAAATCCACATTCCCCTCTTCTGGCACAAAAAGTCCTATGTGGACAGTAGAGGGGTCCCAGAGAAAAAAAGACAGAAATAGTCAAGAGAAAAAATATCACAATTGATATTTCAACATATGATGACACCTTCTACAAATAAAAGAGAAAGGTTAAATATTTCAGATCAATGAGGAAATCAAAGTCCACGTGAACCGTCCAGGGCTGAGGAAGACTGGAGTGTGAGATCTGGCCTCACCTACAACAGGAGAGATGGATGCAGGCAGGTGAGGGGAAGGAAAGCTCAGAAGACTCAAGGCATGGCCAGGTGTGAAGAGGAGGACAGGGGCCCAGAGCCACTCAGACACCAGAGAAAACTTCCTGCAGGGACTCAGACTTCAGAGGAGATGGGAAGACTTAAGGCAGCTGGCCAAGAAGAGGTCAGAAGTTTCCTAACGAGATAGGGGTGAGGCAGCTGAGAGGGGAGGGTCACAGGGGCCTGACAAGGGAGGTGACCTGGGAGTGGGGCTGGGCCACAGGCATCCACTGAGCACACCAAAGACAATTAAGGGGTCCAGAGAGCCACATGTGGGTTCTTCCGGGGTCACCTCCTGCTCACAAACACATTGTCCTGCAGGCAGGGCCAACTCCAAGTGCAATTTCAGGAGGCCCAACCTGGAGAGGCTCTTTATCACAAATTATCTCCCTCTTTAGTAATTCCTCAGTCACTTTAGAATAGCATGTCACTCTGTACTTGGGGGAACCCTCTGCAAACAGCCCATCATCCATGGAAAGAACTGGCTTCCAGAAAACTGGCTGTGTCTGTATCCAATGAGTTTTATGTCATGCATTAAAAATTATCTTGAGAATAATTGGCAAAGGAGCACTTGGCACAAAAATGTTGAGAATCCCTGACCTAGAGGAATGGGGCAGCCAGAGTCCAGTCATGAAGGAAAGGACACAATCGCGGACTGTTCCCCGTTCATCACATGACAATGGACACGGCCACTGCCCAGGGCTCTCCACGATCTGATTCCAACTTCCCTTCTGTATTCATCACCCCCACAAACCCGCCCCTCAGTCATCTTCATGAACTCTGTTTCCACCCAATTGGCCTCAACAACCCTCACATGTGTCTGATCTCTTTCTTTTTTGTCCTTGCTCATTCATTTTCATTAGTGTTTATCAACTGTCTTCTTTCTCCCAAGCACTGGGGACAGAGAAAGGAACAGGACAGACACCCTCCCTGTCCTTATGAAATTTGGCCCCATCTGCCAACAGAAATTCTATCCCTGGTCAACGTGCTGCTCACCCTCCTCCCATGACGCCATTCCTGATGCCTTCCCAGACTGGAGATCTTTCTCCACGAAGCTCTTGTTCGTTAACACTGACCATCAGTGCCAGTCCTACAAGATGGGCAAGCATGTCTGAATCAGTTTGTTATCAGATGGATTAGATTTTGGTAGTTTTTCCACATTCATATTCTCTTTATTGATTTATTTTATTTTTTTATTTCATGGTATTACAGGGTTACAAATGTTTGGTTACAAGGATCACTTTTGTAATACTGGAGTCAGGGTTATAAGTGTACCCATCACCCAGATAATGTTCATTGTACCCCTTAGGTAGGTTTTCACCAGTCACCTCCTCCCCATTCCCCACTGCATAACTCTAATTTTATCTTACGGAGGTTTTTGGTGTGTTTGTTTTGCTTTGACGTATATATAATTTTTGTTTTTGGAGACGAGGGTGTCACTATTTATCCCAGGCTGGGCTTGAACTCAAAACTCTCCCACCTCAGCCTCCTCGGTAAGTGGGACCACAGGTGCACCCTACAAGTATCTGACCCACCCTCATCTATTTAGGTCTTAATAATAGGGCTTTATTGGTGGTTTTTTTCTCTTTCATTCCAGCAACTATGAAAGATAAAAAATTCTTTCTGTTCTACTACAGAAATTGCTCAATATTCAGACTGTGCTGTGAGTCACTCATTTCTGCATCTGAGTTTATTCTCTTTTTCTTTATGTTTCCTACCACTTCTGGACTCAAACTTCCCAGCCCTTGGACCTTGGTTTCCTCATGTTCTTCACTCTGTCTATAGTATCAGCCACTGGGGACTTACACTGTTGCCTTCTAAGAACATTTTAGCCTAGTCCACCACAATACGACACTCAGCCAGCTGTTTTACCCACCACTGCGCACCAGGCCTGCAAGAAACCCCCCAGGACCTCTGCACAGTCAATGCCTTCAGCCCCAATCCGGCCCTGTAACCAACGTCAGGTTGCCATCCCTCCATTTCCCTGAGCGACCGCTGCCTGAAAACGATCCTTGTGCCAATTTCTTATCAGTCAGGATCATTCATCATTTCAAATATAATTGAAATCTGACTTTAAGCAGAAAATAGATTTTTCTATTGATTAGCTCTCAGAGTCCACACAGAGGACAAAGAGCCCAGACTAAAAATTAGGCAGGAGAAGCATAGTCACACCCCACTAGTCCTGGAAACACACTGCAGCCGCCAGCAGAGGTCACCAGATGCCACAGTGAGGACCAATATGACGCCACCATGGACTGGACACTGGACGCCCCCATGGCTACTGCTGCCCTGCTGCCCCCAGGAGCTGGCAGTTGCAGCCACTGCTGAGACCAACAGAAGGGATTGTCCCCCACGGTGCCTGCTTCTCTGTTTCCCTGACCCTGACTCAGTGTCCAGGGCAAAAGCTCCTGCCTGCTGAACCTACGCCATGTGCACACCTGGTCCTTCTATGGCAAGGGAGGCTGCAAAAGGGGGAATCTGGCTGTTTCTTCTTCCATGGTGGAAGATCAGGATTCCCCAAGCATAGAAATGCAAACAGGAAGAGATGTGAATGTCCTTCACGCAGAGCTCTGGCAGGGTAGGGTGGGAGACAGTGATGGTCCCACCCCTGCCGGGATCTACTCATGTCCAGGTTTTCAACATGTTGAGAGCTTTTCCAGAGAGGAAGGATGAAGTCTAGTCTGACAACACCCTAATTCCCCTACTCCCCCCATGGGGATGTCATCATAGACTGGGAGGGTGACACACATCCCAGCCATCTGCCCCCTGCCACACACAGCTCCAGCCCACTGACATCCTTCCACCTGAGACATACACAATGCCCCCCTCCCGAGACCAGCCATCTCAGCTCGCAATCTACAGACCGTGTCTGTGGTCCCACTGACCACAACCTCTGCCCAGCCTGGTTCCTGTGTCCTCTTTCCTCGCTGTCAGGGGAGGAGCCCGTCCTGTCACTCCCATTGGCCTGTAGATTCTCCTCCCCTGGGCAGGGCCCCAGGACCCAGGGAAAGACCTGTGTTTCCTGCCCAGAACCTCACAACCTGCCAGCCAGGCACAATGGTAACAATGGTGCCTGTCCTGCTGTCTCTACCGCTCCTTCTGGGTCCTGTAGTCCCCCAGGAGGCCCAAGCTGGTGAGTGGGGAGCAAGGGGTGGGGACTGGAGAGGCCTGGAAGGAAGGTGAAGAACAGGACAGATGCTCTGGGAGGAGGCCCAGATGCAGCTGGGATTCCCGGGTGTGCGATAGCAATGGGTGTCCAGGGATATCACCTAACTCAGCTCACACACAGCTAGGAGTATTTTGGGAACCTCTGTTCTCATGCAAAATAAGAACTTAAAGAATCTGAATCTAAAATCCTTAGTTCACAGACGAAAAAAACAAAGACTAGGTCACAGAGGAACAGTGACTTGCCTGGGGTCCGACAACCAGGACGAAGAAGGAACCGTACATGTAGAGCTTCTTCTGCTCTTGTTCCTTCCCTCCTTCCAATGGCTGGATACACCTGTCCGACTCTGAGGGCAAGAGAGGGCACCCCGGGGGTGGGGGGGGAAGGGGAAGGCAGGGTAACTGGAGGGATTGGAGGGGTGGCGCTAGAAGGGAACCCGTGCTCTCACCCCACAGGCGGACGCTGCTGTAGTGGGTCTGCAAGGTGAGGGGCCAGGAGAGAAGACAGCAGGGACCCGGGGAGATCCAGAGTCAATTCCAGGACAGGGGGATGAGGCTGTTTATGACATGGAAATATTCAAGATAGATACATGTAAGCTCATGATTTCTCAACTGGGCAAGCTTAAAATTCCTTCCATTAACAAATTGTCAGAATACTTATTTCATGTTAGTTTTATAGCAATCACATTTAGAATGATAATCACATTCTGCCCCAAAATCTGAATGAGTCACGTTCCCCAGAGAAACAGTCCTAATGTGAAGAACATGTCTATATGTTTTCTACGTATGCACATATGTACAGAAAGAGGTATTTGTATGTATGTCTATAAAAGAGAGATTTATTTCAAGGTATTGGCTCACACAATTGTGACACCTAGCAAGTCCTAAACCTGCAGGACAGGCCAGCAGGCTGCAGACCCAGGGGACAGTTGATGATGGTTCAGTCTCGAGTCCAAACACAGTCTGGAAGCAGAATTCTTTCTTCTATGGGGGGCCCTCAGCCTTTTCTCTTGAGGTCTTCACCTCAGTGCACGATGGCCACCAGGTTATGGAGAGTGACCTGCTTTACTCAAGTTCTACTGGTTTGAATGTTAATCACATTTAGAAACGAAGAAGCAAGAATAATTTCACCACTTAAACTAGGAATCTGCCATATAACCTCCAACATCAGTAACACCCATGTGAGTGATATCATCACTGAATTAGGGAAAGAGCCCTGGCTCCCAGCTCCCATCTTGTACCACAATGCGAAGCACAGCCCTGGGAATTCTGAGATCCATCCTAGTCTTACCTGTGCTGATCCATTCTAGGTCATTTCTTGAGTTTTCTAGTGAATTCTCCTTTCTACACTTTCTAACTGTAAGTATTTCTCAGGCTTGACTAGAAATGTTTATTTCTTGCTCATGCCAAGTTCAGTGCAGATTAGGCAACTTTCCTCTCCTCCATGGGGTCACTCGGGTATCCAGGTTGTTTGCATCATCAGAGTATTCAGTTTTCTCCTGTGGCCCCCACATTCAACACCTAAAGGAAAGAGAGACAGAAGGGCCAAGGCAGCTCCTAGGGCCTTGGACCAGGAGAAAAACATCCCTTCCACTCGTATTCCCTTTGGCCAAAACTCAGTCACATTGTCCCAATATAGCTATAAGGAGGCTGAGAAATATCTTTTTGTTCTGTGCCAAGCAGAAAAAACATCATAGTGAAGACACAGAATGGTCCCGGAAACGCCATCCCCATAATGAAACAGCCTGTTCTCTTGAGGGAGGTTCCAGTGGTGTGAGGCTGACTGAGGGCAGAGAGCTGGGGAGGGGGAGGCCCAGTGGCCAGGTCTTCCCACCTGGCCCTCTGCAGCCCCACGGTGGGACTCTCCTGCAAGGACCCCACCCCTCAGAGTCTTCTCCTATTTGCAGGTTGTTACTCTCTGACTTATCTCTACACCGGGCTGTCCAGGCCTAGAGAAGGCTACCCCTGGTTGCAGGGCACTGTCTTCCTCAATGACCAGGCCTTCTTCCGCTACGACAGTGCAAGTGGGAAGGCTGAGCCCCTGGGACCATGGAGACACATACAAAGAATGAAGGATTGGGAGAAGGAGAGCCAGCTTCAGAAGTTCAGGGAGGGCATATTCCTAGAGACGCTGCAAGACATCATGGCCTATTACAACGACAGCAACGGTCAGTGCACAACAGATGGTTGGGTGGAGGGTCTTAGCTCAGAGGTAGGGGTAAGGGGTCAGAGGGAGGGAAATGGTCCCTGTCCCAATGAGGAACAGGAGGCACAAGGAGAGATGAACAGATATATGAGCATCCGCCACCCCAGAGCACCCGCTTCCTCCCGCCCTGGTGCTCCCCATCCTCACCCCAGGCCTCAGCACACACCAGGAGAGATGCCAGAGTCACGCTTTCTCCAGGCACCTCTGACTTCTCTCCTCCACATCCAACCTGTCTGAGGCTGACCCCACTGGAGAGGGTCTCAGACTCACCCCTGTCCCAGGGTGCTGGGTCCACAGTGAGGAACTCTTGGCATCAGTCACACCTGGGTTCGCAGGGTCGAACCTCCACTAGCTGTTGACAGTGCACGGGTTCCTTAATTACCTGATCTAAATCTGCACAAACTGAAGCAGTGGGGCCTACCTCCAAGAGATGCTATAAAATTTATCTGTCTGTTCCATGAAGGAGAAAACAATCTATCTCAATTTCCCTTGTATCCCATCACCTAGGACAGGGTGCAGTCAACATTTGCTCAATCTAAGTACTTTGAATGAATAGAGAAAGAAAACCTACCACACACCATAGCCCACTCTGGGAACTCAGTAAGTTCTGGATTTAAAACGACAGACTGTTAGAGTTACCTGGAGCCATAAAGGTGCTCCTGTCCATACGGAACAGATATAGGAAGCGTCATGCATGTGCGGTGTGGGGAGCTGGGGCAGAGCCAGCACAGAGAGCTGTCCCTGTGTCCAAGCCTGGCATTCTCTCTCCTAAACCACACTCCCTACCTCCCTAGGCAGCCAATCTCAGGCCTGGTGGACTTTGGATGTCAAATTATTATATGGTGGGTGTTAAAATGTGGGCTTCTGAGTACAAAAATGCCAAGAAGCTACATGGATATAAAGGTTAGCAAAAGGACACGAAAGATCTGCAGAAATCTGGAGGATGTGGAATGGGAAGTCTTGGTAAGGAAAGCGGCCCGGGCTGTGTGTCAGAAATAGGAGAGGGGAGGGCACAGGTGCCCAGGAAGGACACTGGGGTGGGGGGGTCATTCATTGACTGGAATACAAATGTCAAAGTGAATAGTTATGAGGAAAGAGGATGAAGAAATAAACACAGGCATTAGAAATTAATAGGCGGTAACACTTATTTGGCACTTGCTATGTGCCAGGCTCAGATACTAACATGATCAATGCTCACAGTAACCCCCACATTGGTATTTTGCCACTGCCTTTTCACAGAGGAGCAAAGAGAGAGCACAGAGAGGTTACTGACTCAAGGTCATGAAACAAGCCAGGTGGGCATGGGGAGAGATCTGGGATTTGAGCCCATATGGCTTGAGAGCTCTCAGAGCCTGTGCCAACAGCACTGACCAGTATTTGACAAACACCTACTTTTACAATCACAGTGAAGAAGTTGTGTCACTCTGCCCAAAGGAGGTCAGTTTCTGAGAGTTGTTGCTAATAGGCAAGGGAGTTTGAGTTTTACAGGTTTGAAATAAAGGTATCAACCACTGGAAAAGAGGGAAGAAGTGTTCCCATTTGGTTTACTCAAGTGATGATATGAACACCTAGAACTCACGGTGAAGAAGAGTCCCATAATCTATAAGAAACAATTAAAAACCTATTAAATTTAGTAATGCACTTTGGTGTGGTGGTGACAGGTTCCTCTGCACTTGCCAGAAATTCAAATGAAGAGATTCGTTAGATGACATGCCGCAAAGGAACAGAACTCTGACCCTATTCTATAAGTCTCTGAAGTTTCCTGGCTGGAAAGAGTGTATCTCACTTCAGACTGTCCTTAAACACCAAATTGGAATTTGTGCCTCTCTGCCTGCTGTATGTCCAGATATTAAGTTATTTGTCAGGATAAAGGGACTGCATGCGTAGATTTCAGAAACCATTCATCCTATTGAGTTGAAAGCGTGCAGGAGGAAGAGTCATTCAGATGTGCTTGGCACCAGGCTGACTGGCTTCCTCTGGGTTTGGGGGAGGCTCCAGGGTCTCATACCTTACAGGAACGGTTGGGTTGTGAACTCCAGAATAACGGAAGCAGTGGAGCATTCTGGAAATCTGCCTATGATGGAAAGGACTTCATTGAATTCAACAAAGAAATCCCAGCCTGGGTCCCCTTGGACCCAGCAGCCTGGAACACCAAGAAGAAGTGGGAGGCAGAGGAAGTCTACCTGCAGCGTGCCAAGGCATACCTGGAGGAGGAGTGTCCTCGGATCCTGCAGGGGTACCTGAACTACAGCAGGCATATCCTGGACCGGCAAGGTACTCACCGCTTCCTGCTCCC
>NW_012137969.1:732208-734501 GCF_000956105.1 Propithecus coquereli | reverse complement strand
AACAGGACAGACACCCTCCCTGTCCTTATGAAATTTGGCCCCATCTGCCAACAGAAATTCTATCCCTGGTCAACGTGCTGCTCACCCTCCTCCCACGACGCCATTCCTGATGCCTTCCCAGAGACTGGAGATCTTTCTCCAGGAAGCTCTTGTTCGTTAACACTGACCATCAGTGCCAGTCCTACAAGATGGGCAAGAATGTCTGAATCACAGTTTGTTATCAGATGGATTAGATTTTGGTAGTTTTTCCACATTCATATTCTCTTTATTGATTTATTTTATTTTTTTATTTCATGGCATTACAGGGTTACAAAGGTTTTGGTTACAAGGATCACTTTTGTAATACTGGAGTCAGGGTTATAAGTGTACCCGTCACCCAGATAATGTTCATTGTACCCCTTAGGTAGGTTTTCGCCAGTCACCTCCTCCCCATTCCCCACTGCATAACTCTAATTTTATCTTACGGAGGTTTTTGGTTGGTTTGTTTTGCTTTGACGTATATATAATTTTTGTTTTTGGAGACGAGGGTGTCACTATTTATCCCAGGCTGGGCTTGAACTCAAAACTCTCCCACCTCAGCCTCCTCGGTAGGTGGGACCACAGGTGCACCCTACAAGTATCTGACCCACCCTCATCTATTTAGGTCTTAATAATAGGGCTTTATTGGTGGTTTTTTTCTCTTTCATTCCAGCAACTATGAAAGATAAAAAGTTCTTTCTGTGCTACTACAGAAATTGCTCAATATTCAGACTGTGCTGTGAGTCACTCATTTCTGCATTTGAGTTTATTCTCTTTTTCTTTATGTTTCCTACCACTTCTGGACTCAAACTTCCCAGCCCTTGGACCTTGGTTTCCTCATGTTCTTCACTCTATCTATAGTATCAGCCACTGGGGACTTACACTGTTGCCTTCTAAGAACATTTTAGCCTAGTCCACCACAATACGACACTCAGCCAGCTGTTTTACCCACCACTGCGCACCAGGCCTGCAAGAAATCCCCCAGGACCTCTGCACAGTCAATGCCTTCAGCCCCAATCCGGCCCTGTAACCAACGTCAGGTTGCCATCCCTCCATTTCCCTGAGCGACCGCTGCCTGAAAACGATCCTTGTGCCAATTTCTTATCAGTCAGGATCATTCATCATTTCAAATATAATTGAAATCTGACTTTAAGCAGAAAATAGATTTTTCTATTGATTAGCTCTCAGAGTCCACGCAGAGGACAAAGAGCCCAGACTAAAAATTAGGCAGGAGAAGCATAGTCACACCCCACTAGTCCTGGAAACACACTGCAGCCGCCAGCAGAGGTCACCAGATGCCACAGTGAGGATCAATATGACGCCACCATGGACTGGACACTGGACGCCCCCATGGCTACTGCTGCCCTGCTGCCCCCAGGAGCTGGCAGTTGCGGCCACTGCTGAGACCAACAGAAGGGATTGTCCCCCACGGTGCCTGCTTCTCTGTTTCCCTGACCCTGACTCAGTGTCCAGGGCAAAAGCTTCTGCCTGCTGAACCTACGCCATGTGCACACCTGGTCCTTCTATGGCAAGGGAGGCTGCAAAAGGGGGAATCTGGCTGTTTCTTCTTCCATGGTGGAAGATCAGGATTCTCCAAGCATAGAAATGCAAACAGGAAGAGATGTGAATGTCCTTCACGCAGAGCTCTGGCAGGGTAGGGTGGGAGACAGTGATGGTCCCACCCCTGCCGGGATCTACTCATGTCCAGGTTTTTGACATGTTGAGAGCTTTTCCAGAGAGGAAGGATGAAGTCTAGTCTGACAACACCCTAATTCCCCTACTCCCCCCATGGGGATGTCATCATAGACTGGGAGGGTGACACACATCCCAGCCATCTGCCCCCTGCCACACACAGCTCCAGCCCACTGACATCCTTCCACCTGAGACATACACAATGCCCCCCTCCCGAGACCAGCCATCTCAGCTCGCAATCTACAGACCGTGTCTGTGGTCCCACTGACCACAACCTCTGCCCAGCCTGGTTCCTGTGTCCTCTTTCCTCGCTGTCAGGGGAGGAGCCCGTCCTGTCACTCCCATTGGCCTGTAGATTCTCCTCCCCTGGGCAGGGCCCCAGGACCCAGGGAAAGACCTGTGTTTCCTGCCCAGAACCTCACAACCTGCCAGCCAGGCACAATGGTAACAATGGTGCCTGTCCTGCTGTCTCTACCGCTTCTTCTGGGTCCTGTAGTCCCCCAGGAGGCCCAAGCTGGTGAGTGGGGAGCAAGGGGTGGGGACTGGAGAGGCCTGGAAGGAAGGTGAAGAACAGGACAGATGC
>NW_012137969.1:717627-726013 GCF_000956105.1 Propithecus coquereli | reverse complement strand
AGGAGCCAGGGACATTCCACGATCCAGCAGGGAAGGCCTGAGGGAAGCCTCGGCCCTCCCACACCTCCCTGAAGCTTTCCTGGGGGTGGCTGGGGGGTGGGAGGAGGTACAGACTTAGAGCTCGGCTGATCCCTGACATCCAGGGAGGAGCAGTGGGAAGAGACATGGGCCGGGAGAAGTCGCCGTCATCCCTCAGTCTCCACGCTCTATCCCCCCACAGATCCTCCCTCTGTGGCAGTCACCAGACACACCACCACAGGAGAAAACACTACCCTCACATGCCAGGCCTATGACTTCTACCCACGAGGAATTGGTCTGCACTGGACTCGGGACGGTGAGGTGCAGGAGTCTGAGTCAGGGGGTGACGTCCTTCCCAGCGGAGGGGGCACTTACCTGTCTTCCGTGGTGTTAGAGGTGTCCTCTCAGGACAGAGACCTTTATTCCTGCCAGGTGGAGCACAGTGCTCTGGCCCAGCCCCTCTCGGTGCCCTGGGACAGCAAGCAGGAAACAGGGGCTAGGAGTAGTGGGGAGACTCAGTCCCAGTAGCTGCCCTTTCTGCCTGTCGTGAGAGAGCTGAACTTCACAAGTCACCCTCAGTGGCATCGGCCAGGCCCGGGAGCAGTGCATGGGACAGAAAGGCGGGGGATTCGCAGAGAGGAGGAGGAACACCGGGCACTGAGCTGACTCTCACGGCCACATCGCCTCACCTTGCTAATCACGGCCCCCGTGTCCAATCTGTAGAACCTAATAAACAATAAACTTGCTCAGCAAAACACACACAGGTGTTTTTCATTTTGGAATTCCTTCAGAGTGAGAGCCAGCTTTACCATTCCTCCTACTCCTAAGCATTCAATTCCTCCCAAATTCTTGGTCTTTACTGAAAGCTATGTTTCTTGGGCACATTTACCTGGGCCATCCTAAGTATGGCTTAGAGCACCTGGTCCCTTGGGTATTGTCCAGGCTCCCATTGCTAACATCCACAGATGTAGCCATGGCCCGTCTGCCAGTGATGACCCAGAACTTTGCAACTACTGCAAAACAAAATCAAAACTCTTCTGTGCCTCAGTTTCCTGAGCACTCCCTCACTCCCTTTAAAACATCATCCTACACTCAAGATGCTCAACATTGTCCGGGGTGGCGTTTTTGCCCATTCCTTTTGACTGTCTCCAAGGCCCCTGCTGCTTGTTCTTGCACACTCAAGCCCTCATCTGATACTGCCATGAATTGCTCACTGTGGCTATGGGTTCCCTCTGGCCCAAATTGAGTTTGCTGTTGGGAGAGACCATTCCAAACCTTGAGTTATAATTTACTGGGTGTGGGATTGAAGAGTTAGTTCAGGGAGGACCCTCTGCAGCCCCTCCCATGGTGCCAAGATGGTGGCAGCAGCAGGTGTTCCTTTCCCCTTGCTGCAAACCACTTGGTTGGGGTCACATGCACCGGTCGTCCCTCCTGCCAGGTCCACACCAGATTGTGGCCTCGCCCAACACCTCAGCCTGGCCAGCTGTGGAGGTTCTTGCAGGGGCAAGAGGACGTCATTTATCAAAAATCACACAAACACAAATCATTTTCTATACCATAAACAATGAGTTTATCTCAAGCAGAGAGCTTGAGACTCAACATTTTAACTCTATAGTGGCAGATCATCCATTTGAGCTCTGAATTTTGAAAAAGCCAATAGCTCAGAATAAACCACCCACCATCAACCACCACTTTTCCTCACACTCCAGACAAGTGGTGTCACAATAATCTTTAGATATAGGTACAAAAACTTGACAGACAAAAACTCACAAACAAACACACACAATATGGGGAATACCCAACACAAAATGCCACAGCCAACCAAATGGAAACCACAAAATGAGAACTGAATTCTCTACTGAGAATCAGCATCTCCTTATCCAAAAGGGGACAAACCAAGAACCAAACACTCTCAGATGAAAGAACCAATGTCACCCAATCCACTCCCCAGCCCTGTTCCCTGGGAACTGCAAATGTGCTCAATCCAAACCTGGTTTCCTAGTTCCACTCAACCTCTTGAATCCCACTTCAAAGTGGCCCCCCAAAACAAACTCAACTGGGGATCTCAAAAACCCCCAACACATGGGTGGAAACACAGTCTCAGCATCCCAAGTTACTTTATTTACAAATAAATGGCTGTGGCTGTCATGATGCTTCCCAAATCTGTTTCCTTCTCCTCAGCTAAGTTCAGGTTGTGGGGAGCTGCATCTACTGGGAGAAGAAAGAGACAGGAACTCCCTAAAGCTAAAACAGGCACTCGCAGCTGCTGGTGCTGTCCCTCACCTCAAAAAGAAGTCACTCCTACCCGGGAAGACCCACAGCTTTGACCCGAGGCTATTCCCTGCCTCTTCCAGCAGTTGTGTGGTGCCATTCCAATAGGGTGCTGACAGGCCCACCAAATGACACCAAATTCTGTTACCAAAAATTCCACACTTATCCCTGAGGCCACATCAGAAGAATGAAGACAAGAGGTTGGAGGAGAAGGAATGAAATTTTATTAATTTGCCAGCAAATTAGGAGATTAGAAGACTCCAATCTCAAAGGACTAACATACTCTAAGTTTCTTTTTTCTTTTTCTTTCTTTTTTTTTTAGATGAGAAAAAAAAACCAAGGAAGGGGAGAAGAACTTGTCCCTGGTGACAGAACATGCTGCTCAGTGATAGAAAAACCACTTTCCCATTTCCCCTTCCCAACATTTTGGTGGCTGAATTACACCTGTTAGCTGATTCTCTCAGGAACTCCAACTGTAAGCAGTTTAGGAGCTGATGTGGACACAGCTGCAGAGTGACCAGACAGTTGATCTCAGAGCAGCTGGGAGGAATCCCAGAATCCTCCCTCAGTCCTCCTGCTCACATCCCTGACCTCTGAAACACGAATACTAGAACCCCATTTGCATTTCTCAACAAAACATGAGGCAATCCTCCTGCAAATGTCCTAGAAATGATAAATGATTATTTCAAACCAAGATTTTAAAACGTAAATGGACACTGGTGTTAAGACAACATTTCAGAACACTTGAGAGAGAGGCAATTGATAGCCGAGCACAACTGACCAAACTTTGCAATCCAGAAAGAATATCCTGGGGTGGGGGTGGTGGGAGACTACAAAAATTCAGACTAGTATTTTCCCTTAAGAATGAGCTTCAAACACAAGATCTTCAAGGTCAAGATCAAGAGCCTCTTCTCCATGTCCTCATCATGGAGTACTCTGCTGTGATTGAGCACCAACTCTTGTTCCTATGGGTTTCACTAGGTTTATGGGTCACAGAGGGAAAGTTCCCTTCAAGGTACAGAGACCATTACTCACCAGGGCAAATGAAGAGCTCAGAATGGGAAGACCATGGCAAGGTGTGGAGAAGGCTGTGGCCAGGCCCTTGGGCTAAGTCCACTTGCAGATCTGCTCATGGCATCAGCAACAATGCCTCTGGGGAAGGTGTTGGCCCCCAGCAAACAGGAGGCTTGGAGGCTGCCTCAGAACATCCCACTCAGCCAAGGACTCAAGGCCTGGCCAGAGCCCTGCCATGGTAGGCACAGACCACATTGTACCTGCCTCAAAACATCTTTCCTGTATATATTGTCCAATAGATACTATACTTTCTTGAGGTTCTCCATGGCACCGTCGAATCCAGACAGCTCCAAACCTGAAGGTACATGAATGACAGAGTTCAATTAGGCCCTCCCAAAGTACCCTTGAATTGGAATCTATGAGGACGGGTCCATGCACCTGCATTTTAATATTCCTCCGTGTGACTGCTGTGCTGAGAGGCTGATAATAGCCAAGCACTTCTGTTTCACTCTAATGATATTTCTGCAGTAAAATTACAGCCATTGTTGGACAAAACTGCATCAATAGGAGGAAAAGAAAAGTGGAGAGGGGATAGTTTTGCCTTGTACCTAAACATACAAGATCACATCTAGGCTGTTGAGTCCATTTTCAGACAATGTGTCAACTTATAATATTTTAAGATGGGCACTGCCTGATTGTAGAACATCCCGACAAGGATTGCGGCAACATAAGGGTGAAGAGTGGTTAAAATAATCAGGGCATTTCATGGCACAGAAGAGAAATTGTAATGGGGACAGAATATTGATCTTGGAATGTATAAAAGCCCATTAATGAGAAGAGAGAGGGCAAATTCTGTTTTGCCACAGAAGGACCCAATCCACTCTGATGGAGTGCAATGCATGCAGGATGAATCACGAATGCAAGATGTTTCGAGGTAAACAGAGCTTTCTTCCTAACAATTGCACTTCCACAGCCATGGGACTTACTTCTGGAACAGCCATGCATTTCCCAGCAGCAAGAGAATCCTAGGAGAGCCTGGGCCAAGGAAGCTGTGCTGGGATTCACAGGGTGTTTGGATGGTCTGTAACACCTCAGCCAACTCTGAAGGCTGAGGATCGCAGACAAAGTAGACACTCAGTACCTGCACCTTGGATTAAATCATTTGACTGGTCTCATGCTTGCTATGACTTGATTAGAAATATGTAAGGCATAAAAATACAGAACAAAATTTTAGACACAGCCTCAGTAACAAATGTATTTCTCATCAATAAGTTCCACCAATGGATCAAAAGTAAGACTTGGAGCCAAGATGTGGAAACAACAGAAACATCAATAGATGGATGAGTGGATGAATAAAATGTGCAGTATATATCTACATAGACACACACAATGGTCTATTACTTAGAATTAAAAAAAAAAAAAGAATGAAATTCTGACACATCCTACAGCACGGGAGAACCTTGAGGACATTATACTAGGTGAAATAAGCCAGGCACAAAAGTGCCAATACTATATGATCCCACAGTATGTGAGGTATATGAGATCCCTAGAGTAGTCAAAGTCATAGAGACAGAAAGCAGAATGGCAGTTGCCAGGCACCGAGGGGAAAGGAGCATAGGAAGTTGGCATTTCATAGGAACACAGATTCTATTGGGGCTGAGAAAAAAGTTCTGGAGCTGGATGGTGGTGTTGCTTGCACAACATTGTGAATGTGCTCAATGCCACTCAACTGTACACTGAAGTGGGACAGCACAGAGCGAGAAGAGCCCAATATGCTTCTTTTGAGTTTAGAGTGGAGAGAAGATGGCATCTTCTGGGGAGAAGGAAAGAGGGATGCAGAGACCCCGAGGACAGCTGTGGACAATAATCAGAGGTTGGTGACAGGAGGTACCATTTACCCCAGATTTCCGGATAGGTGTGCATGTCAGTCTGGCAGTTACTTGTGTTTTCCTCCAAACTTGTTGCCAGGTTGGAAGGACCGATGACATCAGAGGCTTCCGACCTTCCTGATTGGAAGGACCCGACTCCATGGGTGCCTGGCAGCCCAGTGGACAACAGTATCTTCTCAGGGCTGGTCTCCACGCCTCTCTTCTCCCCAGCTTGGAGAAGAGATAACAGGCTTGGTGTCAACCAGAAGTCAGAAGAAGGCTTTGGCCAGAACCAGGTCTGGGTTCTGAAGAAGGGAAGAAAGAGTTTGGGAGAAACCATGGCCATTTATCAACCAGACTCTTGGTCTGAGGACCACAGCCCCCAGCCCAGCATGTCAGGCTACTACCCCCTGGAGGTGGTGAGGGATGATGAACACCCGGGACCATCAGGTGAGGGGCCTGATAGGAAAAGGGATTTGGGAAGATTGGCTAGTCAAGAGGAAGGGCACTGAAGTCAGGAAGATGTGTGGGAAAGAAAGGAAGGCTTCAGAAAGCCAGGATTGGAGACAGAGAGCACAGGATGTGGGACAAGGACATCCACACGGAAGGAAAAGCTGGGGGGCAAGGCAGTGGGTCTGGGAGGTGAGTCTGAGACAAGGGAAGAGGGACTCAAGGGAAGCCTTCCTTTTCTTCCCCAATGGAAGTAATTCTCTACAATGAGGAAGAGTTTGAGGACAGAAAGATGCAATAGTGGCCAGGCTGAGGCGGGGTGGATGGATGTCAACAAAGGAGAGAGATGAAGAGATGGCTTGGAGAAGGCCTCAGTCTGTGGAGCTGGAGAGGGTGGAAGACAGGTCTAGTTTGGGGGACAGGGGGTGGTTAGGCTTTCAGTGGCTGAATTCCAAAGACAGAGCTTCACACTGTAGCCTGGTTTCTTTACTCAGCCCCTCGGGAAGATCCCAGCCCCCTGTCTCGGTCTCCTGGCCAGAAAAGGAAGAGGGAGTGTTCAACCGATTCCGAGAATGAGGAGTTGGAGGAGGAGCTGGTGGGCCCTGAGCCTAAGGACATCTGGGTCGTGGAGTCGCTGCGTGGGCTCAAGACGAGACTGAAGAAGCAGCGAGTGTCCTCAGTGCTTCCCGAGCACCATCGGGTCTTCACCAGGCTGCTTGGTAGGAGGAGAGCCCAGATAGCAACCTCCAATCCTATCCTTTTGAAAAAGGAAGAAACTTCTAATCACTACACTTCTCTAGTGAAAAAGATGCCCTGTTAGTGGGCAAGCTGCTCCTCCCTGGAGGACGCAGGACGTGTCACTCAGCAGGGACCCTCAGAAGGTGGTGGAGGATTAGGCTAGACTTGAAAAAGCTTTGCCCTTGGGATAAGAAAGCTGCACCCTCTGAAACGTACTAGCTCTTGCTGACTTTGGGGGAATCTAAGTGTCAGCATCTGTAGAAGGGGAACACAAGGCTGTGTTTGTGCCCTGACGTGACTATCCAGTGGGCAACGGCCCGAGTCACTCCGTGACTTCTGGAGTGGTACACTCGTGTCTGATGAGGGGCATCCAGGATCTTCCTCGTGCACCTATGCCACTGACACCCAGCCCCTCCCTTGGTCACTCCTCAAGGGAATCTCAGGGTAGGAGCTGCTGTCCCTTGCCCAGCGAATGTTTTCTCTCCTCTCTCCACTCACCTAACCCTCGGCCACAATCCAGAACCTTCTCCAAATGAGGCACGGTTCTCCTCTTTGCTCAGAGTTGCTCCCACCACAGCAACTCTGTCCCACTTCTCAACCTAACGCATGCTCTCTTTTCACAGAGGATCCTGTCATTAGAAACTTCCTGGCCTGGGACAAAAATCTGAGGGTATCTGACAAAGTAAGGTGGTTCTGCTCCAACATAGAGCCTGGGGGAGGGCGGGGCTTTCTAACCCACAGTTCCACTTGTCTCTCCCTCTGCGTCTCTCCCACCGGATGCTCCCACAGTCCTGAGCCTTGTAGGACTTGTCAGCATCTCCCTTCCCGGCCTGGAGATCTCCTGAAGAGTGAACTCGTGGCCCTGCTCAGGCGGGGTCCTTTGGCATCTGAGCCCTCGGCATAGTCTTGTCATGGGCGTTGCCTCATCGGTTATCGCCAGTCTGAGCTCCTGGCCCCTCTCCTCTCACCTCTCTGTGACTGTCCTCTGCCGCAGCTCACCAAAGGCCCTCCTGACACCAGCCGTGCAAAACACCTTCCCAGAGATCCTGGCAGAGCTCGCCATCCTGGGAGCACCGTGGACCTCGCTTCCTCTGACCTCTCTGATTTGTAACCGACATTCAAACATATCCTTCCCCACCCCACCCCAATGAGCAGTCATCGAACACTGGGGTCTCTTCTCTGAGCAGCAACCCCTGGCCCCACCTCCCATGCCCTTGTCCCCATGTTCTTCCTCTTCCACAGGGGACCCCTCTCTTACTGCTTTAACTCTCTCCCCATCAGTATCTCCTCGCCATGGTCATAGCCTACTTTAGCCGGGCTGGCCTCTTCTCCTGGCAATACCGACGCATTCATTTCTTCATAGCGCTGTGAGTACTTTGCCTTGTCCCATCAATCAATATTCATGACCCTGCGAGGGGGATAGGCTGGACTCTAACCTCTCATCTACTTTTAACCTTTCTGTACTGTTTATTATGTGTATAAAAATGATGGGATTATACTGAGTGCTCTTCCACTGTTCTTTGTAAAAACAAAATACCCAAATGTCACTTTAAAAAACTAAACAAAATGAAAGGAAACATAAACTCCTCCTATGAGGAGAGAAAAATAAAACTGACACAACCCTGCCCTCCAAGCAAACATCTGTTTCTGCTTCCTCTGTCCCTGTCCTGCCAGTGTCAACACCAAATGTGAGTGTCCATCTTCCTCCTCTGGATTCCCGTGACAGAGGCCACAACTCAGGCCCCCTTCACAACACAGAGACTTTGCAAAATGCTCCCCGCTGGTGTTTCTCACAAGCCTCTCTCCCGGAGCCAATGGGCTTTGTATGTGTTGCCTGCACATCCCTCCAAAACACACGCCTAACCCCCCATGGCCTCCTTAACCCATCAGCTAACGACTATCTCCATCAAGGCCGAGGTTCTCAGTTTGAATTCAACCCTTTCGACAATCTCGCCACAGCCAAACCTGCTCACCATCTCTGTATTTCACTACTGTGTTTCCTGCTCCTTCCAAATGCCCTTCCCTCT
>NW_012137969.1:689844-716777 GCF_000956105.1 Propithecus coquereli | reverse complement strand
TGGTGTCCCTGACAAGCCACCTGATTTCTCTCTCCAGCTATCTGGCCAATGACATGGAGGAGGACAGCCAGACCCCCAAGAAAAACATATTTTCATTCCTATATGGAGAGAGCCGCTCCCAGCGTCCTCTGTTCCACAAGCTGCGCTACCAGTTCGTCCAATCCATGGGCTGGAGGACTAGAGTTTCCCGGGAAGAGTGTGAAGAGGTGGGTGCGCTGTGGAAATTTGGGGGTGGTGGTGGGAAGGGAATGGGCCGGACTGGAGGCTGGACAAGGGGAGGAAGGAGTTTTCCCTGGGAGTCGCCATCTTTCAGGAGGCTGTTTATCTGTCCAGATCCAGGCTTATGATCCCGACCTCTGGGTGTGGGGGCGAGATCGCACCCTCCTTCCCTACAGCTCCAGGCACTGTGGAGGCCCAAGGTCATCGACCTGAAGAAAGGTACATCTATGCCTGCATTCTCTGGGCCAAAGACACAATGATCTGTTGTCTTTGAGGGCATTTGAGGCACCCAATTGCTTGGCCCACTCTGGAACCCCCACCCACATCCCCCTCGTACACGCTGGGAAACAGCCGGCCACACAACACAGCCAGACCCTCCGGTCAGCTTCACGGCCACACACTGACAGCCACACACAGGCACAGCGTCAGGGAGATGTGCTAGGAGCCAGCAAGGCCACCTGGCCACACCCCAGGAAAACCAGTTTGTCACAGAGGCACAGATCTGGCAGAAATCCTTTAACCCAAAGTAATTGGGACCAAAGGACACCTTTGATGAAATGACGAATTTCATCAAAAGTGAATACATTTTTGTGGTAAATTCACATTTTTTTCCCCATATACTGTATTATGTTTTCCCTTTCTCTTTTTCATTCATTTGGTCCCTCAGGCATACCGACTACACAGATTTACTTATAGCGAAGTAAGGGTTTAACGATAGGATGTAAGATGGAACAGTCTGCATGTTCAGTGACAAAACATAAATTATAACTACCAATATTTTCATCCAAATTTGCTTCCAAACAAGTTGTTCATGACCAGACCACTCCCAAATTCTTGCTTTCCCACAACTGACCACTTCTGGACCAATTTCTCCTCTTATACAATCACAAATTTTCCCCCAGAATTCACGGTCAAGGAAATTGTCAGAACAATGGAGGGTTAAGACATACTAGCTTCAGCTTCGGCTTATTATGACTGACATTTTACAGTTATCGGTTTGTGCAGGGAATATGATAAAGATTTGGTTTAAATCTTATGCAGCTAGCCAAGAGTAGCACCAAGCATTCTATGAAAGCATTAGCGGCCAGGTGCAGTGGCTCACACCTGTAGTCCTAGCACAGCGGGAGGCTGAGGTGGTGGGAGGATCCCTTGAGGACCAACCCTAGCAAAAGCCAGACCCTGTCTCTACTAAAACTAGAAAAATATTAGCTGGACATGGTGGTGCACACCTGTAGTCCCAGCTACTCGGGAGGCTGAGGCAGGAGGATCCCTTGAGTCCAGGAGTCGGAGCTTGCAGTGAGCTATGATGATGCCACGATAGTCTAGCCGGGGTGACAGAGAGAGACTCTGTCACAAACAAATGAACATCAGACAATATGAAGGATTAAGATGAGGGATCAGGCATCTGGTCTGACGATGCTGACCCGTTAGTGATGCTTGCAGCACGGTCGTAAGTTTAGATTTTAAGTAACAGAAAAGGTCCAAGCTGTGATGGACTCCAAAGCCACATTCTCCACGCGCGCTCTACTCCCTCAGCAGAATCCCCTCACCTAACATCCACACTGTCAAGCAGATTGCTGGGCCTGACCTTGGGCGAATTAAGTGGTTTGGGGAGTCAGGGTCACCAGGTCTGAGAACCAAAATTGAAAATGATGGTTCAGGATCGGGGTTTACAATGAAGGGGTTAGAGAGAAAACTGGATCAATCGGTTAGTCTACACTCCACTTTGCATTGACTCAGAATGTGAATAATCTTCATGTCTGCAGTGTGGCCTCCTTCCAGTCTGACATCGTCTCTCTCTTACTTCCAGCTGGCTGGGCCCAGGGGCGAAGCAGAACCCGCTTTTCAGCTGTTTCTCCTATGTTACAAAACCCAAACTTTGTGTTTTTGTTTGAACTAATATATGTTTTTCATTTCTCTAATTTTTGTTTGGTTCTTTTTCTTTCTACATTGACCTTTTTAAAAAATATATCCTATTCCCTGCAGATATTTTTAAGCCTTTCTTTACACATAGTAAATATAGCTGGGTCTGATCATTCTGAGACCTGAAGTCCCCTCAGATGTTTCCGCTGTCTGCCATTCCGACCAACAGTGCCCCACAGCCTTCATTTCCCACCATCTCATGAGCTCTGGGATTATCCAATGTTAATCTCTGCCAATCAAAAGGCGAAATAAATGTTACCTCATTTTTTTTTTGAATGTTCTTCATTGTGAGTGATGTCGGTCATTATTGCTACCTCTATTAACGATTTCTCCTTTTCTGTGAACTGGCTTTTCCTTGTGTTTCCATTCAGGTGTTTCTCCTTTTCTTATTGATATATGAGTTTTAGGTCATTCAATAAACTGGCATTGCTCAAACATACCGTGGTGCCTGGTGTCCTGTGTGTTTACTTTTGAGTCTAAGCTGCTCATTGGAGAATTGTTTGTGGAGCTCCTCTGAGTTCCAGGATCAAGTGAACTTCTCTACAGAGAGAGACGAAGTTGAGGCTGCAGAAAGGGGACACAGCTGGAGTGACTCCCAGGACGCCCAGGAGGGGCCACGCGCCAGGGCCTGAGGAGGAGCGCCTGGGCCCGCCACCCCAAGGCAGCGGCCAGGCGACCCCAGGACAGCAGCGCGGGAGTCACAGGGACCCAGGCAAGGGGCCGCGCCCAGGCTGAGTCCCGCAGGGCGCGGTGGGGAGGGAGGCGAGGAGCAGCTGGCTCTGCTGGGGAGCACCGGCAGCGGGAGCAGGACAGGAAGCCAGGCTTGTATGCCCTGACAACTCCTGAGAGTCGATCCCACGAGAAACCTGAAACAAGGCACAGGACCGAGCACCAGAATGTTGCCGGAGGACAGAAAAGGATGCCACAGGACTTCGGAAGAGAAGCGTGCCGCCCTGATGGCGGTGGCGGGAACAGATGGACAAGCGCAGGTATCAGAGGACTTCAGAGTGGAAACAAGCATGGGGGAGCAGCTTTGAGAAACTGAAATGTGGAGAAAGTGCAGTGACATGATATGGGTGACACAAGAGCGGTCAGCAGGCATCCCAGGGTCACCTGTGTCTGCAGCTACTCTCATCCGCTCAGCTTCTCCCCACCATGCCGATGTAGTCCCTCTACAGCTACTCCCATGCATTCAGCTTTTTCCACAATATGCTGCCACATCTCTGCTTCCTCATGACTAAAGTGCCCACTCTGGTTGTTCAGCTATGCTGACCGCTACATAGCTCCACCTCCAGTGAAGATGGAAGCAGAGATTAGGGTGATGCAGCCAGAATCTGGTAAAATATATATACATATATATATATGAAATTTATTTTTCCAGCTGTTATAGTCCCCTGGCTGAATAATACTTGTATAACTTCTATGTGGGGGAAGATTCTACAGAACTATGGAACTCAGAAAACCCAAATTCCACAAAGGAAAAGATACACTGTTTCAATTCTGTAAAACCTTTAAATTTTGATATATAAAGAGCAATTTAAACCAAGTCAAAAGGCAAATGACATACTGGAAAATTTATTTATAATATCATTTTTAAAGATACAACATTTCTAAGACCTCCTACAAATAAGAGAAAAAAGAAAAATAGCAAAGATTATGAATACAGGATTCACAAGTAATTCACAATAAATATCTCACACATGTATATGGAGAATATCTGGGCCTTACTGTGTTAGTCTACTTGCGCTGTCATAACACAGTACTTTAGACAATGTGGGTTAAATTACAGAAATCTATTTTCTCACACTTCTGGAGGCTGGAAGTCCAAGACCAAGGTGCCATCAGGTTGGTTTCCGGTGAGTCCTCTCTTCCTAGTTTATAGACGGCCAGCTTCTTACTGTGCCCTCACGTGGCCTTTTCCTCTGCACATAAATGGGATTACAGGCACATGCCACCATATCCAGTCTGTTTTATCTTTTAAAAAATGACCTAATGTATGAGAAAGTCAAAACAGAGCATAGAAAATTATTCTGCTGAGATACAAAATCACTGCTATTTGGGCAGATGACATAGAATGGAAAGAATAACTTTTACAACCTCTCACTAAGAGCAAACCAACACTCCATGAAAAATGCATCATTATAAGAGAGAGAAAACAAAATTCCAGTATTATCAAGATACTACTTGATAATAACAGAACCACAAACTTTTTTTGAAAATCTTATGAATGAACTTATCAAAAGGGAGCCACCTTTGGCCAAGGCAAATATCATTCTCCTTCCACTAATCTACAACTTTCTATACTCATTCAGGTTTTATTCTTTACTCTCCTCTTTCTGGTTCTGGAACAACCAGTCATTTTACTGTAGGAAAAAACTATTTTCTTTTTTCCATTAATAAACAAAAACACATCTCATTTTCTTACACACAAAGTTATATCTGTCACCATTGATCCCAGTACAGTCTTATCTGTATATACTAATTATAACTTTTAACCAAAGTTACTTCCATTTCACAGAAAAAACTAGGGATTGAAGAATCGAGAACTATCTGTCACACATCAGCATTTTAGCAGACTAGTTGAGCTCACAAATATATACAACACAACTTTATAGAGCTATAAACATCCCTAATATATCTTCTCAAGGTGGTAAAACAAACACATTCGTTAACAGACTCAAAAATACAGTCTCTGTGTAACAACAAAAAATAACAAAGGAAGCCAGGCACAGTGGCTTGTGAGTGTAGTCCCAGCTACTGGGAGGCTGAGGTGGGAAGATCACTTGAGGCCAGAAGTTCCAGGCTGTAGTGCACCATGATCGCACTTGGGAATAGCCACTGCACTCCAGCCTGGGCAACATTGTGAGGCCCTGTCTCTAAAATATAAAAAACAAAAAGGAAGAGCATATAAACTTTAAATTATGCTTAGTAATCAATGTTTCAGAATTCTATCTTACTAGAAATGATCTAGGTACCCAATGATTATCCGTGAATGAACTCAATTTAATATCAGTTTAAGGGTTTAAGTGAATGATCTTGGAATTTATTGTCAAGCTGACATCCACAAAACATAGCTGTTGTTGAAATAAAGTTTGTCAAAATAATAACTAAATTTGGTTAAACACAAATTTACATTTGTTATAACCTTAAACATTAAGTAGGAGTAATGCTAGTTATTTAATCAGTATGCCTAGGTAAGTTTAGAAAAAACATATGTAAATGCAATTTAAAAAGTATGGTTAACAATGATAAATCAGTCTTAAAAGAGGTCATGGAGAAAAAAATAAAAATAAAAATTATAAATAATTTAGAAAAATTGTTTCAAAAATTTAACAAAAATAAAAAATAACAATGATAAATCAGGTAAGACATAGCTGTTTTATTAAACCAAAAATATTACACTAGTCTCATTTACTGAAGATCTACATAAATTATGTTGTTTTGTCAGTCTGGGCTGCTATAACAAGTTACCATAAACTGGGTGGCTTAAAAAAACAAATGTTTATGCCTCACAATTCTGGAGGCTGGAAGTCCAAGTTCAGGATGCCAGAATGGTCTGGTTCTGGTGAGGCTCCTTTTCCAGGATGCAGACTGCCCACTTCTTGTACTCCCATGTGCTGGAAAGCAAGCTAGCTACCTCTCCGCTCTCTTCTCATAAAGGCACTAATCCCACCCATGAGGGCTCCACTCTGAAGACCTAATTAGCTCTCAGAGGTCCCACCTTCAAATGCCATTTCATTGGCAGGTGAGAATTCCACCACTGAACTCCCCATGACATCCCATTGGGATTAGGGTTTCAACATAGAAATTTGGGAGTGACACAAATAGTCAGTCCATGGTATATGTGAACTTGAATTCTTAAAACATTTGAGTTGGTTTCTGAAGGAATACTTTGCTAGCACATTGAAAGTATTGGAAGTCCAATTTCCTTTTTTTTCTATTTTTGAGAATTTAGGCATATCCAGTTTATATAAGCATGTTTTTATTTCTATAAGCCAATCAGAACAGTCTTTAAGATCCTCTATAATCTACTTTAGTAGTATTCAGAGGTAGGAAAACATTACGCCCAGAATCATAGGTAAAGACCTTTCTGAATTACAGAGACACAGACATACAGAGAAAGTGAGTTTATAGCTTCAATTCTAAAATTTCAGACATAAGTCAAGAGTAAACACAGAAACGCAAAAACTCACCAGTCCAGATATCAAAGAGCTGTTTTCCCGCTGGGCATGAAATTCTTAACTGATGTGAGTTCAAAGTAGACAAAAAGACAAACGGAAAAGACTAACAAGCCAGGCTTTCTGTTATGTCTCATCTAATAGAGATTAGACCTCTGGAAACATTAATCCTTGAAGAGATCACCAAGTGGTCAGACCATAAAGCCAAATTCGCAATTGTTGATGGTAGCAATGGTAAAAAAATAAATAAATAAATACAAATAGAAAAATAAAAACCCTCAGCTGTAAACGAACCAAAACCAAAGCAAAACAAAAAATTGGTAGTAGGAAGTGAGGTATCCTAAGAATGGAAAGACAAGCACCACATGTAGTCACCATCAAATTGGTATTAACTGATCAACACATAAGTGCACATATAAGAATAACATCTATTGGATGTTGGGTAGGGGGGAGGGGGAGGGGGAAGGAGGGAGGAGGAGTCGGGTATATGCATACACAAAGAGTGCAACGTGCACCACCTGAAGAATGGACATCTTTGAAACTCGGACTTGTGGGGGGGCAAGGGCAACATACGTAACCTAAACATCTGTACCCCCATAATATGCTGAAATAAAAATACAAATAAAATTAGTAGTAGGGGAAATTACTAAAAAATACGAAGTCAGCAAAGCTTTTTTGCCTCGTTGGACTCACTCGTAGGAGCCAAGAAAATCTGCGCCGCGGCTTCAACCCCTCGCCTGCGCATGAGCGCCACTCTGGACACTGCCGGGCTCAGTTTTGCGATTCCAAGCAGCGGTCTCAGTGAAGACCTCAAAACCGTTAAAACAGAAGAGCAGGATTATGACTGCCACGCAGACAGAAAAATGAGCACATGCTAAAGATTTTATTTAATTCAAGAGGCCCTGGCAGATATTATAACCGGTTCAAAAGAGAATCTCAGGAACAGATATATTTACAGATCAGAAATACTGAAATTATTAAGTAAATGAAGAAATGGAGCCAAAACTGGATTTTCTCTGGTGTGTGTTGGGGGGGGGGGTAGTCCACCAACTTCCGCCAGGCAGGACATAATTTGCATCTGTTAACCACAATTTTCAAAGAGGTGTAAAATAGCTCAAAGACTATGGAATCAAATAACAACGTCTTCCAAACAATGCTTAATTTTCCACTGAAACACAAAATTCTTTTTCTACACACTTTATCCTCTTCAGGAGGTAAAGTTATGGGTCATTTTCTTCTTTCAATTCGGTATGTAGTTTCTGATATACGGTTGTTACGAATTAAAAGTGGTTTGGAAAAGCTGAATTTCTTTTCTCCTTGTTAAGGGGAGGAAGGTATCCTCTTCCAGGCTAATACTCTATTTTATCGCTGGGCTCTATGTCCTAATATATTAGTTAAATGTCTCATTTGTGATCATGAGCAAATGTGAGATGACTCACTTCTTTCCTTTATTTGTCATGGTTGTGCGTGGACGCTGATTCTCTTATTATTTAATTTTGATTGATTGATTGACTGAGACAGGGTGTCGCTCTGTCGCCCAGGCTGGAGTGCAGTGGCGCGAGCACAGCTCACTGCAGCCTCGAACTTGGCCTCGAGCGATCCCTCCCGCCTCGGCCGCCCCAAAGTGCCGGGATTACCGGCGTTAACCACCGCGCCCGGCCTAGACGGTCCCTTAAAGACGTAGCCTTAGAATAAGGAGACATTTGAGTTCGGGGCCGGGGGCTGCCAGTCTTCACAGCACAGAGCCTCTTCGAGCCAGACGAGGCAGAGACCTTTAAGACGTTCCCTAAACCTGGTGGCGCGTAGACTTGTGGGAAATAGAGTCCTGGTACCTATCCTGGGGCAGGTGGCGGTCCTGGAGGGGGACTCTGGTGCTCTCCTGCGCATGTGCGCCTCGGCCTAGCTGCCAAGCTTTGGCCTCCGCTGGGCGAGATCGCGGAGCCTGCTGGGGCGAGCACACCCAGGGGCTGTGCGGCCTCGGTTTCGCGCGGGTTCGGCGGAGGCTCGAACGATGACCGTAGAGTGCACTTAGCACTGTGGAAATTCTTTACTGGATAAATACATAAGCCCCAGCTTAGGTACTGGCCTGCCCTTTGCCATCCTTTAGTTGCTCCATCGTGCAGTTTGGACCCAATCCTCCTAGCTCTCACCTGCTCTGGTTGAAGGGCTTGTGTTTGGCTTTGAACTTCAACTCCCAATACCTACTTCAGGCAAGAGCTCACAGTGAACTGGAGACAAAAGGATTTCTCCTTAACAAAATGTATCATTTATCAATGCCTCTCACGTGCAAGGAATAGCATACTTGACAACAGATGGCTTAAACAATAAAAAGTCTTTTTCTCAGGCTGTTGCTAACCAGCTCCAGGCCAGCTTCTCTAGGATTTTGGCCGCCCCCGACTGATCATGAAAACGGCTGCAAGTGTAAGGACCCTGGTCCTCCCAACTGTGCTACAGATAATGGCCCCATGGTCTTGCTCCCACAATTCCTGCCTTGTATTATAGAGGAAAACCTTCACCAGACGACTACGCCCCCGGCTAACTTCTATTTACATTTCACTGGCCAAAGCTAGATTCCACGTATATATCAAGGCTGACCCTCTCTTACTATTTGTGTCAGTTCTTGTCAGAATCCAAGAGCATTTTTTTTAGCACAGAGGAAGGAGGGAAATTACTTGGGGTAGGCAACCAGAAGTGTCTGTTACACTTGAACAAATACAATGTTTTTTAAAAAGCAATTATACTTACCAATGAAACTTTAGAGCATTCTAGTTAATTCACTAAGACAAGAGAAAATGAGAAGTTGAAATATTAAAAGTAATGAAATTATGACACTTACTAGCAGATGGTATGTTTTCCTACTTAGAAAACCCAAGGAAACCAATGGATAATTCACTAAAATAGACAAGAGAGTTTAGAAATATAGATGGCAAATAAATATATAAAATCAATCAATAGATTTCCTATATACCAGCAACAAAGTTGGGTAACATTAAAGAAAAAAAGAAACCCAACCACAACAGCTTTATTTTTTTTTTTTTTTGAGACAGAGTCTCACTCTCTTGCCTGGGGCGAGTGCCGTGGCCTCAGCCTAGCTCACAGCAACCTCAAACTCCTGGGCTCAAGCGATCCTCCTGCCTCAGCCTCCCGAGTAGCTGGGACTACAGGCATACGCCACCATGCCCAGCTAATTTTTTCTATATATTTTTAGTTATCCAGCTAATTTCTTTCTATTTTCAGTAGAGACAGGGTCTTGCTCTTGCTCCAGCTGGTCTCAAACTCCTGAGCTCAAACAATCCACCCACCGCGGCCTCCCAGAGTGCTAGGATTACAAGCTTGAGCCACCGCGCCTGGCCTTCGCTAATGTCTTAGATCCTTTTTTTAAAGAAAAATTATATACATGAAGCAAAAATGGCAACGCAATTTAACAAAACTGGGTTGTGGTTACATATGTGGTTATTATCACATGGTCTACATTTTCTGTATGATCGATATTTTGTAATAAAATTAAAATGCTAAATGGATTTTTTAAAGGAGAGTTAATTAGCGTGTATTGTTTTATTCAAACTTTAAAACTGTACATACTTACTGAATGTACTCAACAGTGAATTCACCTTGGTGAACTATGGCATGCTTTCAGGGCTTCAGGAAGCCCATGGATCTGTGGACAGAGGCATGAGAAGGCAGGGAGAGGAGAAAACAGGAAAGTTCACAGCAGGAGGTAATTCTAGTTTTAAAGGCTATAAATAGAAATTTGAAAATGAAATAACCAGGCCAAGTTCATGTGGTTTATGAATGATGAAGTCACAACTTTATCCCCAAATGAGATCAAGAAGAAATTTCTAGCCACGAGGTCAAGTGCTATATCCACTTGTTCCCCCAAGTTCAAAGTCGTACAGACTCCTTATATAGGCATTCAGAGGCATTTGAAATATACTTCTTGGGGCTATATAAGTATTAGGTTATTCACCAAGACAAGCCTCACCACAAAATGCACCGTTAAAATAAAAAAATTAACATAAAATTAAAGTATGTGTTATAAAATATTGCACATTCATTAAAGGAAATTTGTATATTAAAGAAAAGTATAAAGAAGAAAAACTCAACAATATCTCACCATTTGAAATCTTTCTCAATATTTTTGTTTTTTCTATACATTGACCTTTTAAAATGTATAAATTCACAAATATAATTTACATCCTAATTGTTTCCTCCATGTTATTGCACCTCCTGTGAAAGCATTCCTCCTCCAGTAGTAATATAACATTGAATTGACATTTCCCTGTGTTGAAGGTTTATGTTGTTTCCAGTTTTTGATACCATAAATATTGCTTTGGTATTTTCATGCCTGCCTTTTTTAAGCTTCTTGATACATATTACTAAGTCACCTTCAGAAATAATTGTTCCATTCTTATTCAAGATGATTAATCTTTAGATATGGGAACAAGTTCTTAATATACCAACCTCCCCCCTCCAAAGAAAAAGATACAAAAGAGTGTATACATGCATTAGTATGGGTTACTGGTTAAGCAAATAGACTCTGCAATAGATTTAATGGTCTTGAATGGAAGCTTTGTCACTTATAACCGTGTAATCTCTCTACCTCAGTTTTCTTGTCCGTAAAATAGGAATAATATAGCACTTAACCCCAGAGTTTTGTGATGAGGATTAAATGAGGTGACATAGGTAACACCCTTTAGAGGCAAGTACATAGTACACATTCAATAATTATTGGCTAAAATAATTATTATCATCATTATTACCATTACTGAAATAAAGAAGGCCTTCGTAAGCCAGGTACTGTTCAAATCTCTATCTGTATTAATTCATTCACTCCTCACAATGACCCTATGAGGTAAATACTAATATTATCCCCGTTTTACAATTAAGGAAATGGGTGGGAACAAGGTGGCAGCAGAGGCAGGAAGGGCTTCCCTACCAGATATCCAGATACAATAACCAATGCCTAATAGTAAGATAATACATACGGTAATCTCAGTATAACCCAATATCGACACAATAATTAACACTGTGGTCTTGGGTCAAATGGCCTACGCCGAGCTGATGCAGGGAGGTGCACTTACCGATTTCCACTGCCACCAGCAATGCCTAAGTTCCCACATTGTCACACCTTTGTTCATACAGCGTGTCGACAGACTTTTTGGCCATTGAGGTACACACATTGAGGAAATGAAAGGTGAGAGATTAGGGTGACCCCCAAATACTTTCAATATGCACACTGTTCCCACTCGCTGTGCCCCATTAACCCTACTGCTCACCATCTCTGAGCTGAACCCGGACTCTCACACCTTTCTAACCTTAACCTCCAAATGTGCCCAGAGAGGTCAGTGTCACTGGCTTTGGACTTCTCATTCCAATGATGCACTCCCTACTCACCCCTGCCCCTGAACAGTGTGGTAACCTTGAGCTCTGCTGGAGAGAAATCACACAGGTGTTAAGTCAGGGCTCTTTCTGGAAGGCTCAGGTATCAATTTAGGAGGTGGCTTCTGAAGCTGGATGGCCTGGGTTTAAATCATAGCCCAACCACTTCCAGTTCTGGCCTTGAACAAGTTAGTTAAGATTTCTGTGCCTCAGTTTCCTTGTCTGTAATACTCACTACTTTATAGGATTGTTGTGAGATTAAATGAGTTAGTATATGTTAGATGCTTAGAGCAGTGCCTGGTATACAGTAAGTGCCCAATCAATGTTTGCTACTACTTCTGCTGCTTTGCCACATTGGTACTGCACACACTTAGCCCTGGCTCGGCTTCTCCCGCCACTGCCTCTCAGCATGTAAATGTGCTTGTTGCTCCCATCTTAAGAAAACAAAACTCTCTTGCCTCTGCGAACTGCTCACATTCCTCTCACAGCCACACTTTTCGAAAGCAAGGTCCTCACTCATTCATTCACTCTCTTCTCTCCTTCCGTTCATTTCTCAACTCCCCAAGCTATTAATAGCTCTCTCTCCAGCCCACCATGCAAACTGCCCTCACCAAAGGGCACTTCTCAACCCTTATCTTACTTGTTCTCCCCTGGCATTTGACACTCCTGACCACTCCATCCCTGAAGCCCCTCTCTTGGGTTTCAGACCACCTGTTGCTCTTCCCCTGCGTCTGCTCCTTAGTCCCCAGTCTTGCTTTATTTCCCCATACTCACTCTTTAAGTACTGGTGTTCCTCAGGACCATGTCGCCTCCCCTCTCTGTCCCCATCACACACCCTCTTTCTGGGCGATCTCCCCATGTCCATAGCTTCAGCCACCAACATCCTCAGGAATGCAGATCTCCAGTCTGGGCTGACTCTTGAGCTCAGGCTTAAAAATCCATCTGTCCACAAGCTATTTCTTCTGGGCTGTCCATCAGGAGCCTCCGAGGTTCACAGCAACTTGGGGGAGCAGTAGCCTTCTTTGGATCCCTGAACACCCAATCTTTATGTGCAGGACAGTAAAACACATTGTGTGCATCAGTCAGATTTCCTTCCTAGGCGAATGGGATGGAACTGCAGCTTTCAGGATTCAGGAAAGGTATTTCTGCCTTTGAGCGTAGGCTCACTTGCAGTTGCATGTTGTTACCACGAGAGGACACTATGTATCCTGCTAACAGATTCTGAGCAGTTCTGGCTGCTTTAATAACCTGGGGGGAGAATGTTTAACATCCAGTCTCTTAGCAATTTTCAAGTATACAATACATTATTATTAACTAGAGTCACCATACTGTAAAATAGATCTCCAGAAGTTATTCATTCTGTCTAACTGAAACTGTACCCTTTGACCAACATCTTCCCATGCTAAAGACCTAGTGATGAATGAATGTGACTTGGGAGAGGTCATGTTTTTTGGATTGTTTGTCCACTATATAGGGGTTAAGGTCAAAATTATTGTGCATGCCTGTGGCCACCGATTCAGGTTAGTGATGCAGTCTGTGAGGGATCAGCATCTTTTCTTCCTGAATAATGTACAGTGTCTGACTGTTGCCAGACAGGGGACCTGTCCATTCGCCTTTATAAATAAAATGTATTTGAAAGCCGTTTCAATATTTGTTAAACCCTAAATAGGAACCCCCTTTCATGGCCTCCTACCCTGACCCAGGACTCCATAGCTCAGGTGCTTTCTGGGGCATCTTCCTCAATTCCTGTTCTTTGGAATGGCTACAGGAATAGGAGTAGAATGTTCTGTCCATTTATACTAGTTTTCTAAGGATGCCATAACAAAGTACCAAACAACAGAAATTTACTTTCTTACAATTCTGGAGGCTAGAAGTTCAAGATCAAGGTGTCATCAGGGTTGGTTTCTTTCGAAACCCCTGTCCTTGGCTTGCAAATGGCCGTCTTCTCTCTCTGTCTTCACATGGTCATTCTTCTGTTTGTGTCTGTGTCCTAATCCCCTCCGCTTTTAAGGACACCAGTCATATCGGATTAGGGCCCACCCCAATAACTCATTTTACCTTTGTAAAGGCCCTACCTCCAAACACAGTCACATCCTGGGGTACGGGGGTGTTTAGGACTTCAACTTATGAATTTGGGGGTGAGGACACAATTCAGCCCATAACACCATTTTATCTCATTGTCTAATGCAAAATATACTGGTCATATATTCATGTAACTTTTCTTTCTGGTAGGTTTTTGGAGTTAAATGAGAAACTCTAAACAATTTTCCCACATCTACCACCCCCTTCCAGTAGAGTCTCTAACTGCAAATGTTGAGCCAGCAGAGCTGAAAGCTCAGGTAGAAGAGGAACGAGGTGAAGATCAAAAAAGTAAAAGGCAAAGTAGAATGAATGAAAACCTTGAATCCAGCTAGACCCAATCAAGATATGGTCTATCCCATCGAGACTGTGAGGAAGGCAGGGAGTAGAGAGAACACCAGGAGATTACAACAATTGTGGGGGGGAGTTATAGGGGTACCATGATACTGTATTAAAATGAATTGCAAAATGAAAGCACATATGGCGGCCATGCCATATGGGTGGGCTGCACAGCTCTCCCTTCAAGAAGGGGTCCGTGGTAAGAACCCGAATAAAGGACAAGCTCACGACTACACCTGGGGGTCCCACGCCCTGAGCACGCAGGAACCAGAGCCCAGCCCTTCCTTCCTCCCTCCTTCCACAGGAGCCCACAATGGGTAGTCCTGGGGACCCCAATGACCCCAGGTGACTCTGCACTGTCAGGCTCTGCTGGCTCCTTTGACACAGGGAGATCTTCACGTGGCATCCGACCCCTCTGCCTGACCTGCTCCCTTCACAGACACTTCCCCCAATCCGGGACATCTCCTGCACGACTGTGTCATCCTGACATTTTCTTCTCAAAGGACCCAAACTAACAGTGTCCAGGATTTGGTAAAATGTTAATATCTAAATCTATGAGCTCAGATTAATCCAGAACTGGCCGTTGGAGCCAGATGCTTTTATAAATGGACCCCTGGCTTATGAGACAAAAGTCCCAACAGGTGGGAAATGGTAGGACAGAGAGATCGACCTCTAAGATACACTGATTTAAAATAAACCCCTGAATTAGCTATTTCCTTAGTCTCTCGTGTTCATTTTTAACTAAGCAAAGTTTCTGGTTTGAATTTCGTTTTCTACGTAGACCTCTCTACTGAGGAAAGGAAAGTTCTCAACCTCCAGTCCTTAGCTAGGACTATCTTTGCCCAAAAAGTAATAAAACTAGGATTCTAGTTTCCAAACAAGGTTTTGTGGCTTTGGTTACTAAAAATCTGTCAGAGGCAGATCAATGTAGTGCCTAAGAGCACAAACCAGTCTACAATTAGCCCCAGGGATGTACCTGGCTCTTCCAGTTTCCAGTGTGACCCTGGGAGAGTTATTTATGCTCTTGTGCCTCTGTTTCCTTATCCGTAAAACTAGGTAGTTCTATTAGTAACTACCTCCTAAGGTTGAGGTACGAGTTAAAAAAAGAAAACACACATAACTTGTCTGACATCAATAACCACACAGGTTTTTTCATTGTTATTGATAATCTGACTAGCCCATGACAAGGACCAAAGGAACTAAGATGATGCTATTGGATGGAAATATTAATACAAGTGCACATGAAATTTTATATTTTCTAGTAGTTACATTTTTTAAAGTAGAAACAAACAGGTGAAATTAACTTGAATAATATATTTTATTTAATCTGATATATTCAAGATATTATCATTTCAACATGTAATCAATATTTTAAAATTATTAATTTATATATTTTACATTCTTATTTTTAATACTAAGTCTTCGAAATCCAGTGCACGTTTTACATTAACGCACATCTCAGTTCAGATTGCTCAATAGCCACATGTGGCTAATGGCGGCCCTGTCAAAGAGAGCAGGGCTGGAGTCTCAAACCAAAGAAGATATTTAGGGCATAGCATTGCCAAATCCAAATCCTGGTCCCTAGAATGACACTCATACATCTTGAATACTACATAAGTGTTCACTATCATTATTTTTGCATTACATGGTTAAGGCTCTGTTGACCAGGTCATGGAGTCAAATCCAGATCCTTCATCTCAGAAAGGTCCACAGCCTTGACTGTGAACATCTATTTCCTCTCCCACAATGTCCTCCTTCTCTCTTCCTCTTTTACATCTCTTTTGTAAGAACAACTTTTTTCTTTCTTTTCTTCTTTTTTTGGTATATTTTTAGTGGGATAAAATTCACATAACATAAAATTTAGCATTTCGAATTGTATAATTCAGTGACAAAGTATTTTCACAAGCTTGTACACCATTACCACTATCTTAAACGCAGAATACTTTTATCACCCAAAAAAAAAACCCATACCCATTAGCAGTCACTCTCTATTCCCCAACCCAGGCTCTGGCAACCAACAATCTACTTTTTTTATCTGTATGGTTTTGCCTATTCTGTTCATTCCATCTAAGTGAAATCATACAATACATGGCCTTTTGTCCAAGGACAATCTTTTCTATACTTAGTCCTACCAGATGGTAGGTGTTCAGCCAATATTTATTGATCAGCTGGAGCCTCTCCAACTCATGAGGCTCTCTTTCCTTCAAAAATATCTCGGTTTTGTTATTGACCTTTGAGTTCAATGGCTGTTTTCAAGCCAGATTTTAGGTTGTTCCCAGATACACTCATCAAACCTTGATGGATCAAGGAAAAAAACAGATTAATCTTTAAATGTCACCTTCCCCCACAAAATAAGCACTATAAACTCTTGTTATTCACTTCTGGACCAACTGGTCTTCTGTTCTCTTTGAGTCATTGGGAAATGAAAAACATTGATCTTCTAGCAGTAAAACACCTGTAGAGAATCACCCTTTCCATATTAATGATACTTTCTGATTTGAAACAACCTACTCTTTCCATGGACTCTTGGATTTTTTTTCTCTTTGTCCAAAAAATTCTGTAGAGAGTTCTCCCTCATCACACATCTTTTGCCTGTGCTTTCTTTCTCATTGGCCAGTTATCTTTCTCCAAAGAGCTTCCCCTACACAGAAGCTTTGTACATGGAGGCAATTTGAGGGTTGCAACCAGGACCAAGTCCCACAACCTAGAAGTGGTTCACAAAACTTTCCGCCTCTGTTCTCTGAAAGTTTATAAAGTCTTGGGCTGATTCAATTTCTCTCTTTAGCTTTAGATTTTTTAAAGCTAGAATATTTAAACAATTCAATCTAGGAAAGGGTTCTCTGTTTCAGCAGTTTTTTGTCTGTGTATATGCACTCACACACTTTCCACTGGCTTATAAACATTACTTTTTGTAGCCTGTGAAGTTTTTAAAATTGCAAGACAGTCTATAGTCATAGTTGGGGGAACTATCGATCTCCTAAAATGGACTTAAATAAAATGTTTAAATAAAGTTTAAAAATCACCTTTAAAACAGAAAAACTGAAATAGAACTTAGAGATGATTTGATCCCAACCCTCGTATTTTACAGATGAGGAAGCCAGAGCCCAGAGAAGAAGAATTGCCGACTGACGCTCACTATTAGTGGTAAGGCAAAGACTAGATCCCAGGTCTCCTGGCTTTTAATCTACTGAGCTTTACATTTTGCTTTGAGGCTTGCCAAATACAGACAATCTTACTAGGGAGAAGGGAGATAATTAATTTTGGAAAATAAAGAACTTTATAGCTGCAGTCCCCAACCCCCAGGCCCGCGAAGCAGTGTCAGTCACGGGGCCACAGAGAAGGAGGTGAGTGGCTTGGGAGCAAGAGAACCTTCATCTGTGTTTACAGCCACTCCCCATCGCTTGCATCACCACCTGAGCTCCGCCTCTGTCAGCTGAGTGGCGGCATTGGATTCTCATAGGAGCACAAACCCTACTGTAAACTGCACATGGAGGGATCTAGGTTGTGTGCTCCTTATGAGAACCTAATGCCTGATGATCTGAGGTGGAGCTGAGGCGGTGATGCTAGTGCTGGGGAGCGGCTGCAAATACAGAGTATCACTAGCAGAGAGGTTTGACTGCACAATAAATGTAATGCTCTTAACCAAACTGAAACCATCCCCCCACCCTGGTCCATAGAAAAATTGTCTTCCATGAAACTGGTCCCTGGTGCCAAAAAAGTTGGGGACCACTGCTTTATAGGACCTTCAAGTATTTCTACCTCGCACTGCAAAGCTGGGAAGTTACAGCACAGAGCTTAGGGCATCTGAGGAACAGTGATACAGGAGGGGACCAGCGAACAGAAAGGAGGGTGTGAGTGAGAAGCCCTGGTTTTTCCTGGGGTCAGCCTTGCTCTAGGAAGAGATGTTAGAGCTTACAAACCCACAGCCCAAGCCCTGGACTGGCTGTGACCTCAGGACAGGGTCTCCTGTGGCTATTCCCTAGATGTTGGTGATGCCTCACCCTACACATCCTCTTGCTACTTCACATCTCTGATGTTGCCTTTTTCCAGTTCCCAAAGTTATGTAAAATGCAGGACACTGGGAATGATATGTGGGGTGAAAATATCCAATCATTTTTCTTCGGACAGCAGGACTTTTCTAATGCTCTTCCTAGTGCTAGTTTTCCATAAATACTAATTTGCTCAAAGCTATTCCAGTAAAGCTTTTTTGAAAGGCTGCCAGACCCTTCCTGGTACCTGGCATAGAGTTTCAGAAGTTTTTGTTCTAGGCCCTTGAGAAACCTGATATTAGGATCATACTGCCCTACTCATCCCTGAAATATCAGTTAACATCATTATCTGAAAATACTTATTTACATTCTGCTGCCAATCCTGTTTCCTATTTCAGAAATCCCTCCCTATTTTTGTAGCGTTAAGTCTGAGACTTTTTACATAGGATTGTGTCTTATCCAAGTTCTTTTGTTTTTTTAATGGTAGAATAAACATAATATAAAGTTTACCATCTTAATAATTAAGGATATAGTACAGTGGCATGAAGTACATTCATATTGTTGTGCAACCATCACCACCATCCATTTCCAGAACTCTTTTCTTTTTACAAAACTAAAACTCTGTTTAGTTTAGACAATAACTCCCCATTCCCCACTTTCCCCAGCCCCTCGTAACCATCATTCTACTTTCTGTCACTGAATGTGACTACTCTAGGTACATATATAAGTGAAATTATGGTTTTTGTCCTTTTGTGACTGGCTTATTTCAGTTAGCATGATAACCTCAAGGTTCATCCCTATTGTAGCATGTGTCAGAATTTCCTTTCTTTCTAAGGCTGAATATATATACCACATTTTGCTGACCCAAATGTGAATACTTGGGTTGCTTCCATCTTTCGGCTATTGTGAATATTGCTGCTATGAACATGGTTGTACAAATATCTCTTCAAGTCTCTGCTTTCAATTCTTTGGGATATATACCCAGAAGTGGAATTGCTGGATCACACGGTAATGCTGTTTTTAATTTTTTGAGGAAGCACCACATTGTTTTCCACAGGAGCTAGACCATTTTATGCTCTCACCAGCAATGCATAAGAGTTCTTACTTCACCAACACCTATTATTTTGTTTTTCTAATAGTACAGGTTGAGCATCCCTAATGCAAAAATCCGAAATCCAAAATGTTACAAAACCAAAACTTTTCAAGCACCAACATGGTGCTCAAAGGAAATGTTCATTGGAGCATTTCAGATTTCGGATTTTCAGATTAGGGATGCCAAGCAGTAAAGCAAATACTCCAAAATCCAGAAAAATCTGAAATCCAAAACACGTCTAGTCTCAGACATTTCACATAAGGAATACTTAGCCTGTGGTCATCCTGAGGGGTGGGGGGTGGTCTTCTCTCAAGTCTCACGCACTCCATTTGTCTGCTTTGAACTGTCACCATTCCTGCCATTTGGAAAGCACAGCTTTAATGTTATTAGTGTTCATTTCCTTTCAGAGGCAGCCCGGGCAGTGAAAAGGGCACAGATTGTGGTCGGACAAGTCCTGGGTTCTGGGGTCTCACTGTGACACCCTGAACAAAGGAGAACTTTGTCCGGGCCTCAGGGTCCTGTCCTCTGGGAGGAACCAACTTGATAATCAGCCATGCTCCAACTCCTTAGCCGAAACTTAGACCCCGACACATTTTAAGTAGAGTTCCCCTCCTACACGTGAGCCGCTAGATTCGATTTTTTTTTTTTTTTTTTTTGCCTCATTTTGCTGTCCCTGGAATTGGGTTCACGCCCTGAGAATAGGTGGGGGTCTTCGAGTCTAGGAAACCACAGAGATGAGGAGCCTCCGGAGGCCTAGAGAGGGCGCCTCGGCAGCGGTCGCGGATTGCACTTCCGGTCTTTGTGTGTCGGCCACGGCGCGGCCTGCGGGGGGTCAGTGCTGGGCGGTGGGGTTCTTGGCCCAGTGCCCGGTGTGGCGTCGCTTTGTGCTCCTACCGCTGAGGTTTCTGTCCCCAAGGACAGCGCCAGTCTCGGCCGGTTCGGCCCCGGGCGCCGCGTCTCGCTCTTCCTTTGTGCCCACAGCCGGCAGGGAAGACGAAACAGGCGAGGATGAGGGGGCCGGAAGGTGGGGGTGGACACCACGGCTCGATCCCCCGCTTCAGGCTTCCTCCGAGCAGCCCAGCTGCAGGCCGACCCTGCTCCTTCCCGAGTCCATTTTGAAAACGACCTTGTAGAAGGTCCGGGTTGAACTGGAAAACGCACTCTGCATCTCTAGATTTTCGTTATTCTTAAACGTGCACTTAACAACCCCAGCGCTGGGTTAGGAATAGAGGAAATGAAGATTCAGACAAGATTCTTGCCTTTTCCAGGATGGGACACTAGCGAGGGTACTGGTCCTGACGTAGGTTTTTAAGAGAGAAATGCAGGTGAAGCGCTTCTGGGCAGGGATCAGGGAAGACTTCCGCAAAGCAGGGGGTATTGGAAGGAGAGGTAAGAATTGGATCTGTGGAAATGCTCTACTGCCCAAGAAGAATGTCCAGATAGAGCTCGAGCAAAAGCACAAAGGTGAAAAAATTAGGAGAACTGCAGAGGTAGTGGTAAATATTTCAGTACCATCCTGATAAATGTTTATTCTGTACTGAGTAGTGGAGATTAAAGGATATGTGACTGCACATTCCTTCTGCTAAAAATAGCCAAGCCTCTTAAAAAATAAAATTTAAAACTTCTGGGTTTGTTTTCTAGAGAGAGTATAGCACAATGAGAACTGACTGCCACGTAATGGCCAACTTAACCTTTCTGGCCCTCAAATTCCTTGTTTCTAAAGTAGGGATAATAATAGTACCTATTTAATAGGAATGAATGAGATTAATTTGTATAAAGCAGCCACCACAGCGTGTGTGACAAGTAGTACGAGTAAGGAGTAGATTTATCATTATTTTTACTATTGATAAAAGTTGAGATTGTGATAGTATCTTCTCCCATTATAGAACCTCCTCTGGACAGTAAGCAACGTGGGAAGAGGAAGAGCAGGTGTAGATTCCAGAAGGTAATAGAAAAAATGTGTGGGGAAACTTGACATTAATCTATTCAGTCCTTCCAAAATGTGGATGGGATGTCGCCTACCTACCCCCCTTATTATATCCATAACCTCTTGTAGTATTTTTGTCTGAATGAAAACAAGCATGATGATGTATACTTTTTAAAAATAAATATACTTTTGTAATCCTGTTTGCAGAATCACTTTTTAATGACATGCTTCCATGTGATTTGGAATTTATACCCACTGTAGACCCTTTGAAAAGTCTCATGGACTCAAGGCATACCAAAAAAAAAAAAAAAAAGACATACCTCCAGAAAACATGCTGAGAACCACTGAGAGAACCAAAATTGTCTCCATTTATAGAATCTCTGCCTTGTTTTCCCTTTCTTGGGAATTAAAGGAGATTGCTTTCCTTTCTTTTTTGTCTCTGGATTTTTCTCTGGGGGGAGGGAACCAGACAGGTCTTTTTTCCTATGAGCAATTATTAAACCCATTTTCCTTAGGTATTTCTGTTTGGAAGCCCCTCCCCCAGCACTCAAAATAAGATCAAAGCTAATAGGGTTGGGGCAGACTCCTCAAAACTATGTACATTTGTAACCAGAACGTCAAGAAATACAGTAATGATCCTAATTAAAGATGCACTGTTAAAAAGACATTGAATTCCTAACAAAGAATACTATGCTATACACTTGCCTTAAAAAATCAAAAGAGAAGGTAGCATGGTGGAAGGGCTATGTGGAAAGGCTGAAGCTTTGAGTTAGAGAGACATGGGCAAGTATAGAAAGATCCTGGCAACTGTGCAGTAAGCCTTTCCAAAGTAAAGCATGTGACCACCTGAGCAAACAGGAGGAAAGGTGGATGTGTACAGTACTGGATTGCCCTGCAGCCTGCTGAATTCAGCTTTGTTGGAGAGCTTTGCTTTCAGGTACTGTTGCTTAGTGGCACAAAACGTTAACATGCTGAGAAAACTTCTATATAAAACAAGAAGACTTAACATTATACTAGTATCATTCCCTGTTTGCCAAGTGTATATGTGCTAATTCGCACTCCACGAAGTCTAGCTAAACTGTATCTGGTTGTTGTGTTATTTGGATCCTTTTATAACCCCCTGAAACTACATTTTTCTTAATTTCTCAGGAGAAGACACCCTGGGATAATTTTTGCTTCTATAGCAGAGATGTACAGTTATCAAAAACTGGGAAGGCAAGTTGGGGGGAAATGGAATAGGATGGGTGAGATTGAAATATATGCAATGTGGGTAGTCCTCAAATTACAAGAGTATAATTTACAACCATTCTGTTAAGTGTAGTGGCCAGTTGCCACCTCCCCTGTCCACCCTCCTCTCCCCCTTCCCTCAACACACACACACACACACACACACACACACACACACACACACGCACACAATGCACCACCCCTGAAGGCTCTGAACAGCAACCAAGAGTTAAGGCTCGGGCTAGGGCTAGGTGGGCAAAGTGGCTCACACCTATAATCCTAGCGCTTTGGGAGGCCAAAACAGGAGGATTGCTTGAGCTTTTGAGTTGGAGAGCAGCCTGAGCAGGAGCAAGAAGCTGTCTCTACTAAAAATAGAAAAATTAGCCCAGACATCATGGAACGCGCCTGTAGTCTCAGCTACTTGGGAGGCTGAGGCAGGAGGATCGCTTGAGCCCAGGAGTTTGAGGTTGCTGTGAGCTATGATGACACCACTGCATCCTAGCCCAGGGCAACAGAGCGAGACTCTGTCTCAAAAAAAAAAAGAGTTAAGGCTCAACGATATGTCTAATCTGGCAAATATTCATCATTACCACCTTCTTCCACATCCCTCAAGAAAACTGTGGCACCTCTTTCTTCACTTATTCCTTAGAAAACTGTCCTTTTTCCTCTCCCCCCACTTCATTCCATTTGTGAATTTAAGAAAGACAATAATCATGCCTGATTTGATCAATAATAATCCAGAGAAATAACTATCAAGAAAAGAGAAGAGCATCCAAGTATTAAAGTGAAATTACACGGCTGCTATTGGCATCTTAATCATTGGAAAGCCCAGATACCTCATTCAGGAACTCCACAGATGTAATCTCTTTCTTCAGTAATCCTCTTCTCTTCAAATACTAGTATCCAAAGTGAATAAAAATGTTCCTAACCCATTTTATTGTTTTCCTTTTGTACATAGATGCTGTTGTTCACTGCTCGTACGGAGAGTTTCATCTATGTTTTAGCTATGTTTTTGTGAGAGCACAATTAATGTCTAGAACATTGTTTCATTGGGAAAAGGAGCTCCAAATTCCCAATAGCCCATCTATAAATGAACTATTGGAATATAATACCATACTGTTGTACATTAGAGATAACCATTTATATGTTAGGATTTTAGTTTTCTAATATTTTACTGTTGTAGAATAATTTTTCTTCAACCCACACTTACTGGCTTCTTGCTAATGTTTTGAGACATGACACTTTTAATCATTCTGCATGGAAATATTTCTAAAATGTATGATGCCTTCCTGTGTGTAATGATTTAACTCATTTTTACTGACTCTGTCAACATTATGAACATCCTTCACACAATGAAGTCTTGAGAACTCTTCAGCCTTACACTAAACAGTCTGACATACATAACTTTCTTCATTTCACTGTACATTTCTTTTTAAAGAAAAAGTAGACAATCCTCATAAACTCAGATAATTTGCCCAATTGAACATGAATCTTGCTTTCATGCCAGTTATTATAATAGTCTCTGAAGTTTTTAAATTTAAGTTATTTCTGAGTGACTCAAGAAGTCTGAATTTGTGTAACATGCCATCCTTGGCACAACCCCTTCCATAAACCGTTTTTAAAAACATAGTTTGAAACAAATGTTTACTTTGTAATGTTTGAAGAGGAACTTGAAGCCTGTTTAAAAAAATAAAAACAAACCATATCCTTTGCTTTGGCCTTAGTCCTTATTTCTTCAAACCTTATTGCAGACTGCCCTGATGTTTCTTTCCCTGTTTATGTAGTAAATGTATTTACGAGAATGAAGTGATTCATACACACTTGTTTTCCAATTTCCTTTTGGGCAGCAATTATAAAACATGCAGTTCATGGATCTACTCTCTCCACTGCCATCCCTTGTCCCTCCTGGTCTCACTTGGAACAGAAAAGCACCCACTTTCTGGCAGCAGGTCTGTAATTATAGTCTGTTCTCACCCCATGGCTCTGCTGCTGGAAAGGGCGTTCTGGAAGTAAGACTCCATCAAGGATGGTTGCTCTTTCAGGGAAGTTCACTTCCCAAGGGCTTCATGTGTGACAGAACATTGCCCAGTAATGAAAAATCTTATGGCCTAAAGGATCCCTCCCATCCTATAAACCTGTTGCAAAAAAAAAAAAAAAAGCCTGCTGCTAAAGCTTGGTTTTGTCTGTTTTTAAATAGGGACATAAAACTTGTCCTCCCATCTCATTAAAGACTCAGTGAGAAATGACATGTGAATGAACTGTGTACACTATAAAACATGAACCTGGCCAGGCGCAGTGGCTCACGCCTGTAATCCTAGCACTCTGGGAGGCCAAGGCGGGCGGATCGTTTGAGCTCAGGAGTTCAAGACCAGCCTGAGCAAGAGTGAGACCCTGTCTCTACTAAAAATAGAAAGAAATTAGCTGGACAACTAAAAATATATAGGAAAAAAAATTAGCCAGGCATGGTGGCGTATGCCTGTAGTCCCAGCTATCTGGGAGGCTGAGGCAGGAGGATCGCTTGAGCCCAGAAGTTTGAGGTTGCTGTGAGCTAGGCTGATGCCACGGAACTCTAGCCCGGGCAACAGAGTGAGACTCAGTCTCCAAAATAAATAAATACATACATACATAAACATGAACCTGGGCAATAATAGCCACGACATGTGACACACCTACTAGGAACCAGGAGGGGTACTGGATGCTTGAGATCCATGATGTTATCACTTTTAAAACTCGGAACCAACCCTGTTAGGTTGGGAGTATCATGCCCAGCACCTCCATGAGAAAACTGATGTTCAGGGAGCTGCCAAAGTCTAGCAGCTACAAAGCGGCAGGGTCGAGTCACTTTGGCCACAGCCCAGGCTCCCTTCACTAAAATCCTTCTCCAGATGTAGGCTCTTATTTTCCTCTCTATCGAGGATGAAGGCAAGGGTAGTGTTTAAAGTCCATAAAGAACACCAGATGGGGTGTCAGATAGCTGCTTCTGCATGGCTGGCTAAGAAGAACCCCAACCCTCCACAACCCCGCACTGCAGAACAGGCCCCAGACCATCGGAAGAACCCGTGGGCTCTATACATTTTGGGGAGTTTTGCTGCATGATGTGAAAAAGGAAAATGAAGATGTTTAAGAGAAGAGAGTGGTATGATACTGCATTCAGGAGACAGCCAGAGATGGCGGAATATTCCTTACGGGAAGTTCTACCTTCCTCATATTATCAAGTATATATACAAATAACAAATGACGTGGAAATCCAGAAAAGCTTGGTTACTTTTCTGAAAATAGCTAAGCAATAAAAAAACAAGACAAAATTGTAAGAAATGCAGAAAAGTCCTTTTCCATAGGGGCTAAATGGTCTTCGGGTTTGGGGAACAGTTTGACTTATAACCTGGACACAATCATATATTTTATTTATTTATTTATTTATCTGAGACAGAGTCTCACTCTGTTACCCTGAGTAGAGTGCCGTACCATCAGCCTAGCTCACAGCAACCTCCAACTCTTGGGCTCAAGTGATCCTCCTGCCTCAGCCTCCCACATAGCTGGGACTATAGGCATGTGCCACCATACCCAGCTAATTTTTTTATTTTTAGTAGAGACGGGGTCTCACTCTTGCTCAGGATAGTCTCCTACTCCTGACCTCAAGCAATCCTCCCACCTCAGCCTCCCAGAGTGCTAGGATTACAGGTGTGAGCCACCATGGCTGGCCCACAACCATATATTTTATTCATTAGAAAAATCCTGGAGCTCTTTCCTCCTGCTCTAAAACATCCTGGCTGCCCTTGGGATTGATCTCCCTTCAGCAGCATCCTGGGCCCCCCCCCGACCCCCCTTTCCTGTTGGATCTCCTGCTTCTGGATCCATCTCAACCCCTTTCTTGAGTACCACTGGTTTTGATGATGCCCATCTGGCAATAAACTTCCTGAAACAGAGTGTCTGTGGGGTAAATGTTTTGTTACCGTGCATATCTGAAAATGTCTTTTTTTGCTCCCCTTGCAACTATTTTTTAGTTTAGGTATAAAATTCTAGTTTGGAAATTATTTTCCCTTGGAATGTTGCCTTCTAACTTCCAGGGTTGCTGCTAAGAAGTCCAACAGCATTCTGATTCTCAATCCCTTAACTGAGACCTCTTTTTTATTTCTGAAAATCTTTGAGTTCTAAAACTTCACATTGATGAGTCCATTTTGTTTCTTTCCCATTCATTTTGCTCAGCGTTCGGGGTGGGCTGTACTTCTTCATTTCTGAGAAATTTTCTTAAATTATTTTATTGATAATTTCCCCCACTTCATTTCTTTTCTGTTCTCTCTTTCCAAGATTCCTAAAATTAAGCTGTCAACCTCCTGGGATGATTCTCTGATTTTCCTGTTTTTCACTTATATTGTTGCTCTCTTTGTCTTTTTCTTCTGTTTGCTGAGATATTTCTTTAACCCTTTCCTCTACTGAATTTTTCATTTTTGCTCTCATATTTTCTTTTCTTTTTTTTTTTTTTTTTGTTTGCTGAGATATTTCTTTAACCCTTTCCTCTACTGAATTTTTCATTTTTGCCAACTCTTTTTATTACTCATGAGGCTTTTGTTGGCTAAAAA
>NW_012137969.1:638667-689794 GCF_000956105.1 Propithecus coquereli | reverse complement strand
TCTGTTACCCAGGCTAGAGTGCAGTGGCATCATCACAGCTCACAGCAACCTCAAACTCCTGGGCTCAAGCGATCCTCCTGCCTCAGCCTCCCAAGTACCTGGGACTACAGGCGTGTGCCACCGCACCTGGCTAATTTTTCTATTTTTTGTAGAGACAAGGTCTCAGTCTTGCTCAGGCTGGTCTCGAACTCCTGGCCTCAAGCAATACCTCCCACCTCAGCCTCCCAGAGTGCTAGGATTACGGGTGTGAGCCACTGCACCTAGCTTGCTCTCATATTTTCCATTTCCAAGATGTTCCTTTTTTTTCTGAACGTTCCTTTCATAGTGCATCTTGCAGTTTCTTCTCATACCTCAGAAGACATTAACTGCAGTGGTTTTTGTTACATGTTTTCTTTTGCTCCTTGCATCCTCATGTTTTCCTGGTTTTTCTCTTATTGTGGCCTGCTGTTACATAAATAGCCCAAAGATGGACCCTGTGTTGTTTTCTTCAGAGCCAGCAGGGACCCTTAGCTCAAAGCCTGCCAGTCAATGCTAAGCTCAAATTCTCACACAACCAATTGCTTTAAAGATAGCGCAAGTAAGTATATTTTTAGCCATTTCAAGCCTGCCAGCTTTGCACACCCTGCAAAAACACGCAACATCTTCTAGCCATAGATAAGACAAACGGTGGAGCTATCAAAGACCCAAACCGCTGCTGTGCTCCTGTGTTCCCTGACCCAGACACTCCCCACCTTGCTGCTGGACACATAAGTCTCCTCTCCAATTCTCCTCTCCCTGAGAGGAGAGTTCCTTTGCCCTCCTCCCCTTCTGGGGGCTGGCGGGTGCCACAGCTGTCTCTGTGAGGCCTCCCGCCGAGAGGGACTTTCACCTTTCCTGAACTCCTGTCAAGACTCAGCCCAGTAAAGCATGCTGTGCAGTACTACTATGTGTGGCGCAGTCTCTTCCTTGATCAGCCCCCAAATCCTCGAACTCCCCACACCTACGCGAAAGATAGGAGTGTTCCTCAAGCAGCTTGGCTGTCCGTTCATACATCTGTTTGGGGGTCTGGGTGTGGGCAGGCTTTATCCACCATCAGCTTCTCTTAGATGGTCTGGTGGGAAATAGACTGTCAGCTGTCATTATCTGTCTGTAGATCTTGTCTCTTGGCCAGTTTCTCCAGAGGAAAGCCCTCCAGTCTCTTTCCTGAGGAGTCCAAGCCCAGCTGCTACTCTGGGTACTGACAGAGGAAGGGACTTGACCCCTGAAGGTGGGAGGGGGAAGGCCAGGGCTGCCCAGCTGTGGAGGGTCTGAGGTCCCACACCCTTCAGGCGACCGATCAGACCCAGCGGGACTGGGGAATGCCAGGCACAGTTGACGGGGTGTGTGCTATGCAGAAATCAAGGGGTTTAAATAAATACTTACCTCCGGAAGGGAGAGACCCTCCCCCATCCCTGTCCAGGTGGTTGCTGTTATTTATTAATAGAACAGGAGATGGCAAAGTTTTTCTGTAAAGGACCACATTGTGGCTCCTTGAGGCCTTGAGGGCCACATGGTTGATGTCGCAACTACTCAACTCTGCCCTTGCAGCGCAAAAGCAACCAGAGACAATGTGTAAATGAAGGAGCACAGCTATGTTCCAAAAAACTTTGTAGATGCTGACATTTGAATATCACATACTTTTCACATGTTGTAAACAATTATTCTTCTATGGTTTTCTTTGAACTATTTAAAGAAATTCTTAGATCACTGGCTGTACAGAAACAGGTGATGAGCTGCATTTAGCCCAGAGGCAGAAGTTTGCGGACTGTCTTAGAACATCATTGTGGAGGGTTGATTGTCAAAAGCCTCTGAACTTTCTTACCCTTCTCAGCGATGCCTCCCAGCACTCATTTTTGTCTGTAGCTATAAGGGCTCCCGGTTCTTTCTCCCTCCTGCAGCCTCCTAGCTGTGCCATGGAAATTTAGACATTTATGAATTACATCGGAATGGAAAAGGTAGGAACGGCAATTCCAGGAGTTCCTGCCAAGCTCTACCCTGGGTGGAACAAGTTGTTCATTGTTCCCTTTGCCTGGATTTTAACCAAGGTGTAAACGAGAACAGTGGGGGGAGACAGCTGGGAAAGGTGGTGGCTGGGACTCCAGGCCTTGAGCGTATCGAAATCAGAACCTTTGTCCCCTGAGCAATAAACACTGTTCTAAATAGACTGGTTCCTGTCTAGTCTCAGCTTTCAAATTGTCAAGGAAAGAAATCCCACCTTTCTTAGTTGCAGGGGCAGAATGGGGGTTTGGAATAGAAAAGAGCTGCTTCTGCCACTTACGAATATGTATTTTGGGGCAAGTCAGTTCTCCCAGGTAAGCCTTAACGTCTTTGTCTCTAAAATGGGGATAATCATCCCTACTTCATTGGGTATTTGTGTGGATGACGTATTAAAATGACATATTAAAAAGTCCCTGTCACATTAAGGTGCTCAAAAAATGGCAGATGTCATTCTAATGTATCTAGACAAGGAAAATCAGAGAAGTTAAGGCACCACCCACAGGCACACAGCTCATTAGGGGTGCGAGCAGGAATACAATTTGTTTTCTTAACTCTCTAGCTAATATTCTTTCTTCTACCCAGTACTGCATGAAGAGGAGAACTTAGTTCCTTTTTTATCATGTTTGAAATGCTAAGGTAGGGAAGATGTCAGGGCTATGGAATATTAGGAAATAAAGATTCTCCCCTTTTCTTTTTTTTCTAATTTTTATTTGTTTATTTTCTATTTTTAGAGACAGGGTCTTGCTCTGTCACCCAGGCTAAAGTGCAGTGACGTCATTATAGCTCACTGCAGGCTGGAACCTCTGGGCTCAAGCGATCCTCCTGCCTCAGCTCCCCAAGTAGCTGGGACTACAGGTGTGCGCCACCGCGCCCAACTTACTTTTCTATATTTTGGAGAGACGGGGTCTCACTATGTTGCCCAATCTAGTCTCGAATTCCTAGCCTCAAGTGATCCTCCCACCGTGGCCTCTCAAAGTGCTGGGATTACAGGTATGAGCCACCGCACCCAGACTCTCCCCTTTTCTAATGCCCACTCCCCACCTTGGTTTCTGGTGCAGGTGACAGACCCTCTCCTCTCATGGTGAGACACTGGGCAGAGCTGACCTCTCTGCACCATGTGGTATAGGACGTAAGCACCACCCCTGACCCCTTCTCTCATCCACCCTGTCCCCACTCTGGCCCCTCCCGATGCAGGCTTCTCTTCCCCTGGACAGTTACAAAGATTCTTTGTAATGTGTTTACATGAGGAGGGGATGGGAGCAGGGCCTGGATGTACCCAAACTACAGGGTCCCACCAACCATGTTTACATAAGGAAAGAAGGAGCCAAGACAGATGACCCTGTCACTCCAGGCCCTGATTAAAAACATAACCAAAGTCCAGATCCCTGTGTCTCAATCCCCTTATTACTGGGCTACACCACACAGAAGCAGCATGGAGGAGCCTCTTGACCCAGGGAGGCCTGTTGACTCGGCTGGGTAAGAGATGTTTGCACAGGGAGGTGCTTAGCAGCAGCCATCTGGCTGTTCCCTGGCTGGGCGGCAGGGCATTTGCAGGTCAGGTTGAGGGGGGAGGGCCCCTGGGGAGACAGCCCCAGCCAGCACTGTTTCTTCTTTGAGTGAATGTTGATGGTTTGGAGAAATTTCTTAGAATGTTGTTATTTTTACATTTTTTCCCCATAAAATTCACCCTCGAACCAAAGAAATCGTGAAGTTTCATTTTGCAAAGTGGTGAGAAAAGCAGTTTTCTGCATTTACAGAATGGTGATGGTTGAACACCTATAAGGTACCCGGCAGTTTACAAAAGCACTGTCATCTCCACGATGTCATACAATCCACATGACAGCTGGATGGCTAGCTATTGCCAAAATCATCCCTATTTTACAAATGAGGAGCTGAGACCTACGAGAGGTCAAGTCACTTGCACAAAACCACATGCCTAACAAGAGGCAAAGGCCAGGGAGTTTACACCCGGAGTTTACACCCTTTCACACTTCCTCCCCATTTGGCTCTAAAACAAGGCAAGCAGAGAGCTTGCTCCAACACGTAACCACCTTGCAGGTGGCTCCCAGGAGAGAGCCTCACACCTCAGGGACACGCTAGACGCAAAAGCGGTGAGCTGCAAGGGTGCCGTCCAGGGCCCTGGGGTCCGTCCATGGGCACCACCAACAGGGAGGTTCTCTGCAAGCTCGTGGAAGCCTTGTGTGGACAGACTGAGGCCCAACCATGTGGAAGCACCTGAAACATGCAGAGTGTCTTCACCCTACAGCTGAAGTCAGAGGGACAAGGGAGGGAGCGTGTTATAGAATCACGGAAACTTGTCTCCAAGTTCCTTTGCTCCTGTCTCCTCTGGGGTTTTTTTCTCCCTGCATTCAAACCCGCACAGTCTACCTGAAGCCATCACCTGAGTTCTGATTGCTGTCCTGTCTACTTCCTCCCAGTTCTTTTTCCTCCTTTTATAACCCCAAACACCAAACCCAACCAAAACGCATCATTCCATCTTCCTCCCCTTTGTCTCTCCACTTCTGTCCCATAAGCGTAGCTCTACTGCTCTACCCAAATTGCTTCGACCAGTGTGACTGATCAGACCTTCTGTGCCACCCACAGGTCTCAGCTCTGCTCCCACCACCCTCTGTCCACGCTCGGCCCCTGGCTCAACCACCAGATCCTCCTGGTCTCTTCTTTCGTGTCACTGTCAAATCCTGCTTCTCCTCTCATCTCATCAATTCACCCTTTAGTGACCACCTTTCTGTAACAACTAGTGTGTTACTGTGTGTTGCAGCTTTCAAAATACTTTTACATATGTGCACATAGATGTGCACTCATACAGAGTCTCATTTAGAAGTTGACTCCTCCTCTCAGCAGTTCTCTGTTCATCTTCTGCCTAAAATGCTAAACTTGGTTTGTTTGTTTGTTTCTGTGTTTGCCTTCGATGTGCCTGAATTCTGCCTGCCATCACCCTTTTAATCAACCTACATTCAGGTCTTTCATGATCTTCCTGATAAAATGCTGTTTGTAAGATTTCAAGTGCTCTTCCCACTGCAAAGGCCTCACTTCCCTTTCCCCCAAAATTATAATGAGCCCTCACCTTTACCCTTCTTTATTCTCTCGCTACATTCAGCACCTGTCATAGATTGCTAAAATCCGACTGCGACTCCTGGAACCAGAGTCCTGAAGGCTCATGTAGCAGGTGAATGACAGCTCATCCCGTGACGAGCCGCCGCACGCTACCTCAATGTGTTTGTACATCCACCCTGTGCTACCTTACTCCGTAAGCTCCTTAGAGCTGTGATGACCCTCCTCTGCTCTCCCTCTTCCAGCCCAGCTCTGAGATGTGTCACCATGCTGTGTTCTAAAAGAGTGAGGAAGCCCTACCCTGTCCGCATGGGATGCCTGTGAGAGCCGCTCAGGTATACTGAGCTCCGCCATCTTTGTGTACTGTCAAGAAAGGATGCCGTGTCATTGGCACAGCCAGGAAAGAGCTGCAGAATGGACACACACGTGCCGCTCAAGCCCAAGGGTTGGTCAACAGCCCAGATCCCTAAACTCGGCTAGTGAGGCAAAAAATATAATAACAATAGCAACAGCGTTACTAGCCAACAACAACATGCCAATGGCTTTGCATGCATCCACCCAGTTAGAGTCTCATGACAACCTAATGGGGTATGTGCTGTTTTAATCCCTGCTTTACAGACAGAGAAACTGAGGCTATGAAAGATTAAGTAACTAGACCAAGAGTATGTGGTACAGACAAAATTAGAATCAAGGCCATCTGAATCCAGCACTCATACGCTGGATTAAAGGACATGGTTTGGGCTTATTTGGGAATGAGGCCATAAGGGTTGGGGGGTGGGTTGTTTGTTTGATTTGATTTGATTTGATTAGGCACCAGTATCTTCACAAGCATCCTCATTCAGACCCTGGTGCTGCCCAGTTGTGTGACTGTACGTGGGCCAGGACTCTATTGTCCATGGCTGGAATCCAAAGCTGAGGACAAAGTAGCCCAAACTCTTGGAGGATGCTCCCAGCCCACAGCACAGCACATCAAAGGTCCCCGAAGCCACCTGCATGACAGGCAGAAAAGCTCAGGTGCTTTGCTTGCTGGGCCAGTTTTTCTGCTCCCCAAGTCTAGATGAAACTGGCAAGAAAAAAAGGACTTTATAGAAGCCAAATGCCTCCTGCCTATTGGAGGATGCTTCCCTCGGCTCCTCCATGAGTGATCCCCTCACCCACTCACTGTGAGCCAAGTGAGGATGTCCCCACAACCTGGGGGTAGGGCGGGGATGAGTGCCAGTCATACGGGACACTGGCATCTCATTCTTTGATTGGCCATTATTTTAGACAGAAGACTGTCTCCTGCCCACACAGGTGGAGGGTGATTCGACAAGTCCACTGTCTAAAATGGAAGGGTGGCCAGAGGGGGACAGTGTGGCAGCCCATGTTCCAGCCATCTGAGTGGCCAAAGATGCCTGAGTTTCTCACAAATTGAGTGGACCCAGGAGAGGGTAGCTGGGCCTGAACTGTTCTACTGGTACCTCACCCAAAAGTCCCCAGCAAAAAGAGGCTGTGCAATGCTCTTCTGGGGGCAGGAGGCAGATCTACTGGAACAGGGGACTGGGCAGCTTGCAGACCCCTAAGCTCCCCTGAGGATTTCAGCCTGGTAGTCCTCAAGCCAGTGTTTGGATGCCTGACACACAGACAGTTGGTAGTGGTAGACTGTATTTTCCAAAACTGGCCACAGTAATATTTCTGGTCCTACGTGCAATTCCAGAACCTTCCCACTTCCCATCAAGAAGCAGCATCTATTTCCCCTCCCCTTGAAACTGGGCCTGACTTTACAACTGCCTCGAGGAATTGAATGCAGTGAATGCGATACTGTGTGCTTCTGAGCCTGGGGCATAAACAATGTGGCCTCCACCTGGCCCTCTCTCTTTCTCCCTCTCTTCCTCCCTCCCTTCCCCACTCTTCATCCCTTCCCTTCTTCCCCTCTCTCTCTGGATGCTTGTCCTTGGATCCCAGCCACCATCTTGTGAGGAAGCCCAGGCTGCATGAAGAGGCAGCAGGTGTTTTGACCAACAGCCCCAGCTAAGATCTCAGCAGACAGTCAGACCAGTCACCAGACGTAGGAGTGAGTGAGCGACCTTTCAAATCGTCCAACCTCCAGCCTTGGAGCCTCCCCAGCAGAGCCAGATGGAGATGAGATGAGCCATCCATGCTGACCCCTGCCCCAGCTGAAGACTTAGGAATAAAATAAACAATGCTGTCATTGCCTTAACCCACTAAATTGTGGGATAATTCATTGTGAAGCCTAAGTAGCTGGAACAGTGTGTTACCTAAGGAAGCAGTAGCAACCCACAGAGAGAGGACAGTCCCTTGGCCAGTTAAACAAGGGACTCTCAACCATCTCCCTCCTCCTTCACTCCACCCAACAAACCAGAGAAGCTGCAGCTTCTAATAGGAAAATAGAGGGGGAGACAATTGGTCTCCTAGAGGCAAATCCCTCACTCCCGCCAGTCCAGGGAGGGGAGGGTGGAAGCAAAGATCAGACCACACTCCTCTTCCCATGGCGGGTGCCCCAGCCACAGCCTGGCCAACAGCAAAGAAGAAAACTCACTACAGGGGGGCACTTTTGAATCAGATGTGAAACTAGGGTTTTAAACTGGAAAAATCTTAACCGAAAGTAACTAGGAAATATAGAATCTTCTCCGAGTGTCATTTAAAAATCCACTGCCCAGGGAAATGGGAGATTCAACAATACAGTGGGGGGTGGGATGGGAGAATGATGGGTGGAAAATAAAACAATTCCATGCATGAACACTTCGGAATTGAAGACTGCCCAATAAAGTGGTTATATTTGTCAAGTAACCACATTTACTCCTATCCAAGAACCAAGTGCAGGCAGCACCCCGGAGGTGGGGGCAGTCGGAATGTTTACTTCAGGAGGCAGATGATATAAGGTCAGACCTTGATCTCTGTTCACCTGGAGCTACAAGCTATGTATATTTAGAGACTGTCAATTTCCCTTCTTCTCTGAATTTTCTCTCTTACTGACATTTTATGGTGGTCATTAGCCAACTCTGCCTCCCACCCCAAAGACCAAACCTTTCCTCCTAATGTCCTTGAAGATGGTTCACCTGTGGGAGAGAAAACTGTGAGCTGTTGTCTTTTGAGGATAATGGAACACATTCATTAGTTTCCTGCAAAGGGCTCCTGCCTTTTCCTGTGAAACTTTTTCCCATACCCATTCTGGACATTCGCCTTTCGTTATCAGCACTGGGACAAGGAAGGATCTGCCTGCTCCAGCCCTTTCCAAGCCTTCTGTGACCTCTCAACAGGAAGCTGGGGAAAAACCACAGATTTTGCATATTCAAGGCAACCAGAGGCCAAGAGAGATGTTTGTTTGTATATGAGGAAGATTCCATTATATGCCAGTTCCAAGGAAAATAGTCAGCCAATGTTGGGTGAAATAGTGGCTACCGTCACAATTTAGTAGGGAAGTACTTCTCCAGTGAAACATGATGGTCCATGGAAGCCAGGATGGGAGAGACCCTTAAGGACATATCTTTAGATAAGCCTGGGTGGGCATGGTTCACTGTCCCACACAAGGAAGCACACCTCGATGTCCCTTGTGCACAGTGTCGGCAACAGAGTCAGGGATGCTTCCCTTCAGTGTTAGCTCCACCAGCTTTCACAATATGGAAGTAAAACCTGAGAGCCCGCAGCTTCTAGGGTGCTCTTCAAAAGCTTTCATTTGCTGAGGGCAGCCTGCCAGGGTTTAAGCACTGTGTCTCTTTGTAATCGTAAATCATTACATTTCAAGATCTTTCAACACTTTTACCTTTGAGTTCTTTCAAAACTCTTGGGTGGATGCCACCCGATCTCATCAGCCAAGCTTGTTTGCCAACAGGTCTAGAAGCCTGGGGTTAGCAACACTATTTCCTGTACTCCCTCTGACTATTTGTGGGACCAGCAATCTCATTTCTTGGAATCTATCCTTAGGAAATAATCAGAGATGTCTTTAATGACTATGCACAAAGATGTGTTGCTTTTCTCATAACGCCGCTATGGAATTGTGAAATCTTATTTGATTATTTACAGGTTTATTGTTTTTTCCTCCATATGGATATATGCTCCATCATTTCCTCTGCTAATTAAGATTATGATAAGAATAACAATAATGATCATAACAGTAGGTCACATGAGTGTTTATGGTGTCAAGTACTTTGCTATGCACTTTATACACATTATGCCATTTAACTGTCACAAGTCACAAAGACCTTATGAGATTAGCATAATTATCGCCATGACCAGTAATTACCAATTATTAATTATCACCATTTTATGGACAAAGAAACCGAAGGCATAAAGAGGTTATTAGTGGTGGAGCTGAAACTTGAACTCAGTTCCACTCCACTCTAATTTGTATGCTCTGAATAAGGACACAATGCCTGGTATATAGTGAAGTTTAAGAGGGGCTAAGCCAGTCTCTCAAGCCATTCCACAGAATAGGCTGTATCTCAGAAAACAGCACGCGAGATACTTGTCTAGTGCAGCAGAACATGTTGATTAGTCCACTTAAATCTGTGCATCTAGCCTACTCATCTCAGACAGTATGTTTTTCCCTTGCTGGCACAGCCCTGATTTTGTTTAGGTTCTCACCTTCCATACAGCTCACAGTACCCTATCCCTGGTAGTGAATCTTCATCAGTCTCAGCCAATCATGATAATTCCATCCTCTAAGCATTGTTCGTTCTTGGCACGAGCATGTGATACTATTCTTGCTAAAGATATGTGGTCTACTGGGAATGGGGATTTTGGGGAGGAAAGCAACAGGGAGTCATAAGATTTTCCTTGCTCTTAAAAGGGGACACAAGACAGAAGACAGCCCATGTCCATTTACATTCTCTGGATATGGCCGTATGAGGAAGAGATGACTGGAGCTGTAGCAGCCATCTTGAGAATATGAGGGAAAACAGCCGAAAGCATCTGTCATATGTGCAGCAAATTTTTCTCACTTGTCTTTTAATTTTGTGATTAATTTTGTAATTTAATTCTTGTATGTGGTATTTTTTCTTTTTAAAAACTGGTTTTAAATGGATTTTAATTTTAATTTTAGAACCTGATTTTTTATGGTTTCTGTTTCTGGAATTGTTTGAGTTGAGTCTTTGTGTTGTAAGTGATAGAAATTGAACTAAAATAAGCTGAGGCAAAAATGAGAATTGATTAACTCCCAGATTAGAAAGAACAGAGGTGTGATATAGCATGACAAGAAACAGGGACAAGCATCCCCAGGTCTCTCTTTGCTTCACAACTTACTTTTCTCTCCTTGTCAGCTTTATTTTCTCACTATGACTATATCCAGAAAGCTAGAATCACCTCCAAAGGCAGGGCCGGAACACACATGTCCTTGGTTTCATGAACAGAAGGGGCTCAAAGAATCTAAAGGTGACTTTGATTAGCGGCCAGAGGAGTGATTAGTCCAGCTTGGACAAGGAGCTCACGTAGACCAGCCATGTGGCCAGGATGGGGAGGACGTCACATGAGGACATGACATCTCCTGTTCAAACCCCATGTCCACAGTGGGGATGGGGAGAGGTTACTCAGAAGAGGATGATTTTAACTTCAAAATCTACCTTGTCTTCAGGGCAGACAAGTCCATGAACACCCCCCCCTCAGGTGTCAAGTGTAATAATTCCCCAATCCCTAATGTGTAAAAATGATCACGCCTTTTTTATCCTATTACTCATATGGTTTTATAGTTCATACTTAAATTTTTAATCCACCTGGAATTTATTTTGATGTAAGTATAAAGTACACATCTAATGTTTTATGTTTTCCAGATTGGTTGCCAATGGCCCCAACACACAACCTTGTGATGAGTTATATTATAGAAACAAGACCTGTAGCAACTAGGCATATTTTCTTCCTTATTTGTATTATATTTTATATTTCTATATGTATTTATATATTTTTATGAATTCACTAATCATTCCTTGTTCCTCTCTTTGTTTCCTCTATTGTTTTATAGAAAGAATATTATTAGTTTTCCATCTGGAGCAGTTAATTTACAATTTAGATTTTAGGTTACAGACTGTACAGGTGAGGTTGAAACTGAGCTCTTCTAGAAGACAATTTAATACCACCCACTGATGGGTACAGTAACTAATGGGACTTTGCAGGAAAGTGCCAAAGCATTTCATTTGTATGAAGGATAGCTGCTATATCTTAAGGAAGAGCATAACATTGTTATTGCTGCTGTGTGGAAGTTAAATCTGGATGAAACAGTAAGAATGAACACTGAGACACCCAAGCAATGGGCTTTGCTGGTTGTCTGCCTGCCCACTCTTAGCTCACAGCTCGACTCCCTCCCTTTCATGTTCCATTCCACGTGGAAGAATTCCAGGACCTTGCAAATTATACTTTCTGGCCTCGTTTGCCAACAGGACATGCTGGTGTCATTTCCTGCGGGGGTAGTGGCGGCAGCAACAGCTTCAGAGGTGGTGACAGCAGACCAGCAAGTGTGACAGCCGGTGGCAAAGCAGTGGTTGTGGCTGTAGCAGCCATAGGTGCAGCCTGGGGGTGTGAATTCATAGATGCCCAGGACCTGGTAGCTGGACATACAGCCAGCAGGCAGGGTTTGAAGCTTTGGTAGCAGAATAATGCCCACCCTCCCCCAACACACACACACACACACACACACACACACACACACACACACACACAAGATATCCACATCCTAATCCTGCAAGCTGTGAATATGTTATCTTTCCCAGTAAAAATGACTGCAGATTCAATCTAGAATTTAGAGATAAGGAGAGTATCCTGGATTATCCGAGGGGGCTCCATGTAACCACAGAGGTCCTTATAAGAGGGAGGCAGGAGACTTAGAGTCAGAGAAGATGTGAGGACAGAAGCAGAGTTAGACATCTGAGGATGCTATGCTATTAGGTTTTGAAGATGAAGGAAGGGGCTGCACACCAATGAATGCAGGCAGCATATAGAAAAGACGGGGTGAATGCTGTGGCTCATGCCTCTAGTCTCAGCATTTTGGGAGGCCGAGGCAGGAGGATCGCTTAAATACAGGAGTTTGAGGTTGCAGCGAGCTATGATTGCACCACTGTACTCTAGCCTGGAAAACAGAGTGACACTCCATCTCTAAAAAAAATTGTTTTTAAGTGAAAAAAAAAATCATGGGTACAAACACACAAGCAAGCAGCAAGTGGATATATCTGTCTCTTTTTCATTATTCTTGATTAAGTGCACTTGTTCTTTTCCTGGCTTTTCCAATAAATAATAATAACATTTCTGTGACCCTTTATAGTTGAAGAAGTACTTTTACAAAGATCATTGCATTTAACTCTTACAACCATTCTAAAAGATAGGTATTATTATTATACCCACTTTATAGATTAAATGAATGTGTCCTACCGAAGATAAGGAACCTGCCCGTGACCACTCAGCTAAAAAGGCCCAGGCCAGGGCTCAGCCTTCTAAGTCCCTCTACTACACTGCTTTGCTCAGTAACCACAGATGCAAAAAGAATAATAAGTAACACACACACACACACACACACACACACACTCATTGTGTGAAAAATTTAGGGAAAACTCTCAGAAATTCTACAGGTCTAGAAATAGGGGAAATATTAAATAATGGTATAGCCACTCACTGGAATACTATAGATAATAAAATGATAAATATCCACTCTGTGTAGCAAAATTTAAAATGTTAATATGATATTATTTGTTTTTAAGTAGTACACATGATTTCACATCAATTATGGGCTTCTTCGGGGGGCAAGGAACAAAGTTAGACTCCTTTGTTGGCAAGGGATTTATTGTAAGGACATGCAGGGAAGTAGGGAGACAGGGCTCAATGGCAGCTGCAGCTAAGTCAAGCAATGCAGAGAATAAAACATTGTCTGAGGCCTGGAGGTTATTCATGGTGTCCCCTCATTAAGCTGTGCGTCCTTGGTACTAGGTGCCTGGGCTCCCGTCTGTGTGCTCTGCCATGGTGCTGTGCCAGCCCCTCACTGTCTTTGTCGCTGTAGCTGTCTGGTTTTTCTCTCTACCACAAGTGAGCCTCTGCTTACTCATGACTTCCTTCCACCGCCTCCTGCCTTTTGTCACCTGATGGCTTCTGCTTACTGATTTCTGCTTGCCCCCCCGCCCGTTTTCTCTGTGTGTCTCACATTTAAACTTCCCAAGAAAGAGAACCTCGTGGCTTCAATTAGTCACTGTTGGTCTGGTAATGGGAGCTCTCAGGCCAGGCCACTTCCTAGTTCTACTGGTCAGCACAGGTACTAGCTGTACTGCCATCACACTCCCGCACCTGATCCAGTCAGCTCAGGTCCCAAAAGCGTTCACATGGTATCAATGTGGCTGCTACTTCCAGCATACCAGCCACCTCTCCAATACAACTATGGTTTTGAACAATATTTAAAATAGCATAAATATATATTTATTTATATACGAAACCAGATAGGAAAAGGACAAATTAAACCTGTCATAGTTGAGTTAGGGTGGAAGAATTATAATTACTTTTCTCCATTTTGCAAATTTCCTTTAATGATATTGTAATTGCTTTGTACTTTTCAAGCATTTTTTTTTTTAAGTAAATCCCCCCAAGCAGTAGGAGTCATGCAACTAAGCTACCAGTTCAGTCTCTCCCATGAACTTGTCTTGGAACAGTAGAGGAAAGTCACAACCATTGAAGCCTGTGGTCACCCTTGCACAAAGTGGATCCTTATTCCTGCCTTACCCTGCAACGCAACGGTGAAGGTTGTAATTGCGGTAGTTTGTGAAAGCACCTTGAAGGCGAAAGTGTCTGTTATTACTCTGAAAACACCTTTGAAATTGCTATAACAGCATATGCCACATGAGCGAAACACACAACCTTATAACTAGCTTGCTTGTGAAAAGACGTCCCTTGTCCACAGGCCAAGTATTTGAAAATACCACCCACTCAATTGGCACACATCTCCAGGGCACCGGGAGAAGCTACCACAGCAGCTTTGTGAAATCAGCCACCCCTGGCTCCACTTTGATCTTCCTCTGTCTACACCCTTGTTTCAGTTCCTCTGCCATAGACATACAGTTACTAAGTATTATTATTGCTCGATAATAACTATAATTACTACAAGGACTGCCAGAGATAGAAAAGACAGGAGAAATCGAATTCTCACATAGACTAGTGTCTGAGCTGGAGAGTCTGTTTGTGTCAGGGAAAGTCTGAACTACCCCACCCAGTCCTTGGTCCCCACATTAACTGGGGGCGGCCAAGGGCCGGAACCTCAAAGCTGGAGGATTGACAACGCAAGGGCAGGGGCTCCGACCCGGCGACTCGGGAACCGAGATGCAAAGTCCTCCCGCGCTCCTAGAGAGGACCCAGAAGTGCAGCGCAGTCCCGGAAGGCGAGATGCTGACACACTTCCGGCCTTTGTGACTCACTGTGTCTGTGTCGCGGCGTCGGAGGGCCTAGGTTGGTGTGCGGTGCCCTTCGGCCGGCCTGAGCCCCAGAGTCAGCTCCCCTTTCTCGCCCAGCGCCCCCAGGCCGTTCCCGGGGCTCACGGTGAGACTTGGGGCCGGCCTCTGGGATGGGCGGGCGGCGCCGCTGGGGTGCGTGCGTGAGGGTGGGCGCTGCTGCTGCGGCCCCGGCGGAGTGCGAAGAGTGTTGGTGCCGCTGCCTCCTCCCCAGGCCCCGCCGTAGGCAGCGCTGTCTCCCGGGGAGACGTCCCCGCCCCACCCCCGGGTCCAGGCGAGGAGGGGACGAGGGTTTCAGTGGCCGGGTGTGCTTGGAGACCTGGGGAGAAGTCGTCGCCCGCAGTGTCGTCATCGTGGTTTGACGTTTCTGAGAAAGGGGTCGCGAGCGAACTGGTCCCTCTCTGATTTTTCTGTTCTCCCGCCGTCGCCATTTGCATTGATTCCGGTGAGAGATTTTTTTTTTTTCTGGGTCCTTCAGGACCTGGAGGTGAAAAATGCGGAAGGCCGAGAGATGGACACATTTTGAGGTGCCGCATACGTTTGCAGATCACCTGCTTTTCTTCACCTCACCCCCACTTATAAGCAGTGATTGAAGGGTACTTGAAGCCTAGTCATAGTGGATAAAGAAGTGAATTGGATATAGTAGAGATTATATACACCTCTCTTTCAGTTTTATGGAATGCTTTCAAGCTCATTTTAAAATGAGCTGTCTGGGAGATTAGGTGGATTTTTCAGTTCTGAGTAGTTACTCTGCTTGACTTGGAATGGATGAGGAGTGAAAGGAATTTGTAGAAAATTGCAGTGGACCATTAGGAGAGTGACCTTGGATAAGACAAGACGCCAACTCTAAATTTCGTCATCAATAAAATTCACTAGATTTTCTCCAGAGGCCCTTCCAGCTTTGAAATGATTTGATTAAGTCAGTGTAATTGAAAAATTCAATTATAGTTTAGCCTGACACTCCTCCTTCCCCCCTCCCTTTCCTGCAGTGCCTCCAGTACACAATAAGATACTTTCATTATAGAGAGTGGCTGTTCCATGGCCTGGGACCAAAGAAAGCATTTATTGTACGGGCCAGTGCTAGGCGGATTGGAGGCGGTCAATAAATACTTGTTGAATTGAATTGTGGAGGATTCATTGTAACCACATCAACAAAGCACTGTTAGTATATATGCTGGCCAGATGTGGAGAAATAGCTTTATTACATAGAGAACTGTAATGAAGATTTGCCCCAGAATGTTTCTCCAGGTTTGTATCCTCTCTGAATTCCTATGCAAGATTCTTATTCATTATTTCAGGCAGTTTTCACCATCTTAAAACACCGACAGGGAAGCTAACTACTTAATACTGTAGTCTTGCTAATTCTGTTTTATCTAAGCATTTATTAATAAAATTTTTCTAATGTTTTATATTGCATCTAAATGCAGATTAGTGGTATGTTAAGTCTTACCTTTTCATTCGGTGGTAGTATCAATATTCTTTGGGTAGCTAGCTGTCTTTTAAGGTAGTTTTTTCATATCACAACATTTTATAGCTCTGTTAAATGGGGGCAGAGGGGCAATTTATTTAAACTTTCGAGACTGTGCCCTGGAAAAAATACTGGGCTGTTTAGGAAACAACCTTTGAAATATACTGAGCTTGTAACTTCAAGCCTTTTCTCTAAGAAAATTGTTTATATTTATCCTTGGTGAGAACTGAAGTTATCCCATGGTTGCTGGGGGTAATCTTGTCTAAAGTGGATGGTATGTCAGAATGTTTTTCAGCTCAGAGCAACCCCAAAGGTAGTTTCCTACTATTTGGAACTCCCCCCAGCCTCTTGACTGTTGAGAATACTGAGTCGAGGAGAAGGTAAATAACTCATTCAGGATATGTTAACTTATTTGTGGGGAGCTAGAACAGTTGTTCTAGCCTGTGCTACTTTCACTATTATAGGATTTCTCCCATTGCTTGTAATCTTCTATAAGCAGGCTGAAAATTGGAATATACAGGTACATCTCTGAAGATGATTGAAAAAAATTCAAACATTCCTCTGGCAATAACTGAATGCCAGAGACTGTTTTAAGTGCTTGATATATGTTAAGCCATTTAATCCTCACAACAACTCTGTGAGGTAAATACTGTTTCTTATTCCCATTATACAAATGAGGAAACTAGTGCATAGAGAGGTTAACTTGCCTAAGATCATCAACTAGTAAGTGGTGGAGCAGCTTTAATGCTAACGTGAAACTCTTCCAAGTAGCTGGTGGAACAAATACGAGGACAATATTGAATGCAGAATGAATGGACAGAAAACAGTAACATTGTAAATTCAGCCAATTATTTTTTTAAACTAATGCTTGCAAGGAATTATGCTGAGTGATCTAAGAAATACAAAGAAGTATACCTTCAACAATAGTCTAGTTGAGGAAGAAGGCAAGAAAAATTAAATTACAGAGTAAGAAACATCATAAGAAATTACATAGTAAAAGTTTCATGAAGATCATTGGCGCCTTAAAGAGGCAGGAGAGAAGATTGTGTGCTCTGATCATCTGGGAAAACAAATAAAACCCAGGCCCTTCACTGCTGTTTTGGCTCTTCTCTGGCCCAGAGTAGGAGCAGAAAAATATCGAGGGTGGGGAAGAGAACCTCTCCCAATAGGGAGCAGAGAGAATGTGCCTATGCCCTTATCTTTGCCCCTTTGGGCTCACTTCCTCCTAGGAGTCCCTTGCTGTTGATTCGCGCTGACCCAAAGATTATCCTGCTCCCTAGCTGAGACAGGATAAAACTTTCACAAAAGTAGAGACTTCTGATGGCTGGGCTAGCTACCATACTAGTTCTGCTCAATTATGCTGTTTGAAGCACCTACCTGGTTATGTTGTACAGTCCCCACTTGCATCTCCTGCTGTGTCTCCTGCCTTTTCATGGAGGGCTTCAGTCACATAAAGACCCTTTGGTGAAAAGAGTGGATGTAAATGAGGCCCATTCCAGAGTGGTCATTCTTCATAGTCACTTTGATGAAGGCCTTCACTTTGGAAAGAATCTGTGTGTACATAGAAGCCCCTTCTTACCCCACATGTTGGGTACAGGATAAATTTGGTATAATTACTAAAGAACTTGAGCTGAGGAGTCACAGACTCAATTTCAAATCCCGGCTCTACCATTTACTTGCTGTGTGACCTTGAGTAAGTTATTTAATGGCAGTAAACCTCAGTTCTTTCATTATAATATGAGAGGATAATAGCTACCTGCTAAGATAGTTGTGTGGTCAAGTGAAATGCTTAATATAATACCTGGTACCTGGAAAGCACTCAATAAATGTTGGCTCTTACTGTTACACCTATTAGAAGGTTCTTGGACAACAATAAGAGGCAAATGCGATCTTAGCTTAGCTTTGAAGGATAAGTAGGATTTGAAGAGGCAGGAATAGAGAGGAAATCTCAAGCATTGAATATAATGTGAGGAAGGATGGCAGTCAAGATATGTGGCATATGTAGGAAATACTGATTAGATTCCTTTTGCTGAATGGAGAAGGTTCATGGAAGGGGTTGATGGGAAATGTAGCTAGAGGAGAAATTGGGACCAGGCACTGGAGGGTATTGACTGCACAGCTGTAGAGTTTTAGACAGGATAATCTGAAAGTGAGCTAGAGGATGGATTGTGGGAGGGTAGGGAGAAACTAAGGAGAGGAATCTGGACTTCATGGGATTAGATCAAAAAGTAAGTATAAGCAAAGAGTTACTTCTCCCTGGTGCTTGGAGACAGAATGCATATAAGGAGGAAGGAATCAAAGAAGAAGAGGTTTTGAGCCTGAGTGATAGAGTTATTAGGAGAATATCCAAATTTGAAGGTCACAAAAGGATGGTAGGGAGAGCTGGAATAGTTTGGATGGTTCCTAACATCTGTTCAGTTTAACAGAGTTAAATTGCCAGGTTCTTTAGGAGTACAAAGATAGCACAAAGAAGACAAGAATCCCTGTCCTTGGGGGGCTTAAAATTTAGTTGGCAGGTGGGGACAGGAACTGCAACCCAAATAATGATACTGGAAGGAGACTATAAGTGCCATAAGGTAGGAACAAAGAAAGTACTAAGGATGTTCAAAGAAGGAAGATACGTTATTTAATTTGGGGTATCAGGAGGGATTTGTGCATCTCAAAAGGTGAATAACAATTTGACCAAAAGAGTTGATACGGTGGGAAAGCAGAGGTGAAGGTGAAAAATCATGGCCTGTGCTTGGGGAACATTCATGGGCCAGATAGACTGAAATAGAAGAGAGCACTACTGAAAAAATGGGTGGGAAGTCAGACTGGAAAAGTAGATGGGAGTGTGTGGTTGAAGGCTTAGGAATGCCATCAGGGGTTCACCGACAGTAAGTGAGGGGCAGGAGGGCATGACCAGAAGCACACTTTTGCAATACTGCGCTGACCTTGGTCTGTTGTGTGTATTGGAGCAGGGAGAAATTGGAGCTAGAGAAGCTATATGGGGCTTATGGTGCTAGTCTAGGCAGGAAATAGAGAGCCCGAATTAGGGTGGTGGGAAGTAAGGGTGAGAAGCATAGCAGGAAAAGATACAGTCTTTCTGCTTTTCTGAATGAAAAAGGCTAAGGGAAACTATTTAGCCCCTCGTTGGGAAAAAGCTCACCAGAGGCCCAATTAGTCCCTGTGTCTTCCTGCGGAGGTCCGGTCCGTTCTCAGTGCCCCAGCTCCAGGGAGGCCTCTTCCTGGAGCTCCCTTTTTGGCCCATCAGTTACTTCTCAGGACTCCTCTAGCACTTACGTTGAAGTCTCCTTAGAACATTCTGCTTTGTACTATAAGTATTTGTATGAAGGTCAGAATCATGCTTCTTATCTTTTTATTCCTCCCAGTCTTACAGGACACCTTGCATATTGTAGATATGCAGAAAATGTGTAGGAAATGGAGTAATTGTAGCTGTAAGGATGTAAGAGTAAAACTGATCTGAAGTTGAAAAACCAAATATATTTACCCCAGCAAGGAGGGTGGGGTATAAAACAGGTCTGAAGGAATCCATGGGAAGGGTTAGAAAATGGTTTGCAATAGGACTTTCACCAGTTTAAACAGTCATTGGAGAAATGATTTAATTCCCAGGTTTTCTTCACCTTTTATGTAGAAAGCCTCTTGTGAATGTACAATTGTCCCTCGATATCCACAGGGTATTGGTTCTAGGACACATACACCGCCACCACTCCCCCATACTAAAATCCACAGATGCTCAAGTATCTGATATAAATGGGGTAGTAGTTCCATATAACCTATGTACATCTTCCCATGTACTTTAAATCATCCAAACTGCTTATAATACCTGATACAGTGTAAATGCTATGTAAGTGTTATACTGTATTTTTCATTTGTATTATTTTTTATTGTGTTTTTTATTTTTTTTTCTTGAATATTTTCAATTCATGGTTGGTTGAATCTGAAGATACAAAACCCACAGATGTGGAGGGCCAGCTTGACTGTAGTGTTCATTATTATTATTATAGATTTATTTTTAAAAGGATTTCTAGTTTTCATTAAGGACAAAAAAATGAGATAGAAAAACTAGTACTGTGGTAAATCTCGGATTAAAATCATAATCTTTGTGAGTAAAATAGTCATCTCCAAACTTTTTTGGTTACATTCCTATCAGTAAGAATAACTATATTTATTAAAACTACATACATGTATTATTATGCTATTCTATCAATGTTTTGTGTAGTAAGACAAAAAATAAATTGTGCTATTTTAAGATAATTTTTGTGCTCTTAAATGTACATGATCCCTTTTCCACCAGAATTATTAATGAGGTTTTTTTTAGTGAGAGCCATGTAATTAAAAATGCTTTGCTAGTTTAAAACTTTTGGTTTAACTCATTGTGCTAAAGTAATTGAATGGTCTGTTTCTAAAACTTTAATTTGATGCTTGGTTTTGATGGCCATAAAGATGAAAAAGATACTTGGCAAAGATTTGTAGATTCAGATGGAAGAACTGCATTGTCAGTTCTGCTTAGTATTAATAATTCATGACTGGTCCTGTCCACCAACCATGCTAAATTTTTGTTGTTAAAATTCAGAGTGTATTTTTATCTTCCATGACTTTAAATCACTTGCTCTTACAAACGAGTCAGAAGGTAGTGTTTTATATTTTTAACAAAAAGGCTTCAGACCTACTAAAATTTTTCGTTTGCAAGATTTTTAAACAGGTTAGAAAATATTCAAGTTTTTAAAATGTGAACATGGAAGGGTTTTTCCAGGATTACTTGGTATCATTTTTGGCAGTTAAAATTACATAACAATGGAAACATTTCATATATATGTTCAAAATTGTTCTTTCATCACATTATTTTTTTAAGTAGCTACTTTCTCACTCATTGGTAACTTTGATTTAGATTGACTTCCTAATCTAGCTAAGACCTTGCTCTAGAGATAAGCTTTAGCTCTGCCATTTTCTTATTTTTCACTTGTGTTGAAATCATTGGTATTTCCTCTAATTGTAATGTCTCTACAAAAATCTTTAAAACTGCTTATTTCTTTTATGAAAGTGAGATTAATTAAAGATAGATTTTAAAAATATATCATTTCATATAACTGGTCTCAGATAAACCAGGATATATCACAGTATCTAAAAGTGAGCAAGCCGGAACCCAGGAGTTCCGAGGCTGCAGTGAGCTGTGATCACACCACTGCAGCCTGGTCGCACTCCAGCCTGGGTGGCAGAGCAAGACCTGTCTTTAAAAGATAAATAAATTGAAGTGAGCAAGCGAGTGAGAGCACCTTGGCAGCCCCAGGAGGTGCGGGTGAAAAGGAGGTTCACTCTTCCCTCAGGATGTAACACGTACCCTATGTGACATGTGACAGTTCATTTAGACAGAGTGAGCCTGTTAGTGTCAATTTGTATGTTAAATGTGGCTTAATTTCTCTCACTTTTAAAATATAGAAATTCTGATATTTTCTTTCTGTATCTCTAGTGGATCATCTTGTACTTTGGAAACCCCAGATTTAGACTGACCAAAGCACGCATAAAAATAGTAAAAATAGCTAGATGATGGATTAGCAAGTCCCAAGGCTTCAAATTTTACTTGAATGTTGACTCCGCTAGGTAGCCACCTGCTACTGAGCAAACTTAAGCCTCAGTTTATGTCATCTGTGAAATGGTACTAGCAGGTCTGCCTACCTGCTGGGGTTGTGGTGGGGCAAAAGAAGATCGAGCACATACTGCTTTAAGCCTGGCACGCTGCTGGCATTCAGCTCTCACTGGGCTAAGCACTGTCAGTGCTGGGTTCATAACCTGCTGTCCACCTGGAGGTTGGTTGCTCTGACTCCAGGCAAACACCATGAGGGTGGAGTTCGCCAGTTTGAGGTTTCTGTTTGCAAACCTTAATTTATGAAGTGACAGTGGAGACAGTACAGCTCTGCAGTTGTTTTTTCCACTGTCATTCAGAAGTATTCTCAGTGCCTTGATGTGCAGCCTGGTGTGAAGCGTCAGCAGCACAGGTCACTCTGTACATACTAATAACTTTTTTTAATACTTCAGGAATAGTACAGGAAGAGCCATCATAAAACATCTAGGCCTGAAAGTCGAGCAGAGACCCTGTTTGGATCAAGTCAGTTCGCTGAGCCTAAACGATGACTGCTGAATCAAGGGAAGCCACGGGGCTATCCCCGCAGGCCGCACAGGAAAAGGATGGTATCGTGATAGTGAAGGTAGAAGAGGAAGATGAGGAAGACCACATGTGGGGGCAGGATTCCAGCCAACAGGAGACACCTCCTCTGGACCCAGAGATATTCCGACAACGTTTCAGGCGCTTCTGTTACCAGAATACATTTGGGCCTCGAGAGGCTCTGAGTCGACTGAAGGAACTTTGTCATCAGTGGCTGCGACCGGAAATAAACACCAAGGAACAGATCCTAGAGCTGCTGGTGCTGGAGCAGTTCCTTTCCATTCTGCCCAAGGAGCTCCAAGTCTGGCTGCAGGAATACCGCCCTGATAGTGGAGAGGAGGCCGTGACCCTTCTAGAAGACTTGGAGCTTGATTTGTCAGGACAGCAGGTAAAAAGAGATGAAACCTGTTATGTGTGAGCAGGGTGTGGACTTTGAGACTGGTCTAGGAGAAAGTTACTGATTTAAAGCTAGTGTTAATAATAGTAGTCCTTGTGGTGGTTTTTCTACCTGCTCTTTCTGGATATTAAAAAGTGTTCTGGCCTCCTCCTCCCTGGCATACTTATGGTTTTCTTTAATATTTTAATTCCTATTTTAAAAGTGATTTACCCACAAGCCCAACCTGTTTGTCTTCAGGTCCCAGGTCAAGTTCATGGACCTGAGATGCTCGCAAGGGGGATGGTGCCTCTGGATCCAATTCAGGAGTCCTCAAGCTTTGACCTTCATCACGAGGCCACCGAGTCCCATTTCAAACATTCATCTCGGAAACCCCGCCTCTTACAATCACGGGGTAAGAAGCAAGGTTTCATCTGGGGGGAAAAGAAGTAAAATATTCAGGACGGGAGTGCCCTCTCTGTACAGCTGAGTGCCTGTGATAAAGGAGCATGCTTGATTTTGTTATTATACGTTACTGTCATTATTACTAAATATTAGGGAAAATATAATTTACAGACCAATCTCAGGAGTTAAATGATGCTACTAAGGAGGTAAATGAACTGTGCATAATGACCTTGATGAACATTATTTATTGAATTGTTAGCATTCCAGATGTCTGGCACATTTTTAATAGGAAAGTATGGGAACAGATAATATTATTTCCAGCCTAGATTTTGAAACACTCTAGTATGTCATAAATTATCTTTAAAGGGATCATAAATCTTTTAAAAGATCCATTTTATTTAAAATATATAAAAATATTATACATCATCACTCTTTTCTAGGTTATTTTCAAAAATTTCAAACAATGGGGAAAAGAATGGAAAAACTTTTTGTGGGGTTTGAGGAACATGAGAAAAAAATCAGTTCAGGGTCATAGAAATAAAAATCAGTATTGGTTTTTTTCCCTTTGAGAGAAATATAAATCTTTATCAAATTTTAAAATCAAAGTAGGTACGTAGAATGTCAGTAAAAACAATGAAATGGTAAAAGTATAGTCATGCATCAGTTAATGACAGGAATACGTTCTGAGAAATGTATCCCTGGATGATTTCATCACCGTGGGACCATCAGAGCGTACATAGATGGTATAGCCTACTATACACCTATGCTATGTGGTATAGCCTCTTGTTCCTAGGCTGCAAACCTGCACAGCATGTTATAGTACTAAATACTGTAGGCAGTTGTAACACAGTGGTGTTTGTGTATCCAAACATATCTAAACAGAAAAGGAACATGAAAAACAATTTAAAAGGTAAAAAATGGTACACCTGTATAGGGCATTTACCATGAATGGAGCTCGCAGGACTGGACGTTGCTCTGAGTGAGTCAGGGAGTGAATGGTGAGTGAATGTGAAGGCCCAGGATATTACTGTACACTACTGTAGATCTTATAAACACTGTACACTAGGCTACACTAAATTTTTTTTAACTTTTCAACTCTTTTGTAATAACAGCTTAAAACAGAAACACATTGTACAGCTGTACAAAAATATTTTCTTTTTTTATATTCTTATTCTATAAACATTTTTCTATTTAAAAACATTCTTTATGCTTTTTAAACTTTTTTTTTTTTTTTTTTTTTTTTTTTTTGAGACAGAGTCTCACTGTGTTGCCCGGGCTAGAGTGCCGTGGCGTCATCCTAGCTCACAGCAACCTCAAACTCCTGGGCTCAAGCAATCCTTCTGCCTCAGCCTCCCGAGTAGCTGGGACTACAGGCATGCGCCACCATGCCCGGCTAATTTTTTCTATATATTTTTAGTTGTCCGATTAATTTCTTTCTATTTTTAGTAGAGACGGGGTCTCGCTCTTGCTCAGGCTGGTTTTGAACTCCTGAGCTCAAACAATCCGCCTGCCTTGGCCTCCCAGAGAGCTAGGATTACAGGCGTGAGCCACCACGCCTGGCCTTTTTAAAACTTTTTTGTTAAAAACTAAGGCACAAACACACACATTAGCCTAGGCCTACGCAGGATCAGAATCATCAGTATCACTGTCTTCCACGTCCACATCTTGTCCCACTGGAAGGTCTTTAGAGCAGTAACATGGGTACAGCTGTCATTTCCTGTGACAACAGTGCCTTCTGGAATACTCCTAAGGACTTGCCTATAGCTGTTTTACAGTTAACTTTTTTTTATAAGTACAAGGAGTACACTCTAAAATAACAATAAAAGTATAGTAAATACATAAACCAGTAACACTACCCTTTATAATCTTTATCAAGTATTATGTACTATACATAATTGTATGTGCTAGATTTTTATATGACTGGCAGTACAGTAGATTTATTTATACCAGCATCACCACAAACACACGAATAATGCATTGAAGTACCACGATGTTACTAGGTGACGTTACTAGGCGATAGGAATTTTTCAGATCCATTATCATCTTGGAGGACCACCATCATCGACTGAAACGGCGTCATGCAGCACGTGCCTATACAGTTGCTCAAAAAGAGTTGATCAAGGCACAGTGTTTGTTTTTTTGTTTTGATTTGGGGTTTTTTGTGTGTTTGTTTGTTTTGTTTTTTTGTAGAGACAGTGTCTCGCTATGTTTCCCAGGCTAGTGTCAAACTCCTGGCCTTTAGCAGTCTTCCCATCTCAGTCTCCCAAAGTGCTGAGATTATAAGCATGAGCCACTGCACCCACCCAGTTTGTTTATTTGTGATCACATTGACGGTAGGAATATTAGATGTAGAGTTTAAGGACGTATTCTCTCTTCCATGCATCCTGGAGTTCACCCAGCAGACGCATGCTAGAGAATTCATGTCAAACGATGGTGCAATGTTTAACTCCACTACTGTTGATGTTGTTCTAGGGCTTGTGGGGTTTCTGCATACTCCATGAGCAGGAGTGATGGGGTAACATCAGGAAATTGGAGAGAATATTCATGGTCTTAGGCTCCAGATTAGAGCTTCGGGGTGCCAGAATAACAGTTTTAGAGACCCTAGTGCATAGAGTTGTTATTTAGTAAATAGTTTTTGAATGAACTGAGGCATGTATGTTAATTACCAATTTCTCCTTGGTCCTGTTCATCTTCCAGAGTGTTTCCTAACTCTCAGAAGCTTAAAAAGTTAGGTACTTGAGCCAAGTGCAGTGGCTCATGCCTGTAATCCTGGCACTTTGGGGGAGGCCAAAACAGAAGGATTGCTAGAGGGCAGGAGTTCAAGACCAGCACGGACAATGTAGCTAGACCCCCATCTCTACAAAAAATTTAAAAATTAGCCAGGCATGGTGATGTGCGCTTGTAGTTCCAGCTACTTGGGAGGGCTCAGAGACAGGAGGATTGCTTGAGCCCAGGAGTTTGAGATTACAGTGAGGTATGATCACACCACTGCACTCCAGCCTGGGCAACACAGCAGGACCCTGTCACTAAAGAAAATAAATAAATAAATAGGTACTTGATCTTTTTGTGCATTTGCTTTAGCCCATCTTATTGTTGTAAGGTTTGAAATTGTTGCAAGTTTTAGTAATTCAGTTTCAAATTCATTTCACGAATATCTTTGCATCTCAGTAACATCATCTGCCTACCAGGAACATTTTCAGATCTAACAGTACTTAGGGGGGTTTAATTGTACAGTTTAAAATTTTTCTGATTCTTATACATTGCAGTTAGTGTGATCATATGATATGTTATGGATGTCTTTTATTATGTGAGTGTCAACCCGTACCTTTATACACTTATAGTGAACCATGTATTATGTTTTATCAAAAATCTACATTTATTGTGGCCAAGTGAGGGAGAAAAGTAGAGGGACAAAAAAATGGCAAAAACTTACCCAGAAGTAAGAAGACCCCTTCCTTCCCTGCCTTTCTAGTTATTACTACTAAAGATTGTAAAGCTGTGTTGGTTGCATTTTCACAAGCATGGATATAAACTTGATTCTCATATCCTGTTGCTTGGACTGGAGGAAATTAGGGGCCCAACTTGGATCGTGGGCTGAATGTTAGCCACTTCTGTAGCTGAGCATAGGAACATGGTTTTAGTCCTGGCTCTGCCATTCTTAACTGAGTGACATCAGGCAAGTCATTTACCCTCTCAGGACCATGATTTCCCCTCCTTTAAAATAAAAGGGTAGACCAGGTGATTTTAAGGGTTGTTTTATTATATGATTCCTTGTGACTGCTTAAGAGTAGAGGTCTTAAGAAACTGAGGCTCTGCTCTCTCTTATTTGTCTCTGGTGTTCTCCATTTGGTAGTTAGACATCAAATAGTGAACATGCTGCTCCAGGAAGGAGAGTGCCCTGGGCCCTTCTTTGAGGGAAGCTCAGAACAGAGCTCATTTACCCACAGCTCCTTTCTCCTTCCTCAGCTCTCCCTGCCACTCACGTTCCTGCCCCTCCTCACGAGGGGAGTCCCAGAGACCAGGCGATGGCATCTGCACTGTTCACAGCAGATTCCCAGGTGAGCTGTGGGCCCCCTGCCCTCCTGAGTCCCTTGTATCTTCCTGGAGCTCTCTTACAGCCTCCACATAGGCCACTCACTCTGGCTGCCCCGTCCTCCCATCCCCCATATAGTGTCTTTCCACCACAAGCCACCCCCTCCCCCCCCCCAGGCCGTGGTCACCTTGACCTTTTCTTTCCCAGCGTCCTCTAACTGTGCAGTCAGCTCTGTTCCTGACTCAGATCTGGGCAATGGGATTATCCCTGAGTTTGGAAGGAACTGAGTGTGGGGATCTCCTGTTATTTCAGGCAATGGTGAAGATCGAGGACATGGCCGTGTCCCTCATCCTGGAGGAATGGGGATGTCAGAACCTGGCTCGGAGGAACCCCAGTAGGGACAACAGGCAGGAGAATTATGGGAACGTGTTTTCCCAGGGTAAGACTGATGTAGGCTTATCGTCTGTCACGATTTTGCCTCCTTGTTTGTTAGTTGTGGGATCTCTGGTGTATTCAGTTTTATGTTGATGAGGATTTAGAGACTGCTGATCCCCCTTTTTTCTCTTTTTTTTTTTTTGAGACAAAGTCTCTGTTGCCCCAGCTAGAGTGCAATGGCATCATCCTAGCTCACAGCAACCTCAAGTTCTTGGGCTCAAGTGATCCTTCTGCCTCAGCCTCCTAAGTAGCTAGGACTATAGGCGTGCACCATCATGCACAGCTAGTTTTTCTATTTTTAGTAGAGATGGGGTCTTGCTATGTTGCCCAGGCTGGTCTCGAACTCCTGCTTCAAGCAATCCTCCGACTTCAGCCTCCTAGAGTGCTAGGATTACAGGCGTGAGCCACCGGACCTGACCTGATCCCTTTTCTTAAGACCAGATAGAACATTTGTGTTCGTTTAACTCAAAAGTATGGTACTGTGACCCTGATTCCAGGTGGATTTTTTTACCTCTAGGTAGTTTTTGCTCTTTGAGACCAGAAATAAACTCTTGTGCCCTGAGTCCTCACCTCTTCAACCACTCAGGTACCTGAGAGGATTCTGCTCCACTCCCTGTGGGTTACAGTTAGGTGCCTCTGTCAGGGGAATATCTATCTAGTAGAGAAGGCCAGGTGAACTGGTCATCTGTCTAATCCCAACCTGTTATCTCAGTGCCATGTTCCTAAAACTACCAAGCATCCATCCATGGGCTTTCTGTCTTCTTCCATCCTGAGTGCTGCTCAGAGACAGCTCTCTGTAATTCCATGAGCTTATGCCTAGACTTCCTTTGTGAACAGGATCCGAGTTTCCAAACCTAATGGTCATCTTCTAGGAAGAGCTTCAGGTCCTAGGAGTGTAGTAAGAAGTATGAAGTTCAAGAGGCATCAGCCAGATGAGACAAGCTGACACAGTTGGCAAAATTCACATTTGTCTCTACTAGATCTTTTTTTTTTTTTTTTTTTTGAGACAGAGTCTCACTCTGATTTTAATTCGCAGTTCCCTCATGACTAATATGAGTGAGTGCTGTGGCGTCAGCCTAGCTCACAGCAACCTCAAACTCCTGGGCTCAAGCAATCCTTCTGCCTCAGCCTCCCAAGTAGCTGGGACTACAGGCATGTGCCACCATGCCCGGCTAATTTTTTCTATATATTTTTAGTTGTCTGATTAATTTCTTTCTATTTTTAGTAGAAACGGGGTCTCGCTCTTGCTCAGGCTGGTTTCAAACTCCTGAGCTCAAACAGTCCACCCGCCTCAGCCTCCCAGAGAGTCTGCTAGATCTTAATCACTAAGAGACAGTGCTGCAAAGAAGCCCTCAAGTAAATACTGCAATAGGGAAGTCTACAGCAAGTTTTGTTTTGAATCATAGCTATGCATGGGGTTTATAGTTCTTTTGGTACTCGCTCTTTGTACTAAATGGAAATTAAGCCAAAGAGCTCACCCGTTTTTATGAGCTAAATGTTACGCATTCCAATAACTTAAAAAAAACATTGGGAACAGTCCAAATGGTCAAGGACCTTGCCTTAGAATTCAAAAGAAGTGAACCAGTTTCCTTTTTCTTGTAATTGGTTCAGTATTTATGGTGATTTCATCACAAAAATCAGGAGTTGGATTATTATTGAGCTTCTTCAGACATTGCATTCCGGGGCCCGTTTGGAATGGTGTAGACCCTCTTGAAAGGTGTCCTAAAACCAGGTAAATAAAGAATAGAGTTGGTGTACTTTGGGTGTTTTCCTAGACAAATATAAAACATACAATGTACCACCATTAAACAAATTTTTATCAGTCTTCACTTAAAAACAAAGTGACACAGAAGATAGCAGTGTACAATAAAAAGTAAATTCCAGTGTTTTAATATACCGATTGCTGAAATGAGGGAATTAGCTCTATAGTTGTAAGGTTTCATTTTCGTGTATTATCTTCTTCATAAGCTATCTCCAGGATTTTGTTTTCATTTTCTTTTCTGTTCTCAGTTGTTCTCAGTCGTTGGTTGGTGAAGGTTTTAATTATGTTGACTGATGCCCCAACTGACTTCTTCACCCCCCATCTCTTACTTGAGCACTGTCAGCTCTGTGCTGCTCTCCCTGGTGGAGAGAAACTATTTCGTGTGTCTGAAAGTCTCTGTAGCCTGCCAAGTTCAAAACAAGTTTCTTGTTTTGCACATTAATCATCAGCTTGTTGATAAAATACTCACAGAATTGAAGGAGCATCTGCATTTGCTTTTTAAACTATATTTCTTTCTGCTAATACCACTAGCAGTTTTTAGGAAAGACCTGTCCTCTTTTTGTAAACTTACAAATATTTGCTGGAAATGAAACATGATTTTTTAAATGTGTATTTGTCCCTTCACATTAATTATCAGGTGATCAAGTAACAGAATTGTAACCTCTGAAGTCCCTTAATTCCTCATCCCTTCCCTTCTTCCTTGACTGGTTCTCTTCCCTCAGCTCATTTCCAATGTGCCTGTATATTCCCTCTCCCCATGCTCCCGTTTCCACTGCCCTCTTATTTTCCAGCTCTACTTCCTATTGTCCCAATTTTTTCCCTTGTTTTTCTCCTATTTTATCTTGGATTAATACCGTGAAGTCATTTTGCAGGCATGTAGAAGCTTCCTAGAAAGTAATATTACTTGATTAACTTAAATATTCAAAAGAGAAGGGTGCATTTGAACTTTCTGTTTATTGTATCAGGTTGTGAAAACAGGAATGAGAATGAGGAGTCAACCTCAAAGGCTGAGATCTCAGAAGACGTAGCATCACGTGGGGAGACAGCAGGGAGATTCCAAAAAGAGCTTGCAGAGAAACGTGAACAGCAGGGCAAAGTAGTGGAAAAGCAGCAGAAAAGTCCTGAGGAGAAAACTGGAAAAGAGAAGAGGAATTCAGCACCAGCCACAGTCAAGGAAAAAAAAGCCACCACAGGAGAGAGAGGTTCAAGGGAGAAGGGTAAAGGATTGGGAAGAAGCTTCAGTCTGAGTTCAAACTTTACTACCCCTGAAGAAGTTCCGACGGGAACAAAGTCTCACAGATGTGATGAATGTGGTAAATGCTTCACAAGAAGTTCAAGCCTTATTCGCCATAAAATAATCCACACTGGAGAAAAGCCCTATGAATGTAGTGAGTGTGGGAAAGCCTTCAGTCTTAACTCAAACCTTGTCCTACATCAGAGAATCCACACAGGAGAAAAACCTCATGAATGTAACGAGTGTGGCAAGGCCTTCAGTCATAGTTCAAATCTTATCCTACATCAGCGCATCCACTCTGGAGAGAAACCTTATGAATGTAATGAGTGTGGGAAGGCCTTCAGCCAGAGCTCAGACCTCACTAAACATCAGAGAATCCACACGGGGGAGAAACCCTATGAATGTAGCGAATGTGGAAAAGCTTTCAACCGAAACTCATACCTTATTTTGCATCGGAGAATTCACACTCGAGAAAAGCCCTATAAGTGCACTAAGTGTGGCAAGGCCTTCACCCGGAGCTCGACCCTCACTCTGCACCACAGAATCCACGCCAGAGAGCGAGCCTCTGAGTATAGCCCAGCCTCCCTTGATGCGTTTGGAGCATTCCTGAAAAGTTGTGTGTAAAGCAACAATTTGTCATCAAGCCATCTCCCCCTTTTGTTTCTAAAATTGTTTCAGAGATGTGTGCCCACGGAGGGAAAATGAAACAGCCTCAACAGATTTTTTTTTTTTTTAAATCACACGTAAGGATCCTTAGAGTTACATCAGCAGTGTTCTGCCTTTTGTAGTCTGCAGGCAGGTAATTCTTCCACACAGCCCCTGCAGGGAAAAGCTAGTCATATGGGTAGTCCACATGATATTTCCACACAAGATAAAAGCACACGCATAGGAAAACGTCAAGCTTTTCAGTAATGAGGATACCTTTAAGGCGCTATTAGACTCTCAGCAATCACAACGTAAAATTGAAAGATTGAGATTGGCTCTATGAACATGATACAGAGGTTAAGAAGCTACTTGCTGCAAATAAGCCCTACTTGGCCAACATCTTGCTTATTTCTCAAAAAAGAGGGACAGTTAAAAACTACATTGGGACATGCTGCTCAAGCTAGTTATATGTACGATAAGTTTTATATATGATCACTGGTAGCCTACCAAAGCTATAGAAATCTAGGACTGTGCTAATCAGTATCAAACCAAAGATTTCTATCTCTTCCCGAAAGAGAGGGTAAGTGCACCAGTCTACAGTTCCAAAGGACTGCAACAAATGTAGATGGTTCTATCCTCATCACTGAGATCAATTCTACTGAAATGGCAACAATGATTTAAAACACTTCTCTCCCTTCTTGAAATCCCTAAAGCACTATAGCACTCCTAAACGCATTTGTCCACAAGTTAGCACTTGATTGTATACTGTCTTAATCCTTCATTGTTTCATGTATGAAGTTTTTGTCACCTGCCTCCCCCAAATGAGATGCTTCAATTGTCAATGGATATATTTCTATCCCTGACAGCACAGCACTGAACACAGTGCTGAACACATAAAAGGCACTCATTATGACTGACTTCTAGCAGGACTTTTACATTTATGATAAAGCCTTGTGGATCGTGAGCACCTGAAATATGGTAGCCTGGCCCAACTTTTAAAGAGGACATTCAGAACCACAAGGCATGCTAAACCTCTAGGGTCTGATGCTGTTTTTGTCCCAAATATAAATGACAGGCACTTGTTAGCCGCCTGCATAGACTTTCTAAACCTGGATCAGTAAGTAAATACCATGAAATGTCAGAAATGACTCTGTTGTCGTCATCATCTTTAAAGAAGAAAAATATGAACACTGACTAAGGTCATTTTTTACCATCTTTCAATGGCAGAGATCTTAGCCAGAATTCTCTTCAGTCACCTGCTGAACAATATGATGACTTGGGCACTTTCTGAATCATTTGTAACTTAGATAGTAGAGTTCAGAAGATGTGATTTTTGTTGCTTTTCAGAAAAGGGAAAGTTGTGGGGAGCATTTTTTCTCCACACTTTTCCAGAAACTTTGCGAAAGCATTAGTCATTAGCTGGCGAGTACTAAACGTTATTTTGTTGCTCTGAGACATTCATCAGCGTACTAAGATATGGTTGGTTATATCAGTGTCTTAGTGCACGGTGTCTTTTCTGTTTCTCATCACTAAAGACTGAAGTGAGGTTATGAAACTAATCTTTCTCATCATCTGTGCAGAAGGATGCAGTTGGCTACCTAGAAGCTAATGATGGAGACTGTTTGACACGTACAGGAGACCCAAGTGCTGTGAGCTATGTAGGTAGCCATCAAGAACTTGGGTAGAGATGGCTCTGCCCATGAGAGCATCAAATGATTGTGGACAGCGCTGCAGAAACTTAGAAACAAACTAAGAACAAACCTGAAGATTATCAGTGTGGCCACCCCATAATGGAAGAACCCCACAAATAGCTCAAGATTTTCCCTTAAGAAACAGTACTAAAACTATCATCAGTCATTCACTGACCAACAGCTAAAAGTCCATGAAACAGCGTGGTTTTAATGCAGAACCAATGAGGTAGGGACAAATGTGACCTCAGCTCCAGACCAAACTAAAATTCTGCACAGCAGTCATTCTTTGGCCTCTCTTGCTTTATTACTTGGACCAAGCACAAGTTCCCTATAGGTTCTAAGCAGTTCTATCAGTGTTGCCTGGGAAAACTTAAAGTAGTAAGTCAACCAGTCACCAGAATATTTCTACCTATCCAACTGAAGAAAAACCGAAGAGATACTCTGGAAGAGTATAGCTAAGTAACTTTCATAGTAAAATGGAGGTAGGTGTACTTTAAGGATTTTCTTCAAAGAAGGAGCCACAGCAATGGTTGCATAGAAAATTGCTGGTGCTTTTGAGCAAGAACTTTTGCCCACTAGAAAGCAACTAAAAGTGGGTTGTATAACTCCAGGCTCCCATCCAAGCTCTGACTTTGTTCTTAAGAGGGAAGCGACTTTGGCCGGTTCCACACTGGCCTCTTTTTTAGCCACAACTACATGCTGATATGATTCGGCCATCATTTTTGGGTTTTCTTTTTAAATGAAAGTTAAATATGACCTGGGCCCCCACATTCAGTTCCCATTTTATTGGGACATCTTACTATTTTGGATAGCCACTGGGGTTGCTTCGGATCTTCAGTAGGTACACTACTGAAAGCAACTATTTGAAGATGTGATTTCTGAGGAAAAGAGGCTACAACTGTTTATTAAAACCATTTGCACCGCATGCATTTATCAAATGCTCAGTGAAAAGTGTAATTGGATCATGGTCAAAAATGCTTGCAACATCTAATTAGTGCTCAGGGTAGTTACTTGAAAGTCCTTGACTGGCTGAAGTCTGTTAACAGTTTAAGAACTCTGTAGTTAACCATTAACATGCTAGTTGATCTAGTGGAAGTTTCAGAAGAGTTTTTTTAAAATATGTACCTTACCCTTGCTAGGAAGAGAAGTAAAATTCTTCAAGTTGTGGGGTGTTTGTTTCTACTCCAGCCTGGCTGGCAAGTCTAAAACCTGAGAATATAGATATATGAGACATCTTGATATGTAAGGCACTTAATAGTAAAGACATAAAAGTAAAACTGTGCTAAATATGTGTAGAAAGAGATGTTTGATATATGGGACAATTCACATCTTATATACATCAGAGAATTTATTCCGGAAAGGAACCTCTTGAATGTGATAAATACGGCAAAGCCTTTAATCACATCTCACCCCTTAGCATCAGAAAGCTTACACTGTAAATAAACTTTATTAATATTATATGTGAGGAGAACTTTCATGTATAGCTTTCATTGCTTTGGACAGAAAATGAATTCTGTCAGGATGTTCCAATCATGTGATGAATTTACGGAACCGTGCAGAGGGAGCGCAGTCTTAACTCCAGAGGATCTACTGAAGAAAAAAATGTGGGGAAATGCTAAAGAAATAGCAAAATGTACAACTTCTTCTTAACAAAAATTGTTAATGTTGGGTACTTCTGTGTATTTTGTATGACCATAATGTCAGTGTGTGTTTTGTACCTCCAACTCCTGTTGTTGTTCTGTATATTACCTGTAAGCAGATGATATATTTTATTTTCATCTATTTGACAGAACACATCACTCCAAAAGAGCAAAGTTTTGGAGCAAATAGTGAAGAAATTGATGTGGTTATAGACAAAAAGTCAGTGCACAGAACTGAGGAGGGGGAAAATGAGGGGAAAATCTTCATAGTTTGGTATTTATCGAGTCAAGAGCAAAGATTGGTAAATTTGCAAGGAGAAACAGGTTAATGGGGCACTAAGATGGAACAACTATAAACATCTCCAGCTTAAGAGTTTTCTCTTCAAAACCAGGAAATTGACCTCTGAGCAGCCGGGTCACCATTGCAAGCAAAGGGAATGATTCTCTCAGCAGTGGAGGAGGAGGGTGTCCTCTGAGAGTTGAGAGTAGGAAGTGTGCCGGGATGGCCAGGGGGACCATGTAAGCTGATCGGGCTCTAAACCATAGTCCTGCTTCCCCACTAACTCTTAAATCTTTCTGCTTAGGAAATTTGGGACAGGGAAACACCAAGGTGGGCTTTCCCAGGAAAGAGGCACAGATGCATCCAGCTGTGGTGTTGCAGTAAGTTTGTCTGATAAGGCTTGAGAAGCATTTTGCAATATTCCCTTTGGCCGTGCTTCCTATGTACCTTCCCTATTCCCACTCTCTTCCCCTGGTTTGTGATTATTAGGAGAAAGGGGTTGTGAAGCGTCATAGCTGTGAAAGATTTTTTTTTTTTTTTAATTTTTATCCTAGAGTTGGTCACCTTTATTCCAGGTAGTCATGCTGATCTCTTTATCCAAAGCCAGTTAACCAGATTCATCCTGCCATCCTCATGGAAGACTCTGTGTGTGAATTGGAGTTAACAATATTGAAATGCAGTCAAACAGTGACAGCAGTACTTGCCAGAGGAGCCATATTTCTGTGTGTCCCACTCTGAGCAACTTCTCAGAAACATTTATGAGGGGGCTGGGATTTCCCATCTGGGAAATCACATGAAGGTCTGCAGATTTTTAAGTGAAATATAGAATCAGAGAAAAAAAATTAAGTGTATACCACTTAATTATACAATAGATCATTTCATAGAAATTAGGGTAGATTTTTATTTCAACTACTACTGGAGAATTTAATAAAATGCATTATTGTTTGAAAAATTTTCCTAATGTAGATTTAGGTTTCATTTTTAGAATGGACACACTACTGTACATTTAAAAGCAGTTACTTATTTTGCTATTCAGATTAATTTTTTATTATATCTGAAGATGAAATTATCTGTTTTACTTTTCAAAGCTTTGTGAAACAAACTTGAAGTTATAGGGAGGTAAGCCATCTCCAATTCTGCAGGTCAAACAAAAGTTTGGGAAATACTTTTGACATCCCATAATACAGAATGTGTTAACATGAGAACAATTTCGTATTGTCTGGTTCTGTTTAATAGTGGACACCACCAATCTCATGTTTTTCTGTTATCCTAAAACAATGAAAGGGCAACAGTGGGCGTTACATAGACTTCTAAACCATGGTCTGCTATGATTTTAATCTTTGAGACTCTCACCTCCATTTACTAAAGAATCATGACTCACTTCAAATTACTCAGTAATCAGCAAAGTTAATTGGTCTTTAAAGTTAAATTTTCTCCCTTCAGCAAGCACTCTTTAAGCAGTGAGGCTGAGTATTTTAAGATACAAAGAATGAGATCTGTGATTGATTAAAAGGTGGTATTAAAACTTGGATTTCATTCCAGTTTCAGGTTTGGGTTTTAAGTACCTTTGGTCCTAAAACCAAAGGGACCAGGCAGCTGCAACCACCCTGAGTCACTATCATTCAGTCTCCTGACAAGGTTAGGTGCATTAGGAAGGAGAAGCGGGAAGAGGGGCTAAAGCAGCCCCTCTGGGCTGAGGAGGGAGGTAGGGGAGACTGTTGGGGGTGTTTTGGGGTTAGTGCTCACTTGCCTTCCCCTCACCTCAACCAGGGAACAGCACCCAGCTGCTTTTTAAAGTTTTTAGTCTGCCCTAGCAAGAACAAAGCATGTTAGATGTAGAGATGCTTCTGCTGGTAGCAGGGGTTATATGAAAACATATATGAGGGGGGTGGGGTGGGAGGAAGCAGATTGTGATTCTGCAGGAAAATAATGTCCTAAAAATATATGAGTTTAGGGGGAAGGGGTGGGATATTCGAGCAAAATCAGTAATTATTTTAAAATGAGCATATGTATTTTTATTAACTTTTAGTTAAATATAGATTATTACAACCAGGTCAACATAAACCTAAATCTTATATAGAGAGCTAACTCAGGCATTGTCTCATTTATTTGTAGACTGGATAAAACAACCTGTCTTGTTTTGTCAGTTCCCAGCTTCTTTGTTTAGAATAAATTAGACCAAAAGAAGAAACTAACTTGTCTTTGTATGCCCACAGAATTAAGTTATTACTCTTAAAAACTAGATTTTTTTCATTTTGCTAGGCTCTAAAGAGTACAGGTGCTTGGTAGATGTTCAGTAAGTGATTTTTAAATTGAATTTGTTTGTTTAAAATCGTCATTAACATTTCCAGAAAGGCTTCTTTCGATAAATAATGGAATCTTAGAGGAAAAGTATTTTTTTTAAAGCTAGGGAACTCCTCCGTTGAAAATAATAATTTGAAACTTTGAGGTCTAAAATTTCAATCATAAGAGAAATGGCAGCAAAATAAAATTTATGTGCATTTATAGTCAATGGTCCATTTTAGGAGGCCAGTGTGTCTGACAAATGTTAGAGTAGTGAGGCTGGGGAGGAAATTGTGGGAATTTGTAATGAATATTCTCTTTACGTTGTTTCTCTTCTGGGTCATGGTAAAACAATAAATTATCATCTCTAGGTGGCAGTACTTGTGGTGTTTGTTTTTTGTCAACCTTGGTTGTGTAAATGCACGTTTGGAGTAAAGAAAAAAGTATAATTTCAAAGTTAAAATTAAAAACTGGAACTGCGACCCACAAACAAACTCCTCCTACACCCATCTTCATCCGTCACAAACAAACTCCTCCTACACCCATCTTCATCCGTCACTAACATGACCCCGTGGTTAAGTTCATGGAGCAGGCTAGCATGATGGCTAAGCGTACAAGCACTGGAGCCAGTTTGCCTAGGGTTACATCCTTCATCTGCCACATACTTGCTGTGTGATCTTGGGTAAATTTCTTAGAATGTCCTAGTTTCTTCATCTGTAAAATGGGCATAGAGTTAATAAATGAGCTAATACATATGAAGCACCCACAACAGTGCCTGATACAAGTGTTCCAAAATTTTAGCTATTGTTTCCTCCGTGGGCCTCTCACTCTTCTCTTGAAATTCATTTGGCCCTTATGAAAGTCCCCCTTTTTTTAACTGAAACATGCTGATAGTATACTCCATCCCTTGAGTCCCTAAAATACATAACCTTGAAACCAGGTCTTTGTGAAAATTTGGGATCCAAGCTCTGGTCCCATTTCAATCCCAGGTATTAGGGACAGCATTTCATATGGCTTCTGTGATTCCAGTTGCCCAAGTCCCTGCTCAGTTCTTTCCCCTGCCCCAACCTACAGCTGGTTTGCAATCCCAAATCCTCTGAGGAAGCAAATTCCCCCTGGAGTAATGGAAATTGCTTGTCTCAAACTACCTTTGCCCTTTTGCAGTAGTTGCCACCCCTGCCTCCAGGTCTCCTGTCTTCAGCCCCGGCTCCGTTCCAGATTCTTGAACCTGGGAGGCAATGGGCTGATTCTACCCTACCTGGATTAGCTGTCACGGTGTGCCCTGCAATTGGTTCTAGGTTCCACATTTTGAAAGAACAGACCAGCAAGGTAAAAGGACAGTGATCGGGCTGGCAAAGAGTTTCAAAACCACCTCACGTGTGCAATAAAGTGTTTAGCTTGGTAAACAAAAAACAGGGAATATGGTCTCTGCCCTCAAACATCTGGGCCTGTCCTGTTAGAAGAGGGATTCGATTTGTTCTGCATGTTTCCAGTAAGTAGAACTAAATCCTTTAAGCAAACAGTATCAGGCCATGTGTTGGGTGTTAAGAATAACAAAGGACAGATGTGGTGATGGCAGGTGACCCTCTCCAGAGAGGGCAGAACAGAAAAAGGGTCTGTGATGGGTGGAGCCACGCCCAACCCTGGGAGTCTGACTTTACACCAGAGAGATCAGAAATAATATTGTAGCCAAGAGTTTTGAGGATTCAAAATCTCTTAGTATTTGCAAGTTTTTTCTTTACCATGCTACTTCACAAAGCTAGTTTTCTCTCACATGTTATAATGTAATCTTTCTCTCAATGCTTTAAAGTTGTCAGAGCAGGTATTATGCTCATTTTCCAGATATCCAAATCTCCAAAGGCTCACTAGCAACAGAGCTCTGGCTCTAAGACATGATGTTATGACAAAGATTCTTTGCTTGGCCAAACTTTAGTCAGGTTTCTGAATCTTTTGCTAGACCCATCTGTGCACTTCCTTGTACAATCCGGTTTAAGCAAAGAACCCTGCTAAGTTAGTATAGCAAGAACTCACCATCCTCAATATCTGATCACCTTTGATGACCCAAAATAAGTTGCTGAGGCAGAGGTCTCAATTGATGGAGGTTTATTAAGCCAAAGTTTGAGGACACAGCTGGGAAAAACACAGGCCACAGGTGGATCTGTGACTTTTTCCAAAACGGGATTTGGGAACTTAGTTTTTAAAGGGGATAGGACATACAGGCAGAAAAAAGGAGAACTGGGGTGTGGGCAGTGATACAAATGATAACATTCTTGTGAGGCCTAGGAAATCTATATTTTACATAAGATAAAGGGAATGTTAGAAGAGAAAAAGGTTGTGAAGGAAGCATCAGTTATGTAGATGTTCCCAGGTAAGCAGAAGAATGTTTGATCCTATCTTGTCTCTGTTCTGCACGTGGTAAGATAAACTTGGACTCAACATTATTTGTGCGGAATTAAACATTTTAGTTTTAGGAGCTAGACATAGCCTGCAGACCCAAAGTTACAATTTGCATGTCTTTGCTTATGGGAAACCAGCAAGGAATTTTCTTACAATGTGTGGGGACAGTCCTTATAGATGCCTGAGGCCTTTAACCTTTCCATGGGGATCTCGCTGATGCTAATAATAGCTGTTCATGTGAAAGGAAGAGGGTGTTGCATGACTCAGCCTCCAGGTTTGACCTTTGTTTTTGCATAAGGCGTTAGGGGTGGGGAGGTCCTGAGATTTTTATTTTCCTTTACACCCCTGAGATCTGATCAGGTTCCTCATCCTCTACCATCACCTAGGTGATGTCTGAGCACCCTCGCCTGCCTTCGGCAAGAATCCTGTTAGGTTGGTTTAACCAGAATGTTTCCTCTTGGTAATTTTCCACCCATTGACCCCCCACTCTGCTCCTTGGCCATAAATTCCCAGTTGCCCATGCTGTATTCAGGTTTGAACCCAGTCTCTCTCCTCCACTACAGGACTCTTGCAGCGGTTCTTCTGTCATGATGATCCTGAATAAAGTCTTCCTGACTGTGCTTTAACAAGTATTGTTGAATAATGTTTTCTCTTTAACAGTTGTTAAAGAAACCACTTCACTTTTATTGTCTTTTCCATTCATTTTCTTTAGCAAATATCTTTGCAGCTTTCCAACATGCTATACATGTGGACTCCTTTCAGGAAGAAAAAGGAAGTGTTGAGTTGTAACAGCCCAGCCATGCTCTAAGAGAAATCAAGGTTTGATCACCCTCTACTGGCCAAGCATGCTGATGGCAGCAAAATAAGTGACGATGAGAATGAGCAAAGAGGATCCAGAAAACCACCTTTTTAAGAGAGAACCATGACCACCCTGCTGGAAATGGAGGAAGAGAGCCAGGATGACAGTACACACTGGTAGCTTTTTCCTTCTGGATTTTTGCTACAAAGGGCACAGCAATCCTTTTTCTTTTTTCAAGCCAAATAATCTTCCAAGAAGAAAGAGAACAGAGTACAGCTGGGTGTGGTGGTGTGCTCCTGTAGTCCTAGCTACTCAGGAGGCTGACGTGAGAGGATCCCTTGAGCCCAGGAGTTAGAGTTCAGCCTGGGTAACATAGAAAGACCCTGTCTCTCTTAAAGAAAAAAAAAAAGGTAAGAACAGAGTAACTTAGAGAAAGTAAAGTGGGAGAGTCCAGAGGTTATAATGAGTTCATGTCTCCAGGCCCACACATTTTACATTCCAAGATTCAGAAGCAACTTCCAGACATGATCGTGGAACTGCTATAGGTGACCTTTAGGACAATCATACATGACAATTTTCAAAGCTTTTGAAGGGCTGGCAAGAACAACAACTAGATGTATTTTGTGGAGGAAAATGACTAGAGTCAGTGAATTATTGACTAGAGTCAATTGAAATTACAGGAGAGTAGATTTTTGCTTTAATTTCAATAACTTATTAGCAATTAGAACTCTCCAAAAGAAGGGAAGTATTTTCTAAAGTGGTAAGTGCTTTACTATGGAAAGGGTTAGCAGCAGAGGGCCGTCATAGAAACAACATGTGCATGTTATGAGTGGTTAGACTGCGGATAACCAAGGTGACAAATTCAGTCAACATTTATTGGACTCGTTTTTATTATCATTGACCATATTTGTAATTATTTGTTTACATATCTGCCAAGAGCTGTGTATTTTTCATTTTTAAATGTTTGTGTCTTAGCATAATGCCTGACATATTGTAAGTTCTTGATAATTATTTGTTGACTGAACTCTGGAAATCAAAACCATTCTGAAGAGGAAATACATGTAACACATCATAGGAAGTCACCAGCACACTAACATTTCCTTTGTCTAATCTCTTGGGTTTTTGTCATATGGTCATGGTTATATTAATGGCAGACAATAATGGATATCCTAAATTAGTTTTAATACAATGTGATTTGGATGGACAGCATATTGATCTTTCTAATGATAATTTTGAAAATCTCTTGAGGTATAGCAAGCACACAGGATTGATCAGAGAATCTGGCTAGTACTCTCAGCTCTGCTACTAATTAGCTAACTAGTGTGCCTTGGATTTGACTTCTTCAGGCACTAGTTTCTTCATCTGAAAACAATTTCAGCCCTTTTGCTCAGGGTGGCAAAGTGTCCTGTTCCGGCACTTCAACTTGGGCAGCCATACCCGAACATACAAAATAGGCCAATTTCAGCCCTTTTGTGGGGGTGGCCAAGTGGCATATTTCAGTCCTATAACTTGGCCAGCAATATCCCATCATCCCATAAGGGCCAGCTTCAGCCCTTTAGCGTGGGGTGGAGAGAGTCCTATTTCAGGCCTTTGACTTGGCAGCAACACCCAGTCATCCCCTATAGGCCAATTTTAGCTTATTTGCTTTGGGTGGCCAAGTGGCCTACTCTAGCCCTTTAACTTGGCTGACAGTACCCAACCATCCCCATAGGACCAATTACAGCCCTTTTGCTTGGGTTGGCCAAGGGGCCTATTCTGGCCCTTTAATTTGTACGGCAATTAAAGTGTCTCTTTGAATGTTAAATATTTTACAACTCTAAGCTCCTTTGCTTTATGGGCACCACAGCCCATTACAACAATGGGCTTGGAATTAGAAGGATTTTCTTCAAGCCCCACATAACCACTTAGTGGTTTCGTGACTAGGCAAAGACACTTTGACTAAGGCCAGATGGAGCATCAACAAAGCATCAACAGAGGGGCGGGGGGTGCTCATAGAATGTGCACAGGTTTCCTGGTTCTTCCCTCTGCCCCAGTGATCCTGTTCCCATTTCCCATCTCTTCTTTTCCCAGTCTAATTCAGAGCAAGTATAGTACCTAAGAGCACAGGCTTTGGGGAAAAGAGAGCCAAGTTTGAATCTTGACTCTCCCACATATCAGTTGTGTGACATTGGAAAAGTTAGTTTTCTGAGCCCAAGTTTCCTGATCTATAAAGTTTCACAGGGTAAATATACTAGGGATTATAATATTTCATAGCATCAAGACAATGAACATAAATATGTGAGTAGTAGATTGTTTCCAAAAATGGTCACATTATCTCCCACATGCTCCTGCAATGTGACCAAGAGATAGAGGCTGTTTTTCCTCCTCTTGATTCTGGCCCAGTAACCTATTTTACAAACCAAATGTGGTGGAAATTATGCTATGTAACTTCCAAGGCTGGGCTTTAAGACATCTGCAAGTTCACCTCTTAAAATATTCCTTTTGAGGAATGCCACAAAGAATCCCAAGCAGCTATGCAAAGAGACTCACATGAAGGAGAACCAAGGTCCCCGGCCAATATCTCCAGCTGAGCTCCAGTCTGGGGGCTAGTACCAACTGCCAGCCATCCTAACTCCTCAGTCAACACTACAGAAAGCAGAACAACCCAGCCAACCCACAGATTTATAAGACTATCTGAAAAATGTTAAATAATTAGTATGTTAATGCATTATGGGGATTTCGTTTTGTTTTTTTGTCTTGGCTTTTTTTCTGGAGACAGGGTTTTGCTCTGTTGCTAGGGCTAGAGTGCAATGACATTGTCATAGCTCACTGAAACCTCAGACTCCTGGGCTTCCGTGATCCTCCTACCCCGGCCTCCCAAAGTGCTGGGGTTACAGGCATGAGTCACTATGCCCAGCCAAGACAGTAAGTTTTGTAGTAATCTTTTTATACAGCAATAAAAAACTGAAACCAAATGCTTAACACAGTACCTGGCCCATAGTAAATACTCGAAGGAGATGTGTGAAGGGAATGTGAATGGTAAACAAATGTTAAAATGTTGGAAGGTAGGGGAGAAACTAATGGGGATATGGGGCAAGCTGTGGGAAGAAAACGTTGAAGGTTGTTCAGCCCGTCAATTCACTGTGCAAAACTCCCAACCTCCCCATCCCCTGTGCTGTCCCATTCTTCAAAACAGCATGAGATAATACAAGAAGCATCACTTTTGAGAAACTCTAATAGAAAAGTTTCCTTTTTATTGAACTTTTCCATCATTTCTATTCATTGGTCTCATCCTACCTTCTGGGATCCCATAAGACAAACTCCCTTTTCAAATGACACTTCACACATATTTGAAAACTAACATCGTTTGTCCTTCATTCTCCCCTTGTCTAAGTTGAGGAAAAATTCTCCAGGTTTTCTTAGGTTGAATAGCGTGGTGTTCAGGTCTCATACTGAATTTGCTTGCTTCTGAAAGGCCCTTAACATGTGGCACCCAGAAGGAGCCCACCTTGGATGTCTGACCAGTGCAGAAAGATTGGCCTCATTAAAAAACATCTTAGGGCTGGGCACGGTGGCTCACACTTGTAATCCCAGTGCTCCGGGAGGCCCAGGTGGGAGGATCACTTGAGCTCAGGAGTTCGAGACCAGCCTGAGCAAGAGCAAGACTCCTTCTCTACCAAAAATGGAAAAATTAGCCAGACGCAGTCCCTGGCACCTGTAGTCCCAGCTACTCCACTACTCCAGCGGCTGAGGCAGGAAGATAGCTTGAGGTCAGGAGTTGGAGGTTGCAGTGAGCCATGATGATGCCACTGCACTCTAGCCGGGGCAACAGAGCAAGACTGTGTCTCAAAAATACATATGTGTATATATATATCTTAGGAAAATGATAATTTTGTCTGAGGCTTGCTTCAAAATAATCCAGTGAGAAGCGCATGGGGGAACGAATGAAAAGTTTGACATGTGGTCATTGTTGAAGCTGGCCACTGTATACAAGGAGATTCATTATGTCATTTTCTCTACTTTTGTGTGTCTTTGAAAATAAACTTTTTAAAAATGATCCTAGAATACATCAGGAGAAAATGATGTCAAGTATGTATAAATTTATGGTGCATTTAGACAGGGAATTCCGTGTGCAGGCATGATGCTGTCCCTCAACACGTGTGAGTTTTGCAGGACCAGACCTTTGGTAAAAACGGGGCAAGGTCCCAAACTGTTCACCGTGGAGGACGACCCAGCTCCTCACAGGCGCGCCTCAGCGGCCAGCGAAGGCCTGAGACACCGAGATGCCAAGAGCTCCTGCCGACTTCCTAGAGGGGCCGCCACGGCCCCACAAAACCCTCCGCGGGGCGGAGCTATGACGCGCTTCCGGTCCCGCCGGCTCGGGGTGCGTCGTGCGTTCTCCCCGCGCCTGGAGCGGCTCTGACTCACGGTGAGCTTGCTGGTACCTGGTTAGCGTGGCGGACGAAAAAGGGAGCCTTGGTCCGAAGGTTTGGGAGGAAGGAGTGGGTTTAGCAGCTGTGGCCTCCGGGGACGCCCTCAGACCGGTCCTAAGAGGACTGTGGGGAGGAGCCCCCCGTCCCCACCCAGGCCCAGCTGGTGGAGGCGCCGGCTCCCTGGAAAGCCTTTCCCTCCACCCAGGGCTTTTAACAAATGATACCTTGTCTCTTTCGCGTTCTAGAAGAGTTTTTCTGTGCGTTCCCGAAGACGAGCCGTCTGACTGCGGCTGCCTCTTTTCCTCGTTGATCTGGAGGCTAATTGATGGGAACACGCCCCAGGGGTTGGGAACCTCGTTAGAGATCTTAGAGATCTTGGGTAGTGTCCAATCTAAGGGAGGGACTAGTCCCCTGCGGCTTTGTAGTGTTAGAAAGCATACATATAACAGAAATCTGCTCAAGTTTGGAAACACATTTTTAGAGAACCATTTATAAATAGAGTGTCAAGAGAAAGGTGATTTGGTGGGTGAGGTACTTGGAAACCCACCAGCTGAACTGTGCAAGACACTTGTTTTCAAGTACTGAAGGCTACTGTGGAGAAAGTGAGTATTGGTCTAGGACCAAACTAGGATCTTTCAAGTGTGACGCACAATTTGGTTCAGCTTAAAGAAGACCTTGTAACAATTAAAACCGTCCAACAGTAGAATTCTGTGCCTCAAGAATTATCTAATTCGCCTGCCTAGGAGTTTTCAGTGACAGAGTGAGATGTATTAAAGTTATTCCAGCACTAGTTGGTAAGTGCTGTTCAGTTGATAGAATCTGTGATAATGTGATTTTATTTATGCCTCATCTTCTTCCAGAAGGGTTTTGGACGGTTTTATAAGGGCATGTAAGCTTTGGGAAATTGGCATAAAGGAGGGGGGAAAACTGGGAACAGAACAAAGGCCTGCTATTGATCATGAACTTTCGTTTGATGGGCTTCTCGAGCTAAACATTTTAGATAGTTTTTAAAAAGTAATTAACTGGCCGGGCGTGGTGGCTCACACCTGTAATCCTAGCACTCTGGGAGGCCGAGGCGGGCGGATCGTTCTGAGCTCAGGAGTTCGAGACCAGCCTGAGCAAGAGCGAGACCCCGTCTCTACTAAAAATAGAAATAAATTGGCCAAACAACTAAAAAAGTAGAAAAAAAAAAATTAGCCGGGCATGGTGGCGCGTGCCTGTAGTCCCAGCTACCTGGGAGGCTGAGGCAGGAGGATCGCTTGAGCCCAGGAGTTTGAGGTTGCTGTGAGCTAGGCTGATGCCACGGCACTCGCCCCAGGCAAGAGAGTGAGACTCTGTCTCAGAAAAAAAAAGTAATTAACTGTCGTTGAAGACAATGTGAGTTCTTTATGAAGGCTCTGTTTTTCTATCGAAAATTCAAAACCCAAGACCTGGAGAGCATCCCTATGTGAACCTTTAGACAAAAATGTGAAATTATCAGCTTTCTTCACGGAGGAAAAAGAAATATTAAGATAGTGTATTATCAGATTTTTTTTAATCTTATGAATTTGATACATGAAATCATTTCATTGTAGCTTTAATTTCTGTTCTTATAGCTAAAGTTAAGCATCTTTTCGTGGATTAATTGCTAAACTGAGACTTGAAAGACAAATAGAAGCATGCCACAAGTATTGGACATTGATGGGACATAGAGAGTGAGAAAGGAAATGATGAGAAAGAATGGGGAGGCAGAAGCCAGATTGTGACTTTTCGTGTAAAGATATTAAAAGGTTTTAAGCAGCTGAGTGATAAGAGCAAATTTGTATTTTAAACCTCTGCAGATAGCCTTTGAGCCTGTGGCGATAAAATTGCGAAACTGGAAAATGGCCTGTGTGATTTCAAAGGAGGATATTATCTGAATGTTGCCAGCTAGTTAAAAGTCACAGGTATTTGGTCAAATTTAAAAATAGGCTTTGTGGTACATTTAAAATAAATCTGCTAGACCATAAAACAAACAAACAAATAAATAAATAAGTAAAATAGATTTGCTAGAAATACATTAGGCCAATGTTCTGGCAATCGTTGGAAAAGAATCAGAAATTAACTATTGTTGCTCCTAGAGACAAGGCAGGCATGTATTTTTTTAAATAATCAGAAAAGGTGCCTGTAATCTTAGCACTCTGGGAGGCTGAGGTGGGCAGATTATTTGAGCTCAGGAGATCAAGACCAGCCTGAGCAAGAGCAAGACCCAGTCTCTACTATAAATAGAAAGAAATTAGCTGGACAACTAAAAATACATAGAAAAAATTAGCTGGGGATGGTGGTGCATGCATGTAGTCCCAGCTACTCGGGAGGCTGAGGCAGTAGGATTGCTTGAGCCCAGGAGTTTTGAGGTTGCTGTGAGCTAGCTAACGCCATGGCACTCTAGCCCGGGCAACAGAGTGAGACTCTGTCTCAAAAAAAAAAAAAAAAAAATCAGAAAAGGGCACCACAACTTTTTAAATGTCCAATTAACTGTAAGAGTCTGCTGTAAAATCATAAATGTTGTTGAAGTTAACAGCTATATTTCTCTTTATCACCCTTCCATAATGGAAGAGCATTAACCAAAGCTGCTTTTTCGCCCCGCAATGCCCCATAATTTTTTTATTTAAATAAGCATTTTATTTTAGAATAGTTTTAGATTTACAGAAAACCACAAAGATAATACAATGAGTTCCCATACACCTCTCATCCAGTTTCCCTTACTGTTATCATCTTACATTTACTGTGTTCTTTTGTTACAACTAAGGAACCAATATTGGTACATTGCAATTAACCAAGCTCCACAGTATATTCAGATTTCACTCGTTTTTCTCTAATGTCCTTTTTCCGTTTGAGATCCCATATAGGATACCACATTGCATTAGTCTTCATGTCTATTTAGTGTCCTGTAGTCAGTGACAATTTTGCAGCCTTTCCTTGTTTTTGATGACCTTGACAGTTTTGAGAGGTACTGGTCAGATATTTTGTAGAAGGTCCCTCAATTTGGGTTTTTCCGACGTTTTTTCTTGGTTAGACTGGGGCCTGTGGGTTTTGGAAGGAAAACACAGAGGTGAAGTGCTCATCATACATCAGGGAACATGCTATCAACATGACTTATCACTGATGATGTTAACTTTGATTACGTGGCTGAGGTAGTATTTGCCAAGATCCTTCACTCTGGTTACTTTCCTGCCACCTCTTTCCATGTGTTACTCTTAGAAAATAAGTCACTCAGTGCAGTCCACACTCAAGAGGTGGGGAGTTAAACTTCACCTCCTTGTGCGGGGAGTATCTACGTAAGTTATTTAGAATTCTGTGCAGGAGATTTGTGTCTTCTCCCCTTTTCATTTATTCAGTCACTTTTTTTTTATATCAGTATAGACTCATGGATATTTATTTTGTACTTTGGGTTATAATGCAGGACTATGTTAGTTATTTTGTTGTTCAAATTGTTACAGTTGTGGCCATTAAAAGCTTTTTTCTTCTTTTTAAGTTTGGTTTCCATGTCCCTTTGACATAACCCCATCACTTTGTTTTCTGAAAACTTTCTGGCACTATAATATGCTCCAGGCCCATCTTGTATATTCCCCAACCAAGAATCAGCCATTTCTCTATTTCCTGGTTCTTTTTGTTGCAGAGCGATATTTAGAAACCAAGATCTAGGAGCTGGTTGTGCTCATTGCTACTGGGATGCCATTGCTTTTAGGCCTTCACAGCTGACAGAGCTAGGAAATAAATGTATGTGTACTAAGCCATATATACACACTTACCTAATCTGTAACCATCTGTACCTATATAAAGCTAAACATGAATTTATACTACCATATTTTTATAAGTATTTAACTTAAATATGTAATATTGGTATCAATATTAAATTTGTATTGATATTATTTTTTAAAGCCTGTTTTCACAGTTCTACTACTTAAGAGTAGCCCCCAGAGATCTATGTACATTCTTTCCACTAATATTTGAGCACCTGCAAAGTGCCAGGTGTATTCTAGACATTTGGAATATAACAGTGAACAAAATAGTCCCTACCCTCTAGAGTTGATATTCAAAGGAGGAAACAGTTTTTGAAAAAGTGAAAACATAGTGTGTGTATATAGTATATTGTATGATGATAAGTGATGTGGAGAAAAGGAGTAGAGAATGGGGCTTAGGAGTTCTGGGGCGAGGGAGAGCAGTGTACAGTTTAAAACAGGTGACCAGGGATGCCTCAGCGGAAGGTAAATTCTGAGTACAGACCTGAAAGAGGTGAGGGAGTGACGGAGTCTGGAGGAGTCTGGAGGAGAGTGAGGCAGAGGGAGCAGCAAATGCAAAGGCTGTGAGGTGGGAGTGTGCCCCCCATGTTCAAGGCACAGTGTGGCTGGGCTGGATTGAACAGGAGGGGGGAGAAGTACAAGATGAGGTCAAAGGTGACAGGGCTGAGATTGTGTGAGGCCCTGTTGGTCACTGTGTTGACTGGCTTTTTCTCTGTGAGACAAGAAGGCTTGAAGGGTGTGAGCAGAGGGATGATGTGACCTGATTTGGGGTTGTTTTGGTTTTTTGTTTGGTTGGTTGGTTTTTTGTTTTTGTGGGGGTTTTTTTGAGACAGGGTCTTGTTCTGTCACCCAGGCTGGAGTGCAGTGGCGTCATCATAGCTCACTGCAACCTCAAACTCCGAGGCTCAAGTGATCTTCCTTCCTCGGCCTCCCAAGTAGCTGGGACTACAGGCATGCCCCACCACACCCAGCTAATTTTTTATATTTTGTAGAGATGGGGTCTCACTATGTTGCCCAGGCTGGTCTCCAATTCCTAAGCTCAAGTGATCCTCCTTCCTTGGCCTCCCTAAGTGCTGGGATTACAGGCGTGAGCCACCGTGCCTACCCTGACTTGTATTTTGGACAGGCTCACTCTGGCTGCTGTGTTGTGAATAGACTGAGGGAAGCAGTTGGGCTATTACAGACCAGAGATGATGGACTAGGATGGTAGTGTGAGAGGTAGTGAAAAGTGGTTGAACTCTGAGTATGTTCTAGACATAGAGCTAACTAGATTGACTTGTGGTTTGTACGAAGAATGTGAAACAGGAGTCAAGGATGACTCCAGGTTTTTTGGTCCAAGTAAACAGAACAGTGGAGTTGCCATTAACTGAGATGAGCAGCATTGGGGGAAAGATGGGAAATTCCATTTTGGAAGTGTTAAGCTAGAGACACCTATTGGACATCTAGGTGACAACATCAAGTGGGTGTTGGTTACGTGTGTCTAGAGTTCTGAAGGAAGGGAGGTATAGGTTGGAGATACAGGTTGGGCTGTTGTGAGTATATAGATGGTCATTAAAGCCACACAACTGGATGAAATCACCAAGGAGAGCAAATACAATGAGGAGGAAGGTGCCCAAGCACCCAGCCCTCTAACTCATTTGTAGTCTTGCTGCACTGAATTCGTTTGAATTGTGTGCACTGCACAACTGCTGTGCTAGGATAATCGCTTAGCTAGTGAGCTAGCCCAGCAAAACTGCCCAGAGGAAACTTTTTCTTCTGTAACTGTGACTACATACATATTTTGCAGAGGCAATCATGTGCTAGTTATAGTGGCATCTGTGAATTCAGATTCACCAAGTTCTTGGGATATATCCCATGTGAATGTTATACTGCTATATGATGCTTCCTGTTCGATGCTGCTGGGTGCTATGTAACTCCTAGTGTCTTGCTAAGTTTCCTAGCCTGGATCACAGAAGCTGAGTGGCCCAAACAGGTTTCTTCCTTTTTTCGTTTTTCCTGATTCCAAAGGAACCAAACAGGTTTCTGTACTGTTCTTGGGGTGTCCTCTGGATAGAGAGTAACATTTTGTAACAGTTATGTAAAGTTAATCTACCACTCAGGAGGTCTACTTTTAAATATTTCTGAAGAGTGCTCTCCAGCACCGCTATCTCTATTATTTTTCTTGTTTTAGCCTTTGGTGCTTGTGCCTTTATTTTAGAAGATTAGATGGCACTGCTCCTCCCTGGTTCAGTTTTGAAGTAGTTATGAACTTGGGTGCTCCAGGAGTTTACTGGGTACAGATTTATTTGACCAAAGAATCCTTTATTCAAATGATTGGTTTTAATTCCTTTACACACATTTTGGGAAATGCTTCTGTATGGTTTTTTTTCCTATGCCATACAATTTCCCTCTTCATGTTGTGGGTTGCTTCCTGATGTTTATATTATAATTCTCCTGACCATTCCACTAGCATTAATTCCATAATATGAACCTTCTGTACACAGTGTTAACAGTAAAACTCTTTTGTTTGTCAAAAGACTACTTATTTCTTTTAAGATTTTATAATTTTTCTGATTACTAAAGTAGTAATACCCATTCTTTAAAAAACAAAATTTGGAAATCTATAAAAGAATGAAGAATATGGAAATCATCTGTAATTCCATAACCCAGCATTATTGCTGTTTATTAAGTTTTGGTCTTTTTCCTTTGTTATCTGTGTACTATGTATAAATATATGACTTTTGATATTTTAAGTGCTGTTGAGCCAGATCCATAGAGATTGTTGTGTGTTCAAAATGAGCATAACTGGGTTTTTTAATGCCCTGAATTTTTTTTTTTTTTTCCCCTTTGAGGCAAGGTCTTGTTATGTTGC
>NW_012137969.1:632959-634125 GCF_000956105.1 Propithecus coquereli | reverse complement strand
TTGAGAACCCGCAACGATTTTCGGGCTGTGGGGAAAATCAGGAGATGGAGGTAAGGAAAGCATGGGAAGCTAAATGAAACCCTTCCCAATATCTGGTGTGAGCTAAGAGGAACTACCATAAAGGAAGTAGCAACAGAGAGGGCTGAGGCCTAAAAAAAAAAAAAAAGCATTCTCTGGGAAAAGTGAAAAATCAAACTATTCACTAAATTCTTCACGTTTATGGTTAATACCAATCCTTCTCTCCAGACAGGTGGGGCCTCCCTGGAGTTGCCAGAGTAATTAAAGATAAAAATAGTCAAAGATATATCTGGTCAGTTTTATTTTCCATTTCTCTTGGCATAGCCACTTGGCAGTACTACCCAAAGGGGCTAGTGGAAAAGGATTATCAACGCCATTAATGGGCGTGGGTTTTAGTATCCAGATTGAGGGGACAAGAGACAAAGTTCTTAGGCCCTCCTAAGGAAAGGTGAGTTGGCACTGAAAGCTTTGCATAAAATCTTAAAATATTGTGCCCTCTGATGTACTAGACCAAAAAGATGGGTGTGCTAGCACAGGGGTACAATAAAGAAGTTTATCAGTCTGCCTGAGCTCTGAGTGGAAATAGAAGCATACCCTGGATATTTACCTCAGTAGGGTTTGGGATCTGACTCTATATTACCTGTGTGGTCCAGAAATCTCCAAGCCAAGAAATTAACAGACATTGCCCCTGGGTGCCTGGCAGAAGCAAATGTGAAGTCACAGACTCAGTGAATTCTAGAATATTCCAGGCCATACATGAATCACCAGTGGTGGAGGGGGGAGGTCGGGAATGAAGCCTTTCTACAGAATAAAAACTACAAAATGCCCAAAGAGAGTAAGAGCTAGGAGACACAACAAAATGACAGCGAACCCCTAAATAATCTGTAATAATAGACATCAGTGAAAAGACTTTATAAAATAAGTCGATTTAAAATAATTTAAGACATAAAATAAATGATTGCGATCTTTAAAAAAAACAAAGTGTTTAAAAAAAAAAACAGGCAGCTTTGATAAAAATGAAATAGAGCTTCTAAAAGGAAAAACTATAGTCATTGCAGTTGAGAGCACAATGGGTGTTTTAAACAATTGAAGAGATGATTAGAGAACCAGAAGATAGATGTGAGAAAGTTATCTGAAATGCTGCTTAA
>NW_012137969.1:626843-632909 GCF_000956105.1 Propithecus coquereli | reverse complement strand
GATTACAAGCTTGAGCCACTGTTCCCGGCCATGTTTGTATCATTTATTATGATTTAATTTTTTCCCTCAATTTCTTCTCAACAAAACATACCTTATTGAAATAAATATCTGTAGAAGAGTATATGCTACTTTAGTCTAATCTCTCTGTATTCCACCTGCCTTTCTGTAAAAAGCTAAAGGAACTTTAAAAACTTGAGGATGCCCTACTTGAAATGGGCCAAGTGAAGTTCAAAATCACATCACTAATTATACTCAAAATTATTACTGCTCTATTATTTTTAAATAGAGCAGTAAATTCCACCATTCTGACATGATACCTGGTCCTACTGACAAGCCCAGTCATTTGAATAGTAAATTTTTAATGTTCAAGCTAAATGTCTTAGGTTTAAACAGATGATGTTTGGCCAGTAGATGGCTTTTTGAAATCTCAGAAACTAGGATATCTATAGTTGTGAGATTCTGAAACAAGTTTTTGAGCAAAGTTAATTTAATTTTAAAATTGTGCCACACTACACTTTTTAGGAAAGTGGAAACAGTAAAATCAAAGTAGGATATCCTGAGGTGATTCCAGGAAGATTTGAACAGTCACTTTTATATGGTAGTTTTATGGTGGCCATAATTTTCACAATTTCAGGTGCTTAAGGTAAGGCCACAAAGACCAAAAAAACACTCTTCTTTTTGATAATTTTTTGGTAACCTTATTTTCTTAGGTTAAACGTGTGGCCCTAAAGAACCAGAAACCCAAAGGAACTAATACTCCTGCTCCACAGAGTCCCATCTTTAGTGAGACTGTTTCTGGAGTTTATATGATGACCAAGGTACTGGGAATGGGCACCATCTTGGGCCTGAGGCCTCCACGGGAGCAGGTGGGGCCAATGATTGTGAAAGTCGAGGACGAGGAGAAAGGAAAGTGCCTTCCTAGCCTGGAGATGTTCCGCCAGCGCTTTAGGCAGTTTGGGTACCATGACACTCCAGGGCCCCGGGAGGCCCTGAGCCAACTCCGAGTGCTATGCTGTGAGTGGCTGAGGCCTGAGATCCACACCAAGGAGCAGATCCTGGAGCTGCTGGTGCTGGAGCAGTTCCTGACCATCCTGCCTCAGGAACTCCAGGCCTGGGTGCAGGAGCACTGCCCGGAGAGCGCTGAAGAGGCCGTCACTCTCCTCGAAGATCTGGAGCGGGAACTGGATGAACCAGGACACCAGGTAGGCAGGGGGAGGCTTTTTTTATTCTAGGAGATTGGGAGCATGACATTCTAGGCAGGACCAAGAGTTTTTCCATACAGTAAGATTAACTGAATGGAAGTTTCTACTGAGTTAGACCATGTTTCTTCCTATTTTTCTTCTGTTATCCTTTAGCTTTGGGGATTAAATGGGATGGATGTTTTTTCTTTTCTCTTTCCTAGAGGTTCTACATAGCTGTCCTGAGATTTTTGTTCTAGTTCTTTAAGTGAGCTGTTCACAAACGCAGCCGTTCCTAATTGTTTTAGGTCTCAACTCCTCGAAGTAAACAAAAACAGGCATGGGAGAAGATGTCATCTTCAGGAACAACGAAGAAGTCCCTGGGCAGTGTGCAGCCACAGCCTGTGGAGACCAGTCACAAATACGAATCTTGGGGGCCCCTGTACATCCAAGAGACTGGTGAGGAGCAGAATTTCACTCAAGATCCAACAGCGGTTCAAGGTAAGGACCATCTGTCAGGCTCCTGTCCAATGCCCCAGGCCTTCGTGGTTGAAGAAGCAGAATAATTCATAATTCCTAGCTGTGAGGTGATTCCTGGATTGGCTCGGCTTGTCGGGCTGACTAGGTGGAAGTAGCTCCCTTTCCTACCCCAGGTACAGCTGTCTCAGCAAGGGTCCTCGCATGGGAATGGATCACTCTTAAAAGGTCAGTTGAAGTGAGTTTAGTAAAGGAAGCGTTTATGGAAATGTAGATAGGTTGACTGAACCAGTAAGGATAATGCTTCACCAGACAACCATGAAAAGCTATTACTACCCATGAGCCTAAAGGGACAAGAGGAGGGGACCTGTTACCAGAACCTGATGAGAGCTGTAGCCATGGGGGAGAGATCACTTGATAGCGGCTGTGGCTGTAGGCCCTGCCATTGGGTGAGGAGAGAACAGAGGGAATAAATACCCCAACTTCACCCTCCTACTGCCCTTAGATCAAACCCAACTGACAGCCAGAGGGCAGGAGAAATGAGGCAGTGCCGCCCTTTGAGTCAGCTTCCTGGGGAACAGAGCGGGGCTGAGAATGGATCTGGGGAGGGCAAATGGATAATAATTGGCAGCCTCCTTAGTGAAGCTGTGGAAAGAGGGGGAGCATTTTTTCAGAAGTCAAAGGTATATCAGGGTGACTGTACTCCCCAGCTCGAATCTCCACAAATCGTAATTTACAGAACAATCTCAGATGCCATAAATGATTATCCTCCTATGTCATTTTGCACTAACAGTTTCTACTTTTATACACCTTCATTTACCTGGTGGATTATAACTAAATTCTTAAAATGAAGTTAATGTTTAATTTTATGTTTGTAAAAATGAGGTACATTATTCTAAATCTTAATAGCTTTGAGCTAGGATTTAAGTGTAGTTGGTATAAGCCACTCTTTATGTGTATGGTGTGATTTCATGAGAAGAGTCCACGGCCCTCAGAAATCTCTCCGCCTCACACACTTACGGTGTCCCAGACATGTGAAATTCCATCTTGGAAACAAAACTTTGAGCCTTATTAAAAAGCATTCTCGGCCGGGCGCGGTGGCTCACGCCTGTAATCCTAGCTCTCTGGGAGGCCGAGGCGGGTGGATTGTTTGAGCTCAGGAGTTCGAAACCAGCCTGAGCAAGAGCAAGACCCCGTCTCTATTAAAAATAGAAAGAAATTAATTGGACAACTAAAAATATATAGAAAAAAAAAATTAGCCGGGCATGGTGGCGCATGCCTGTAGTCCCAGCTACTTGGGAGGCTGAGGCAGTAGGATTGCTTGAGCCCAGGAGTTTGAGGTTGCTGTGAGCTAGGCTGATGCCACGGCACTCACTCTAGCCAGGGCAACAAAGTGAGACTCTGTCTCAAAAAAAAAAAAAAAAAAATAACCAAGATATAAAAGACAGATTGCCTGCCCCACAAAGGAATGCCGATTAGACTGATAGCAAACTTCCCAACAGTAACAGTGCAAGCTGGAAGATAATGAAATAAATGATCCTGGTAAATTCTTTTTCAACCTTACCTCATTAGGTTATATTAAGTTACATCTTTCCCACGCATGTAGCCCATGGCTCTGCAGTACCTTGCAGGGAAGTCTGTGCATATAGCCAGGTGATGTCTCTTCATGGAGCGTGAAAGGCCTTTAGCTGCTGTGGCTCTGGTCACCAGCAGATGGGGAGGAGGGGATGAACCTGGAAGCAGCTGGTGCTCACTGTTGGCAGAGGAGGGAAACGGAATGTTGGGTGGAGAGTGAGAGAGACTGTCAGGGCAGTTCCTCGGGAAAGGAAGAAAGGGCTTAGAAGAAAGGTACCTTGCTGGCTAAAGCTTCGGTACCCTCAGAGGAATGATGGTTCTCGAAGGGAGCCCATTTTTCGGAGTGAATTTCTCTTAACTCCCTTTTCTGTGCGTGTGGGTGGCTAGATGGACTTTGAGGGGGTGGAACTGCCTAGTGAGATGTTTGAAGGAGACAAACTTGTTCCAGCCAATTCCAACAGTAAGTGTCACTTTATAACTAAATTACAAGACACAGCCAGTTGAATGGTGAGAGTTAAACCCTCACAGGGGTAAAGTGCTTTCATTCCAGCTGATAAGGATCTGGGGCTGAAATGATATAAATGGCTGAATGTCCTCTTTGATTGCATTTCTGTCCAGCTGCTGTGAGAAATATGGGTTTTGTGAGTTTGTCACTCAGCCGCTTCTCCCTTAATTGCGTTGCCATTTTCTTTAATCAACTCTGGTCCGTCAGCGATCGTTCTGACTTGTTTCTTTTTGCCCTCTGCATTTGAAGTTCATTTCCTGGCAGAAAAAGCTGCATACTCACCATACCATAACAGCTCCCTGCAGGGGGCTTGTGTGAAAGTGGTGTTGTAAACTAGATTTGATGATGATTTCCTTGTATCAATGTGATATTGCAACCTCTTGTAAAGGTTTATTTAGTCACCCTTCAGAGTCTGTCAGTGTCATCTGATGGTCCTTTTTCCCTGATAACAGTTTCCTCCTCAGAACAGGAAACAACTGACATATCCTTACTCTACTTACTGTTTCAGATTGTAAGTCAGATACCCAGAATGAGGAAGCAACCGATGAGCAGAAAGGTTCTGAAGAAGAATCTTGTGCAGATGGACTCAAAAGAGATACCATTCCCATGATTATTGCCAATAAACGTGAGGCCAGGTTAGAAAGGCAGCGTGTAAACTTTGAAAAGGGAAGAGGCACAAAAACCCCCCTTCAAGACACAGGCTCCAAGAAAGGTACAGGATCAGTTCCTACTAAACCTGCCCCAGGAGAGAGACGTTATATATGTGCCGAGTGTGGAAAAGCCTTTAGCAATAGCTCAAATCTTACCAAACACCGGAGAACACACACTGGGGAGAAACCATACGTATGCACCAAGTGTGGGAAAGCTTTCAGCCACAGCTCAAACCTCACCCTTCATTACAGAACACACTTGGTGGACCGGCCCTATGACTGTAAGTGTGGGAAAGCCTTCGGGCAGAGCTCAGACCTCCTTAAACATCAGAGGATGCACACTGAAGAGGCACCATATCAGTGCAAAGATTGCGGAAAGGCTTTCAGTGGTAAGGGCAGCCTCATTCGACACTACCGAATCCACACTGGGGAGAAGCCGTATCAGTGTAACGAATGTGGGAAGAGCTTCAGTCAGCACGCAGGTCTTAGTTCCCATCAGAGACTCCACACCGGAGAGAAGCCGTATAAATGTAAGGAGTGTGGGAAGGCCTTCAACCACAGCTCAAATTTTAATAAACATCATAGAATCCATACTGGGGAAAAGCCTTATTGGTGTAATCATTGTGGGAAAACCTTCTGCAGCAAGTCAAATCTTTCCAAACATCAGAGAGTCCACACTGGAGAGGGAGAAGCACCATAACTGTGAAGTATTCTCTTCTGTTGTTTTGGTTTTCAGAATGTGAATGCCAGGGAGAAGCCCTGTTAGGATACGAACTTCAGTGATAGATTTTACTTCACTCAACATCAAGGAATGGTTGAGGAGTGAGAGCTCCACAGTGGCATGGTAGACAGGACGTCCTCAGATGGTGTCAGCGGGTTCCACACTTGCCAGCTGGCTGGGGCAGAGTCCCCACCCCACGCTTAGGATCCCAGGAGACCCTGCCAGCATTGCTTTTTGAATAGTTAAACTGATGTATATCCAGTATAATTAACTAATTAAGGAAGAAACGTTAAAACTGTTGAACTGCTTTAACATATATCCAAGAATTATAATTTGTAAATAATTGAGCCACATTGGACACAATTTAATCAGATTCAGAATAAACTTATAACATCTTGTAATGCCTCAGGGCTGTTATTATGATAAATGATGCATTGGTTATAGAACACTTGTAGATAAAACTATTCCTACTGGTTTAGCTTTTAGGAAATTTGGATTTGGGGCAAATAGAGCTTTTGGTACTTGTGAATGTGTATGTTGGTAAGTTGAGATATGAGTATGTGCATGTTGGCCTACGTTGCATTTTTTTCCTGCATACTGAGTACATTTCCATTATTGGTAACATTTCGTGAGCCTCATGTGCATTTTGGTGGTATATATTCTGTCTGTGCCAAAGTGTGAAAATCAGAAGCCTCCTTCTGAAACTGCAGAAGTCATATACAATATGATTACCTTAAATCCAGACTATCTTTTCACTCTCACCGCAGTCTCTTTGACCTCCTAAGATACTTTTCTCTGTACCTTATGTCTTTTGGCCAGAAACTCTAGTTACCTAGAAACTCAACTACTTCACTCCTTCCTTCCATCACTTGCTTAGCTTCATATCATGACAGTTTTTTCCACCTCTGATTAGTAGTCACTGAAGTATCCTTTTGCCTACTGCTGCAGCCTGCCATGCCA
>NW_012137969.1:572287-626318 GCF_000956105.1 Propithecus coquereli | reverse complement strand
GGCCTGAGTCAGTGGTTCTTGAAAACAAATTTTCTTACTGTTGCAGTAACTTGCTGGAGATCCGGGTGTCCTGCCAGCACCCGAAACTCAGTACATTTAATGGTGACCTGTCCTATTTGTATATTAACCATGATGAACACCCACGAGGATTAGTAATTAGGCAGCAGCTAATTATTTATCTGCAGTGCCCCTGCTGGAGCTGCAGCTGGTGGCTGGCAGAGGGAAACGAAGAGCCCTGCTAAGCCTGAAGCTGCCGCTCATCCTCCGACTTTGGTGAGAGGTGAATGGGTCCCAAATCTGTACTGCTGTTGTCTTCCCAAACACCCTGTTACTGAGGACACCTTCTCAGCAGAAGGTACTTTCTGATGGCGTTGATGTAAGACACAAAGATCTACACGCTGTGTCAGCTCCTGTGGGTCCGTTCGTAAGCTGAGGTCTTCCTCGGGTCTCCAGACTCAGCCTTACTCCTCACAGGCCCCTTGTCCAGGCCACTGTTTGCTGCAACACAGAAGTCCATGAGACCTTTGCCTCAAGCCATTCCTCCCTCCATACAAAGTTGGTGCCAAATGCACTGCTTGATTGCTGTAAAGAGAATTATAAGAGTTTTATTTTTCTGATATTAAAAGTTAATAAAGACTTGTTTCTATTAAAAATACATACATATATGTATATATACTGCTTGAAGCTCTGCCTACTGGATTTCCCCTTTAGGGCCACTCTGAGTAAGGCCATAGTGAAACAATGCCCTTCTGGTTCCCTCTGTGAAACAGACCCTGGCTGTTTCTTCTTCCATTAACTGGTCAAAGGGAGCTTCCATGAATCCAGAGGAGTGGGCAGAATACGAGGGTCAGTGCAGCAAAGGTGGGTGCAGGGCAGTCAGCTTCCGGCGTATGTGCCTGCCTATTTATGCCTGATCCCAGTTGTGCCATTTCCTTTGTGTAACAGATGTTGCTGAGTCCACCCGATCTCATGACTTGGACCTAGTAATACTTGGCTTACGATCTACAGCTCCAGTTCATAGTCACTTGATGCCTCAGTCAGTAGCATCTCAGGAGCTGCTTTTCAAGCTGTGAACTATTCTTTGCTGCAGAAGCATGGCTTTGCTCTTGTATTCTATTGCCAGGCTCCTGTTGGGGCTTATCAGACCTTTGCACAACAGTTTTATCTACCACAGGGACCTCTAACACCATTGTTAGAGGTCTGCCAGGTCATGTGGTACTTGGGCCATATATGGCTGTGGGCCACACACGAAAGTGACAGCCCTCCAATTCACCCAGTAAATGGATTGAAAAGGCATTCCTAAATGTGGTATATGTTGCCTCCAAAATCCAAGGAAGCTCACCAAACACTCCCTCTTGGTAGTAAGTACAAGATGAAAGAATTTGTTTCTTACCTTAGAATTTCCCAGCATGACTCAGGTATTTATTTATTTATTTTTTATTTTATTTTTTTTTGAGACAGAGTCTCGCTCTGTTACCCGGGCTAGAGTGCCGTGGCGTCAGCCTAGCTCACAGCAACCTCAAACTCCTGGGCTCAAGTGATCCTCCTGCCTCAGCCTCCCGAGTAGCTGGGACTACAGGCACACACCACCATGCCCGGCTAATTTTTTCTATATATTTTTTTTAGTTGTCCAGCTAATTTCTTTGTATTTTTAGTAGAGACGGGGTCTTGCTCTTGCTCAGGCTGGTCTCAAACTCCTGAGCTCAAGGGATCCACCCGCCTTGGCCTCCCAGAGTGCTAGGATTACAGGCGTGAGCCACCGCGCCCAGCTGACTCAGGTATTTAGACCCTGAAGAACTTCACTGATCTAGAAGGCCCTTGAATCCATAGGGCTTATCTCCCAACTCCTGTATGCATGTGTTTCCCTGAGGGCTCCAAAAACCCTTGCCACTTCCCAGTCACCAAGTCTGATCATTATGATGTCATTACCAGAAAGATATTCTGTGGAATGTCCAGAAAACCAGGTTCCCTGTGTGGAATTGAAATAGCAGGAGGGCTGGGTCGAGAGCAAATATATTCTGCAGTCCTTCCTGTTTGTGAACTGCTTTGGATCCTCAATATTGATGGAGATTAAAAAGAATGTTTTCACAGATCAATAGATGCATACCAAGAGCCAGAGGCCATGTTGGTCTGTCCCAGTGAAGAGCGCACCCTGCACAGCACTTGTGATTAGGTTTATGGCAAACAACCATGATCAGCCACAATTCATCTGTTTTTTACAGGAGCGATACAGAAGAACTGAGTCTTTTCCATCTTTGAGGGCAGCGGTAATCTAGTTCCATGCAGGATGTGGTATTGTTTCTGATTTATCATCTTGGATGGCTGGGGAAGGGCAAGGATGCCCAGGTGTTTCTACTTGGCCCATCCTCCCACAACCCCCCAGGTTAGGTAACCAGTGTGCTAGGCATCTGTCCCTCTGCTACACACATCCCTCCCAGTCCTCTCAGGAACATGGCCGTAGGGTGGATCTCTGTACCCACTGGGCCTGCTGAGATGGATTTGGGCCAGGACTCCACTTATCAGCTGGCCTCTATCTGGAGGGCAGTGATGCAGTTTTAGGTCTGTGTCATCTGAGACCCTGTATCCAATAGCCTGAAAAGGTCTGGGTATTCCGTTTCCCTCGTGTACTATGGGAAACAGCCACAGGTCCTTTGGGGGGAATATTTACTGCATATACTTGTGGTAGAATTGGAAGGTTCTTCAAAGAAACCCAGCTTTCCCTTGAATTGATGGATTCTGGAGTCTGAGAACTGGCTCAGATGTGGAAAGTGGGGGAAGGATTGCAATTTCCCATTGTGTGGGCTGATTTCAGCCTCATCAGCTCTTTTTTTTTTTTTTTTTGAGACAGTCTCACTCTGTTGCCCTGGCTAGAGTGCTGTGGCGTCAGCCTAGCTCACAGCAACCTCAAACTCCTGGGCTCAAGCAATCCTCTGCCTCAGCCTCCCAAGTAGCTGGGGACTACAGGCATGCGCCACCATGCCCAGCTAGTTTTTTCCATATATATTCTTAGTTGTCCAGCTAATTTCTTTCTATTTTTAGTAGAGATGGGGTCTCACTCTTGTTCAGGCTGGTCTTGAACTCCTGACCTCGAGGGATCCTCCCACCTCGGCCCCCCAGAGTGCTAGGATTACAGGCGTGAGCCACCGCGCCCAGCCCTCATCAGCTCTTCATGGGGTTGACTGTTAACACAAGGCATCATCCTGTTGGCTGTCCATCTTTCCTAGGGACACCAAGGGTTCTTAGCCATTGCCACAGATCCCTGTGGGTCAAGACACCCTAGTTACTATCCTGACCTTTGTTGCCCATCACAGTAATTATGTCCACTTTACCTCTAGCAACTAAATGCTACCACCTGGCCTCTGCAAATCAGCATCCTCATTGACACCAGGGCACTCAGTTCCATGGCAGAATCTCCTACTAATCACACAGACAGCCACCGCTGAACAACACCAGTGATCCTATGATGAGTGCACCCTTTTTGTCTTGGTGAAGGGGTTCTTTGGGTTCTCTGGGGTAACATAGTTGGCTGTTGGGTTCTCAGGTCTCATGTAATAAGTTCATTTTCACACACTGAGCCTGGTGACCCCTTTCTCAGTACTCTGCTAAGTCGTTCAGCTTCTCTGCCTCATTTACTGTAGGCCACCGTTCCTGTACATTACATCCACTCCTGTAATGAGCCATCCTAGAAGTGTATTTGGACTGTATTAGTTTCCTGTTGTTGCTGTAGCCAATTTCCACAAACTTGGTGGTTTAAGACAGCACAACTTTATTATATTACAGTTCTATAGATCAGAATTCTGACATTGTCTCACTGGGCTAAAATCAATGTGACAGCAGGGATGTGTTCCTTTGTGGAGGCTCTTAGGGACAATCTGTGTCCTTGACTTTTCTAGCTTCTAGAGGCCACCCACACCCCTTGGTTCATAGTCCCTTCCTCTATATTCAAGGCCAGCAATGTGCATCTCTTCTGTAGTCACATTTAACCTCTGACCCTCTTCCACTTTTAAGGACCCTTTTGATTATATTGGGATCATCTGGATAATCTTCCGATCTTGAGGTCAGTTGATTAGCAACTTTAATCCCATCTGCAACCTTATTCATAGGTTCGGGGTTTAGGATGTAGCCATCTCTGGGAGCCATTATTCTGCCTACCACAGACTGTGTCCAGATGTATTCGCCAGGACATTAAAGCCTGAAGCATGGAAGAATGACCCCCTGTCAATATTCCCCCCCTATATCCCAGCTCTATATTCAGCACACTGGCACGACTGCCCTCCCTCCCAGTCCAGGACCTCTAGATCCATTCCCAGATATGTTCCTTTGGTTCCTGCCAATAATTTTAGCCATATTCTGCAACACTTTCCGTAAGTAAGCCACTTTTTCTTACAGCGCTGACTTTTCCACTGGGGTTGTGCTAAGACCAATGCCAGTTATTATTTTGTACAAATTCAGGAAGAGGGGGCAGATTTTTTTTGAGGAGGACAAGGGTTATCTTGAAAGGCATCTGCCCAGGTGAGATCTCTGCTGTCAAAGAGGCTACTCTCTGCTAACAAGGAGGAAGGAATGCTTTTGCCAAGCCACAGAGTTCAGGGGAACTGGAGCATTAAATTGTTGTTTATCCAAAACTCAAATTTAACCAGATGTCCTGTATTTTTATTTGCTAACTCTGGCAACATTAAATGAAGAAGGTCAGGGCAGAGCAAGATGGCCTGAGTAGAAGTGAAGAAATACAAGAGGATGATATTAATAATAAAGACATTAAATACTGGCCTGGCATGGTGACTCACACCTGTAATCCTAGCACTTTGGGAGGCCGAGGTGGGAAGACTGCTTGAGCTCAGGAATTCAAGACCAGCCTGAGCAAGAGCAAGACCCCCGTTTCTACAAAAAATAGAAAAATTAGCCAGGCATGGTGGCATGCAACTGTAGTACCAGCTACTCAGGAGGCTGAGGTAGAAGGATCACTTGAGCCCAGGAGTTTGAGGTTGCAATAAGCTATGATGATACCACTGCACTCTACCCAGGTCAACAGAGCAAGCAAGGCTCTGTCTCAAAAAAAAAAAGTTATAGGCCGGGCACGGTGGCTCACGCCTGTAATCCTAGGACTCTGGGAGGCCAAGGCGGGTGGATTGTTTGAGCTCCGGACTTCACGACCAGCCTGATCAAGAGCAAAACCCCGTCTCTACTAAAAAATAGAAAGTAGCTGGACAACTAAAAATATATAGAGAAAAATTAGCCGGGCATGGTGGCTCATGCCTGTAGTCTCAGCTACTTAGGAGGTTGAGGCAGGAGGATTGCTTGAGCCCAGGAGTTAGGTTGCTGTGTGCTAGGCTGATGCCACTGCACTCTAGCCCAGGCAACAGAGTGAGACTCTGTCTAAAAAAAAAAGTTATAGGCTAGAACCACATGTGACCCAGGGTGTTTCTTGTGTGTGAAAATATCAGAGGTCACTGGAAATAATGTGAAAATAGGCAAATGCTTAGTCTTTTCAACAAATGGTGCTGGAAAAACTGGACATCGCCATGCAAAAAGAAAAAAAAAGAATGTAGGCACAGATCTTTCACCATTCACAAAAATTAACTTAAAATGGATCACAGACCTGAAGATAAAATGCAGAACTATAAAACTACTAGGAGACTACACAGGAAAAAATCTAGATGACCTTGGGTTTGGGATGACTTTTTAGGTAAAAGACCAAAGGCATGATCCATGAAAGAAAGAATTGACAAGCTGGACTTCATTAAAAGTAAAATTTTTCTGCTCTGTGAACAACACTGTCAAGAGAATAAAAAGATAAGCCACAGACTGGGAGAAAATATTTGCAAAAGACAGATCTGATAAAGGACTATTATCCAAAATATGCAAAGAATTAAAACAACAATAAAAAAGCCTGATTAATAAAAGAGCCAAAGACCTTAACAGATAACTCACCAAAAAAGACATACAGATGGCAGATAAGCATATTTGAAAAGAAACTGTACATCATATGTCAGGGAAATGCAAATTAAAACAACAATAACATACCACAACACACCTATTAGAATGGACAAAGTCCAGAACACAGACAACACCAAATGCTGGTGAGGATATGGAGCAACAGGAACTCTTATTCATTGTTGAGGGAGATGCAAAATGGTACAGCCACTTTAGTAGACAGTTTTGTGGTTCCTTACAAAACTAAACATACCATACGTACCAGCAATCACACTCCTTGGTGTTTACCCAAAGGAATTGAAAACTTACGTCCACACAAAAACTTGCACATGGACATTTATAACAGCTTTATTCATAACTGCCAAAACTTGGAAGCAATCAAGATGTCCTTCAGTAGGTGGATGGATAAATAAACTGTAGTACATCCAGATAATTATTCATCACTAAAAGGAAATGAGCTATCAAGCCATGAGAAGACATAAAAGAAACTTAAATGCATTTTACTAAGTGAAAGAAGCCAATCTGAAAATACTACATATGGTATGACCTCAACTACATGGCATTCTGGAAAAGGCAAAACTGTGGAGATGGTAAAAAGATCAGTAGCTGCCAGGGGCTAGCCAGAAAGGAGGAGTAAATAGAGCACAGAGGATTTTTAGGGCAGTGAAACTATTCAGTATAGTACCATAATGGTAGATCCACGTCATTATAAATTTGTCCAAACCTATAGAATATGCACCAAGAGTGAACCCTAATGTAAACTGTGGACTTGGGGTGATAATGAGGAGTCAATGTCGCCTCATCAGTGGAAACAAATGGATCACTCTGTTGGGGGATGTTGATAATGAGGGAGGCTGTGCACGTGTGGGGACCGAATGTCTGTGAGAACCCTCTGTACCTTCTGCTCAACATTGCTGTGAACTTAAAACTGCCCTAAAAAATAAAGTCTACTAAAGAAAAAAAAAGGTAGATGCTGGTGTTGAACTGACAGTTCCATCTTTGGGCAACAGAGGGACAAGAAGTTCCCTCAGAAAGCCCAACAAATACAGGACACAAATGCTAAGTGCCACTGCCCTGGTCCCAAGCAGCACAGTGTAGCATCAGAAGGTGGAAGCGACTAGGCTGCATTGGGGGTTCTCCTTGTCTCAAAGGATCAGACAGTTCTCAGCTATTTGGGGCTTTGCGGAGCCCATGCTACAAAAATCTGGTGGCCATTTCTGACTGCTTAATAATGCACAAGTTTTCTGTTTCCATTTGTTTGAAATTTCTTCTCATGATCAGAACTCAATAACCTAATTTGGTAGTACTCACTGGAGTATGCCAAATATAGTTCATTCTGAATATGACTTTTTTATCCCATGGTAATAAAACAGATATCAGAATCAACCCTGTATTGCATGCTTGAGAGGGGATTTGAAAACCTTTGGTTCCTCCCATGCCACTACTGCTCTAGACTGCTCAGGGAAGGAGCAGTTGCGAAGACAATATTGACAGCATCAAAGACAACACAGGTTGTGAAGGCAAGTAAGAAATTGCCTGGCACGTGGGTAGGCAGTCAATGAAGATCAGCTGTCATTCTGATTACTGTGCCTCTCCTGGCATCTCATTGTATCTTCTGTTATCAGTCTCCCACTAGACTGAGCCTCCTTCAGTGCAGGAACCATTGTTCACTCATCTTTGTATCCCCTACAGTACAAGAACTTACTCATTGATCTGCTGGTGAAGAGCCTCAAGGATGAGTAAGAAGAAAAGGGTGTTTAGGGAGGGTTGGGATTCCCTCTGGTGGCCAGGGCTTTGGGCACCAAATGTGTCTGAATCTCACTGTACCATTTACTGTGTGCCTGGTGAACCGCCCCCCCAACCCCATCTTTCTTCCTGAAGAAGCAGGAGGGAGGTGATGAAAAGCCTTGTGTGTCATGATAAATAATTTAGCCTTTGACCTAGGGTATGAGAGGGGCCACTGAGAGGTTCTGAGGTGTTGTCACCCACTTTGCATTTTAGAGCGGTAACTCATCCTTAGCTATGAATGAATTGAGTAGAAAGAAGGAAGCAGAGACCTAGTGCAAGACTGGTGCCAAAGTCCTGGAATGAATTGAGCATGGCTTAGGCCAACGCAGGAGTCACAGCAATGGGGAAGAAAGGGTGGGTAAGGTACTGACTGACAAGCTGTAGGAGTGAAGAGATGGAGAGAAATGTGTATCCAGACCAATTAATTCCCACATTACTAACGTGGCTCACTGGGAAGTTGATGTCAGCAACCAAAGCAGGGAATAAATACACAAGAAAGAACATGCTTGTGGAAGATAAAAGAATCCTTTGTTATCCGTGGAAAAACCACTCTGGTGACCATATGACCATAATTATTATTATCTTTTGAAACACGGTCTTGCTCTGTCACCCTGGCTAGAGTGCAATGGTATCATCATAGCTCACTGCAACCTCAAACAGCTCGGCTCAAATTCAAGCAATGCTCCTGCCTCAGCCTCCTGAGTAGCTGGGACTAGAGGCATGCACCACCGCACCCAGCTAATTTTTCTATTTTTGTGTAGAGACGGGGTCTTGCTCTTGCTCAAGCTTATAATTATCTTTGTGTGTAGAAAACAGTCTACATAATTTTTGATTCATCTCAAGATCTTCAGTTCTTCATTATTGACATATTTAAAATAACGCACCTAACTGGGCTTTCCTTTTTTTCAAGTGGAAAAAATTTAAACTCTACACATAATTTGAAGAAAGAAAATATCTTTGGAAAGCTTTTTAAAAAGAATCTTTTCACTAAAAAAAAATAAATTCATCAAAATGTTCTTCACCACTCCATGGTTCATGCTAAAATTGGGCTTTTCCTCTAGTTGCAGACTTACCAGCTAATATCCTTTCTCAGAGTCATTTAGCTGGATCTCAAAGTTGGGATGGTGGGAGATGTTAGGAGTGAAATTCCTAACTATGACCGAAAACGTCCTTGGAAATCTTGTCCATCCCTCTCATTTTACAGATGATTACGCCGTGGTGCTTGAGAAGGCAAAACCAGAAGCTAAAGGTGGAACTTACAAGGAAGTAGAATTCAGCTCAACTTAATTTCCATTCCTGAGCAATCAGAATGCTCAGGAATGGAATTACCTGCTTTTGCCCCATGCAACAATGAGCTTCTCATCCCTGAACATATTGTAACAGAGGATGGACAGCCATCTGTCAACGAGTGTTGAAAGTTTCTGCACTGAGCAGGGGGTTAAGTGAGATGGTTTCTAAGGCTCTTTTTGACTCTTTTATTGATTGGATGTGAGGAGCTGGAGGATGCGGGAACGCGTGTGAACATTCATGGACATGCAAGTTGGGTAGCTATGGGGCCTTGTTATCATTTTGCTACTTGGTATGTGAAAAGGAGAAGCATGAGAGGTAGCTATATAGCTATGTAGAGACCAGCTCAAGGAGGGCCTGGCCTGTAAGGCTAAGGAGTTAGAATTTTATTCTATAAGAAGAGAGAAGCTACTGAAATTTTTGATAAAGGAGTGACAAGATTGGTGTAGTGCTCTGGGGAGATGGAGAGAAAACAGACATACTAATCCATTAGGAGATGATATATAATCCAGGGAAAGAGTGACAAGGACCTGAACTCTAGGGTTAGCAGCAATGGGGAAATGCAGAGGAAGAACAGTGAGGACAGGACAACCACCTGGATGGTTTCCTCTTCTCCCCACCTCATACCCAAGCCTTGGAGGGCACGTGGTCCAGTCTCCTGCCAGGTAGAGCAACCTGGGGAAGGTCTTCCATTTTCTCATCTCATTGTCATGTCACCCCTGGGGGTGTTCAATTCTGTTTCCTCATCTGTGAAATGGGGATACTACTGATGACTGCCATATGGATAGGTCGTGAGGATTAAATGACTCAATATATGAAAACCACTTGGAAAAGGCCCCCAGGCAAGGCTGGCACAGACCATATACCGTGTGTCAGCTACTGCTACCATCACTCTGAAACCCCACCTCCTCCACAACCTCAACTCTGAAAACTTTTCCTCTGACAACAATCTCATCTTCACTCCGTGTTTACTGAACCTGCCCAGGACTTGACACTGGTTAGATGTAGGAGCATGAGGAGCACAATCAAAACTCCTGAATTTTGACCCTAAGAGGTTTACAGAAATTTGGGGTAATAAATGGGAAAGTTGTATCTGGCTTGAAACATAACGGGAAATTGTAAAAAGTCCAGGTGTAAATGTTCTGCAGTCTGCTAGAGACCCAAGACTGGAGCCCAGGACAGAGATCAGTACCACGCGTGCATAATGGTGACAGCTGAAGCCTTGGGAGCAAAGGGGTTCCAAGGATAATGACATAGAAACAGAGACAAGCTGATGCCATGACAATGTTGAGGAGTGGCAGTTAGGGACTGAGAAAAGAATCATCACGGGAAATAGGAAGGATCTGTAGGGGAATTATGTGAGTAAAATATTATAGAAGCAGTTTCAAAGTTATTTTAAAACACAAACTTATTTTTCATGCAATGGCCCTGATCACTCTCAGGCCCCATTCAGCCACTCAGTCTGTCTCTGCGCTTCAGCATCTGAGCAGAGGGGCTGATCCTTCACATCTACATCACCTGGCAGTATGCGTTCAGGTGTCTTCTCCAGAGCTCCATGTGAAGCTCCCCGTGAGTGGCTGTGCTCAGGCTCACCCCGAACTGCTGTGCTGAGAGCCTCCTCTTCTTTACCACATAGGGCCTGACTTCTCAGGCCTACCAAGTTTATCACCTCCTAGAAATTTTCTCTATTCCATTGCTGTTTTTTCCTTCTCAGTGTATCTTTTTAGACTCTATCCCCAGAAATTCTTATATAGGTCTGATCTGGGGCTCAAGAAACCTGCACTAACAAGCAGCCTGGTGAACCTAATATGGATAGTTCATGGTCCACACTTTGAAAAACAAACTCAATCTGCAAGTGTATGGCAAATGTTAAAGAGCCAAAATGAACAGTTTCATTTAGGTTTGTGAAATTAAAAACTATTAGATGGTCAATCACAATATATGATCGAGAATTTTCCAAAGACATCAACATTCCATTTTCTCAACTTCTCCATCATTTTCATCCTAGCCTTCCCCAGGGCTGCAACAGCCTCCCAGCAATGGCCAAACCAAGAAATCTAAATTTGTTCATTGCTCCCCAACAACCAAGCTCTTCTGTCAGGGACCCCATACCCGTAAGACCTTTCTAGTTTGAGTTGCTGGTTGTAACTACTATACCACACTGAATGATATGCAGCTCACAAAACCCTAAATGTGGGTCTGAAGGTGGGAGTGACTGTGTAAATGATTTTCAGACAGTCTGCAGCAGTACCTGGAGGAATATGATGGAGGTCTGGGGGAAAGGGAAGTCTCATTTTTGTGACTAAGAGAAATGGTTGTCATAAAGAAATTTTAGAGGCTTTCAGATTCCATTTATAGTCACTAAAGTGTCCTGTTTTAACTGAAATAAATTCGGTCCCTACATAAAATCACACTCAATCTCTCCTTCTGAAAAACTATTCTGTTTAATAGTGCACTTCAGTTATGCTACAGGATGAGCAGGTTTGGGAAAACACAATGGAAGGCCATCCTTTTGGTTGGGAAAACTCAGGGAGCTCCATCCAACCCAGTAAGGAGCCCTGTCACCAGGCTCAGGCCACAGCCTTCCTCCTCTGGGCTTTGCTATTTATTTGCATTAATCCTCAGCTGGTGAATAGTCAGAGATGGAGTCAAGAGTGTGGTCTGGCTGCTGGCGCCAGATGTCAAGAGGTGGCAGAGGGCAGGGCAAGCAGGATGAGTGAGCTCCTTGAAAGCATCATTAGTAACTAGGGGTTTAGATAAAATCACTTTTCATCACAGAAGGGGAATGGGGGAGAGAGGACAGGACTCAAGAAACCAATGCTGAATGCTTCTGATCCTTGCCTTCAGGTTATTCACTGCCTGGATGGATTTCCCAGTCAGCCCTGTTACAACAGGGGACGGCAGGGGTCTGCCTACAATATTGCCAGACTGCTCCTGGAAACATGGTCTTGCTGCTTCAAGAGCCTTCAACGATATAGTCATCACAGAAAATTTTGGGGGGTCTTTTCTCCCCACCTTAATAAATCCCTCAACACCAAATTTCCATAATTAATGAAATCATGAAACAAAACAGTATGTTCCTCAGCAAAACTTAAAGCTGGATTAGGAACAGTGGCTTTGAAATATAGCCTCTATTTCCCCTTCCTAGCAAGTAACAGGACCCAGAACATTCTCTACACTGCTTTCTGTGCTGACTTACTCCAACTAGAGGAATCCTTGGAATTTTGTCCCTACTGTGCTTCCATCCCCACCTTGGAAAGGCTTCTCTACTGTGAGGAAAATGGATTAGTGCAAACTCCCTTCCAATATGGGGTGACTGGTCCCAGAGCTTCCTTCTATTCCCAGCACGTGATATGCGGCTGGCCTCGTCATTTTCCAAGGCCGGCAGGATTCCGGGCAAAATTCACTAGGCTGCTGATCACTGTGCCAGGATGATTTGCCCAATTTGCCCCATTCTCTAAAGTGAAAGGTTGGAATTAGAAGGGACAGATCCTAAGTTGTTTGTACTATACAGTAAGGCAAGAGCTCTTGAGACTCAGAGGAAGTGAAGAAAACAGGTGTGTGGCTTTTTCATGTAGACTCTCTGATACTTAACTCAGCAGTAACTCTGAGAGAACTTTTGCTCATATCCATTACATTCAAAGGCTTCTCTCCAGTGTGAATTCTCTGATGGCGAACAAGAGCTGAGCTGTACCTGAAGGCTTTCCCACACTCACTACATTCATAGGGATTCTCCCCCGTGTGGATTCTTTGATGCTGAATAAGGCCTGAACTATAGGTAAACTTTCCTCCACATTCCATACATTCATAGGGCTTCTCTCCAGTGTGGATTCTCTGGTGCTGATAGAGGTGTGAGCTCTGGCTGAAGGCCTTCCCACACTCATTACATTCATAGGGTTTCTCTCCAGTGTGGATTCTCTGATGATGAATAAGGGTGGAACTCCTGCTGAAGGCCTTCCCACATTCATTACAGGCATATGGTTTCTCGCCAGTGTGGATCCTCTGATGGTGAGTAAGGGTGGAGCTCCAGCTAAAGGTTTTCCCACACTCATTACATTCGTAAGGTTTCTCCCCGGTATGGATCCTCCGATGCAGAATGAGAGCAGAGCTACAGCTGAAGGTCTTCCCACAATCATTACATTCATAAGGTTTCTCCCCAGTGTGGATTCTCTGATGCTGAATAAGATGTGAGCTCTGGCTGAAGGCCTTCCCACATTCACTACATTCATAGGGTTTTTCCCCAGTGTGGATTCTCTGATGCTGAATAAGGTCTGAAGTTCGATTAAAGCTCTTGCTACATTCATCACACTTATGGGGTCTGTCTCCCACAGGAAGTCTCTGATGGGAAAGAAGGTTGGAACTCACAGTGAAGCTGTTCCCGAAAGCATATTTCTCACTTCTCTCTCCCACAGGTGTTAGCTTTTCCCCAACTGTCACTTGACCATAATCTTGCATTTTCCTATTCAATCTTTCTCCAGAGGAGTTCCCCAGCTGCCTCTTTAGACTGACTTCTCGTTCATAGGCTTCTTCAAACTTAAGACCCTGAGAAATATCCTTTTGGAATCTTCCCAGTAGCACCGCATGTGATCCTGTATCTTCAGAAATTTCTTGATCATTCTCGGTTCTGGTCTCACCATCTGGCACAATAAAAAACACAAATGTCACTTGTTCCTTGTGGAAGAAAGAATGAAAATCAGAAGACAGGATAATCACATGATTATAATGCTAAGAACACATGCCTCTTACATGCCAGCAAAGAGGCCTGCCCGTATGTGTGAAGCTAAGGCAAAACAAGATAACTGGGCTCAGGAGACAGGGAAGGAGCAAGGCAGAAAGCAAAATCCAGGAGAAAAGAGCTGAAAGTACAGAGAAAGCTGAGTTTCTAAGGAGGGGAGGATGGATCAGGCAGAAAGGCAGAGAACCAAAATTAGAAGCGGAAGATCATATTGCTTAATGAAGTGACAGTCTTCAGAGAGGTCAGACACAACAGCTATAACTGGGGAGATGGTGACCACAAATACAGGAAACTAAACAGATGGCTGGTGAGAAAGGTGCAGAAGGGCAAGGAGAAACAGCAGCAGAGCAGGAAGGAGTCAGAGTGAAGGCACTAATGACCCCAATGGGCCCTGAGAAGAACAATCATGTCTGTTGTCATGCCACATATGCCAAATCCATGGAAACAGCAAGACAGAGTTCAGTCCACCTCTGGGCCCTACACCTGGAAGGCTATGCTTGCACGTGAGACTATGCAAACAATCTCAGTGTTTGACTTCTCTATTTTCTCTACACTGGAGTTGCTATTTTTTTTTTAATTTTTTTTTTTTTTTTTTGAGACAGAGTCTCACTCTGTCACCCCAGGCTAGAGTGCAGTAGCGTCATCATAGCTCACTGCAGGCTCAAACTCCTGGGCTCAAGTGATCCTCCTGCCTCAGCCTCCCGAGTAGCTGGGACTATAGGCGCATGCCACCACACCTGGCTAATTTTTTCTATTTTTGGTAGAGATGGGGTCTCGCTCTTGCTCAGGCTAGTCTTGAATTCCTGAGCTCAAGTGATCCTCCCCGTTTGGCCTCCCAGAGTACTAGGATTACAGGCGTGAGCCACTGCACCTGGCCTACACTGGAATTTCTAAAGGGGCTTCAGACATAGAGGATAAGTGTAAAGGGTCCAGATAGTTAGCATTTTTAGTTTATGGGTATTTTAAAAAGTAAAGACAGGGAAATGAATGTTAGGGACAGGAACAGCTGTTTCTCCCTCACCTGAACAGGTACCTCTCAGGACCTCTCTGTTCTCAGTTCCCTTCAAACCCAGGACCCTCAGCTCTTCCTCTCACTCCAGCCAAGAGATTGTGTCAGGATTGAGAAATGGGAATCCTGCTCATTGGAGAAACATGGGACAAGGAGGTTTATCTTGCTCACACCGAGTGGTCCCAGAGCTCAATCCCAGACCCAGGATCTACAGGGGACAGAAAGAAAATGTACAGGAGGGTCCAAAATGGGAGTTAAGAAGACCCCCTGGCACTGCTTGGGAAAACGTTCTTACTAAAAGTGGAACAAAAGACAAGGAATTAATAGTTTACATCCTAAAGCTTAAGAAGCTAATTTCTCCTTAAAATAAGTTTAAATTTCTATAGAGCAGCAGGTACACTAGGTCCTGAACAAAGCACAGGTGCTTAGAGGTAATCCAGCAGAGAAGGGGAGGAGTAGACAGAGTCCCAGTTTACCTGGGCACAGAGCAGCACCTCACACATTCAGGGATCCTAACACACTAATACTTTAGAAAAGTCTCTGGATTCTATATTAAGTCCTGAGAATGGCATGGAAAAAGTACCAGATTTGGAATTAAAAAGACTTGGGCTTGAGTTTTGCCACTCACCAGCTCTATGACCATGCACATGGCATTTGCGATCTCTGATCTCATTTTCCTCACTTATGAGGATAATATTATCTACACCTCAATCACTGTGTTACCATGAAGACTAAATGAGTGAATATATATGAGAACTCTTTATAAGCTGCAAATTACTGTATAAATGTGAGTTACGATTATTATTGTTATTAGAATTTTCTGAGAGTAAGTCAATCCTTAGCTAACTGTTTTCAATGGCTAGATTGTTACAAGCAAACAAAAAAGAAAAGAGAGACCAGGGAGTTTTGTTGACAAGGTGCAACTCCTTACCCAGTGAGAACACATTCCCATAATTCTCCAGCATCACATCCCTGTAGAGGTCCCTCTGAGCAGGTTCCAAACGCTTCCACTCCTTCCGGATGAAGTACACAGCAACATCCTCAAATGTCACCAATTCCTGAAACAACATGTCCTGGCATGCAATTTCAGGGCGAGAGATGGGACTGGCAGTGCCCCCAAAAATAACTCAAGATGGGGCTGAATAATGCATATTTGGGAAGTGGAGAAAGGTGGTCAGAGTAGGAGACAAGAGTCCAAGATGGAAGATAAAGGTCCGCTATTCAGCAGGAAAGAACCACGATCCTGATGAAGGGAATTAGGGAATAGGGTTCTGAATGTGATGTCGCTGCACAAAAAATGTCCTCAAAAGTGGGAAGGAAAAGGATGAAGGAAACCAGAGCTCACCTGGGACTTGGCCTTTAGGAGGGCAGCTGCCAACATCTCATCTCCCAGGCTGTCCTTGTTGGAAAAGGCAGGAACTTTTGAAGAAGGAAGAGCTGAAAGGCAATAAAAGGGCCCAGGAGTGAGTCCATCTGCTCTCTGGCCTCCCGACTCACTGATTGCCCCATCTCTGGAAAGCTCACAGGGTCCTGAGACAACCCAGGACTTGCTCCCTCTTACATTTCTAAGTTTGCTTCCTCTGCAGCTACTAAAGGTGCATACAACAGAGGCACATTCAGGGTAGGTCCATCCTGCCTGAGAAGAGTAGGCCCAGAGCCTGGTAATTCTTGCTTTCCAATCTGCCCAAGGTCACTCTTCTCAGTGAAACTACCCAGTCCCATGTTTAGTGACTGCTGGATTCTTGTTCATTCACCCAAGCTTGGCCAGAAACAGGCGATCCTGCTCATGTTCCTTCCATCATTCTCCCCCATCTCTGAACTCAAATTCTTGCATGAAGTTCTCAGACCAGAGGAAAACCAGCAGCTTCTCCTCAGCCCTGGCTGAAAACACCACACCCATAGCTCTTCTCCTTATTCTCCCTCCCCAGATCCAATCTATATACCACAGACACTTCCTCTTTCTGTGCTTGATCACTCATTTTTTTCTGTAATTCTTACGTTTACATATTTGTCTCTTAGAGACTCTGAACCCCTAGAGATACCAGATCTGTTGAATCATCAGACAAAAGTCCTTAAATGCTTTTTCCTGATAAGCGTGGGAACTATACCCATTAAGACTGTGCCAAAGTCGGTGGCGCAGCCTATGAAAGCAAAATATATTTTAGTGGCTTCCTACCCAATTTAACCTTTTGCTTGTGTCCTAAAAAATGATTCCTGAAGAGTTTTCTCTAAGATCACGCTCCTAAAGAGCACAAACTCTGCCTATGAAGTCAGCTGTACACAATGCCTAAAAAATAGAATTCAGTAATTGTCTCAATTTTCTTTTTTTTTTTTTTTTGGTGACCACACATAGATGTCTATTGTTACCAGGGGTTTTTTTTTTACAATGCAGTTTTTCACTGATACCTAGGTTTAAATACAGCTCACATCACTGGGACTCAAAAATTTTGCATGAGTTAAAAAGGATAACACACAGGCTCATGGAGACCCTTTCAATTCATGGTCTAGGTCCAAGCAATTGCACCTTTATATTCCAAAATCACTTTGTACTCTGAAAGATACCAGCCTTCCTCATCTCCTCAAAATCTTTCAAAGAATCATAATTTCTGTAGAAATCTACATATGCCTTCTTTCTTGTTTCAGCTACAGCAAACTTATAGAAAGCTGCAACCCACAAGGATACAACAAACGCTCCAACAATACGAAACTGCAGACACCTGGCCAGGAGGCCACACGTCTGAGGTTTCTTCCAAGTACTGGAAGCCATGGTAGTTACTGTCCTTGATGGGTATGCCAACCTCAACACGTCCTTCTTGGCTGATGGAAAAATGAACTGTCACAATTTTCTTACACACAAGATGCTCACAACCCTTCAAAAATGCCTCCATAATAAAACCTATCAAGCTGTCCACTAATTGCTGGTTTCAGTTAGCCTTCCCCACTAGGTTGTGAATTACTGAATGGCAAGGAGCGTGTCTTACTCATGTCTGGATTTTAGTAGTCAGCCTAACAGTTGGTGAATGAAAGATTTCAACAGATGATTGTTGAATGACTGAGTAAGAGAATGAGTGAATCTCTATTCCTCACCACTCTCAAGCAGGGCCTGAGGTTCCTGAGATACATGATCAGCCTGAGTTTCCATGGGTAGGGCTAGATGATCCAGTCTCTTGTCTCTGCAGACTCAGCAGGAAGCAGGTTTTGAATGAGAATGAGGAAGCACTGCAGAAGCAAAAGTTCAAGGTTCAAAGATAGTTCAAAAAAACCTCCTGAGTACAGAAAGAGCAGAACTATTTCAATTAGTACCAAAGAACAGTGAGAGAAAACACAGCAACTAGGACTGATCTTTTAGATCCTACTGAATATGTACACCCACTCCCTGTAATGAGACTACCACAAGGACCACAAAAAGGGCCCAAGTTTCTCAACAATAGCTTCCTCTACACACTAACTGATATTTAAAACACCAAAAAGTGGGCATATATATTGACCACAATAAAAAGACTAATCCAGGGGTAGTAACAAATTTGTTCCATAAAATTTGGATTCAGTCAAAAGGCCACACTTAAGGACCTAGAAGGCCACATGTGGCATTAAGGCTGTAAATTTTCCACCCCTGGACTAGTCCCACTTGCTGTGTTTCCTCTCAGTGAGAAGGCAGCTGCCTTCTTTTTATCTCCCTTTTCTCACAAAACATTTCCTTGGATTAGAATATAAGTGGGGACTAGTATTTTTTTTTTCTTTTTTTTTCTTGAGACAAAGTCTCATTCTCTTGCCTGGGGCGAGTGCCGTGGCGTCAGCCTAGCTCACAGCAACCTCAAACTCCTGGGCTCAAGCGATCCTACTGTCTCAGCCTCCTGAGGAGCTGGGACCACAGGCACGTGCCACCATGCTCAGCTAATTTTTTCTACATATATTTTTAGCTGTCCAATTAATTTCTTTCCATTTTTTCGTAGAGACGGGGTCTCGCTCTTGCTCAGGCTGGTCTCAAACTCCTGAGCTCAGAACGATCCACCCGCCTCGGCCTCCCAGAGTGCTAGGATTACAGGCGTGAGCCACCGCGCCCGGCCTGGGACCAGTATTTTTTAAAACATAAGATTCTTTATTACTCTTTTATCCCTAGTAATGTCTCTACTCCCCAGTTGTTACCATAATCAAAAGAGGTCTGTTCTCTGTGGCTTAGTGGATAAAATGTAATACTAGTACTTAGACCAAGATTTGGATCACAAGTGTAAGTTTCTACTTCACACCTGAATGCTGTGGCAAGATCAATACAGGTAGAAAACGTCCAGCAGCCACCAGAGCGTCCTTACACTTAGGCAAGAACATAAGGAAAAAAATCCTGGATTTCATCTACCTCCCTATCTTTATCTGGTTACTTATTTGTTCATATAACAAACATTTGTTGAGTGCCAACTATATTGCAAGGCAATATTGCAAACAGTGAAAAAAATCAGGAATTCAAGAAGTATTTGCTTCATCATTACGGACTGTTACCCTCACGTGAGCCATACAAGGAGGAGGGGTCCTGTCTCAGAGTCCCTTGAAAGTTTGGAGAACTATGGTCTTTGGGCAGCAAGGGGGTATAGAATGCCCAATACCAATGCCATCGTACGGTGGAAAGCACCACATCAGGCATAAGCCAGACTCACTGGCAATCAAGGTGACACACACTCTTGTCACTATCACTCTCCCAGCGGGACCCCTTCAACTCTGTCTCAGAACCAGCCACCATTTTTAATTATGAACCACCTTTACAATTTCCAGGACTGTTTATGAGCAGATACTCCCAACAAATCAGCTCAGTACTAACTCTCCCTAGAAAGGCAAGTCAAAGGCTCTGACTGCAGAGAAAAAGGCAACAGTCCCTTCCCACAGCTGGGTTAAGCAAAGCCAGAATTCAAAGGCATACTGTTGAGAACAAGTCCCCAGTGTCTGGATCAGTAAACAACGTTTCTCATAGAAAGAAAACTCTCCATTGTGCCCCATGGCTTCAGGTCAAGGCAGGGCCCTTTCCCTGCTCTGCTGTCAACCCCACTCCCTGCAGCTAATCTTGGGGACTGAGAAAGATAACCCAGCAGTGAGTACACTCCATGGAAAGCTTTACCTGCTGGACTCTTTTCTCCCTTCTTTGGAGTTAGTCCCTAGAAGGCCAAAGTAGCAATTATTGGAAATTTGGCAGCCTCTGTTCAAGATCCTGGAAATTCTGACATTAGTTGATGCCAATGCTGTATGATTGAGGGGAAAAAAGGGAATTTAAAACATTCACATAAACTTCATTTCTAATCTAGACAGAGATAAGAAAAAAAGAGAAAACATATGTTGACAAATACTAATTACAGCCACCACAACTCGTATTTGGGTTGTACCCCTGGACAGAGCTGAAAAGGAACTGAAGGTTCTCTGGGTCAACCTCCACCCAGGGTAAGAAAGTCCCTAAGGTTCTGTCAGTTAACTTGCTAGATACTGTACTCTCAAGTACTTCAGCAGGGAGTCTGTTCCACTGTTGCACAGGTTAGCCATTAGGGGTCTTCATGTGTTAAACTGAAAATCTATCTCCTTGGACCTTCACCTCAGGGAAACCTAGTGCCCTATGGAGCTTCAATGATAGAATCTTCTTCTATACGAATGTCTATCAAACAGTTGAAACCAAATGCTGCCCACTCTCCACAGATGTCTCTTCTGGAGAAAAAAATACCTTTAGTTCCCCTAATTATTCCATAGATTTCAGGTTCATCATCCTGCCATCCTCTTGTGGAGTTTACATACGCCCTTCAGAACGTAAACACCAGTGTGGGTTCAATATCGCTTCTAAAGCACTATCAAATTAGTAATCTAATACAACTGAAAATGGGAGCCAGAGTCGGCTGTATCACTCCTGGAAAAAGACTCGATTTACTGGGCTCCAGTGGGATTATTCTCGGAATGAATTTGCCTGCCCTCCCAGTGGTGGTTCTAACTACATACCCTTCGCAGAACTACACATTCTCTGATCCTCGGACCCACCTAAGTAAAAATAAACTTCCTCTCCTACCACGGGCTCGTATAAGTGTTCACATTAAGTAAATGCGTCTAGGAGAAGTACCGAGCGAGGGTCGTTGTCACCAGCTGTTTTTAAGAGAGGGACTTCTCTATACTATACTGAAACTTTTAAAGGCTCGAGGTGGACGATGTTTAAGTCGCAAAATCAGAACCTGGGGCCCTTTCCTTCCCCCCGCCCCACCCCACGCGGGGTCTCACTGTGTTGGGGGCGGCGGGTCCTCCGGGGAAGTGGAGTAGGGGACTGGCTTCGGAGCAGGGAGGGGCGCCTCCCCGCACCCTGCTCCGGGCCAGCCTGGGGACCCCGCGAGCCGCAGCGGCACGGACACCACCCCCCTTCCCGGCGACCGCAGCCTCCGTCTCACCGCGAGCCCCAGGGACAGCCGGACTCACCCTGGGGGAAAGGACGGGAGAAAAGGGGGGCCGGACACAGACCAGGCCCTGTTGAACCCTGTCACAGACCCACACACCGGGGACAGAACAAAGAACGGAAGTTCCCCCCGTTTCGCTTCCGGGTCGGTCGTTTACACCACCCACCTCACCCCCGTGCCCCTAATGCCCACTTGTTCTCTCTAGGAAAGTGGGAGGTCCTCGACTCTCGGTGGTTGGCTGACTCAGGGCCGCCGGAGAGCCGGGGCTGGACGCCGCCCAGGTGCGGGAACAGCCGGCTGTGGGTCCCCAGCCTCAGGCGCATGCTCCGGCACCACCGGCGGGGACGGGGGCGCGCGGGGGCGTCGTGGGCGTCGTGCCAGCGCTTCTCAGACTGTCTGCCAAAGGACTGCGGCAAACTTAAAACTTTTGAAGAATTCGTCAATATAAAATGTGTACGCTTATTTGAAGTTTGTTTCCAAACGAGCCAAGTGTTTGCTTCACGTAAAAAAGGCCCCTTTAAATTACTAAAAGCTGAAGAAAACATTCCGGCCCAGAGGAGAATTCACCTGAGAAGAAAACCTGTACAGGTGAAGAGAGCAGAAAAGAGAAAGCTACAGACGGAAAGAAATCTGTGGATGGGTCGGCTGTGTCGGATGTGTGAGGTGCTGGCGGGGAATGAGCGCGGGCGAGGTTGTGGGGCGCTCACTCTTACGCCCTCGCTGGAGGAATCCTCTAAGTTACGGGTTATATGCAAAATGAAATCTTGTAATATCCTGAGTAGCAAAGGCCCTCTGATTCCTCTTACAGCCCTGCCTGCCTTCTCATCCCAATTTTTATTACACCCAGTATTTATTACTTACCCCATGAGTTCTGAGAATACAGGAGACCTTACTCTCCATGACTTTGGTCTAAGGACAGCAATTTCAATACCCAATTCCCATAATGGCCCATGAGGGGAGGGGGGCTGTTATAGGCAGAGGGAACAGCCAGTGCAAAGGCCCTGAGGCAAGAGAAAACCAGTGCACAAGGAACCAGTAAAACCGAGGGTGGCCTGAGAGGGGTGGGCGTGACCCATCTCCAGTCCTAGACCCCTGGGAGAACTTGAGCAAATACTTGGAATAGCTAAGCCATTCAGTGCCCCCCCCCCAAAAAACCTGGGCATTTGTTCTTTTCTTATCTCAATTCTTTACTCTTCTACTAGTTCCTTCAGCACAAGAAGAACAGGGATAGAGAAGGCAGGACAGGGAGAGGAGGCAAGGAGGAAGTAGAGTGAGGTTCCTCAAAGTGGGAGGGTTTCTTCGGTAAAAGTTCTACTGTCAATCCTCAGGGAACAGCTCTTGGGCTCCCAGCACCATCAATACAATCAATTCTGTTACTCTGGGGCTAATGAGTCAATTTGCAGTTACCACTAGTGTTTGCCCCAGAACTTGTCCTATTAACTCCCAGCAAGTTCTCCAAAGCCATGCCATTCATGATTGTTCTGAGTCTGGGATCTCCACCCTTCCATGAGCCACCCAGGGGATGCTTGAGGCAGTCCACCAAGGTGTGGAAGACAATATTTAAATTTCCACATAGTTTTTAACTAAAAGAAAGAAAAAAATAAAAAAGTAAGCCTTAGCAAAATTCAGTAGAAAGTTGGGTACTGATGACCTCAGCAGTTTCCAAACAAGAGTATGAGGACCCTGGGGTGTGTGGAAGGGGGATGGGAACACAAATCTTTCCATAGACTGTGTGGAGATAGTTGTAAGAGAAGCAATTTCCAGGTTCTCATTTTCTTTTTCTTTTTTTTTTTCTTTTTGAGACAGAGACTGACTCTGTTGCCCAGGCTAGAGTGCAGTGGCATCATCATAGCTTACTGCAACCTCAAACTCCTGGGCTCAAGCAGTCCTCCTGCCTCGGCCTCCCGAGTAGCTGGGACTACAGGCACACTCCAGGATGCCCAGCTAATTTTTCTATTTTTAGTTGAGACAGGGTCTTACTCTTGCTTAGGTTGGTCTCAAACTCCTGAGTTCAAGCAATCCTCCTGCCTCAGCCTCCCAAACTGCTAGGATTATAGGTGTGAGCCACTGAGCCTGGCCTCTCATTTTCTACTGATACAACTTTAAAACTGATCCTCTGAAAAACATCCCTGTGGTCAAAGTATCCTCTTTCAAAATGGCCTTCCTCACTTGACAGAAGATAGTCAACTTCTTACCCCTAAATCTTACAGTAGTGCATTGCCCTGAGGTATCAGAACCTCTGGGGTACTACACAAAAGTGATAATTTGAAATATTGCTGTCAAGATTGAGCAGGTAAGCAACCCTTTTGTGATTCAAGTGGTGTCTTATTTCTCTCCAATAATATGAGAGGAAGACCTAATCAAGTTGTCAGCTGCCAAGAAAACCATTTCTGTTGATAAATCACCATGTGATTCTTGGCATATAAATTTGACATTGCTATAACTATATTCCTTTCACCACTCATCTACTAATTTATGAGAGCAGGATTTCTCAACATTTACATCTATAAAAACAAAACTAGGAATAGATTTAATACTTCATTGTAGTAATAAGTAATGTTCATCTACTGAGAAAAACAAGACACTCTCCTCTATCTCAAGAGATAAATTTCTAATAAAAATAACTTTCCCTGTTAATCATAGATCAGATTTGTTATACATTTATCTTTTGATCAGTTGTAAACTACTAATAATGATAACTCAAGCCAGGAGAATTGTTTTAACATTTAAAGCATTATGTTCATAGAAAATTAAAATTGTATTGAATTTCAGTTTATATACAATTTTTTGCAGAGAATTATGCTTGATTAATAAAAAGATTTTACACATAAAAAACATTACATTAGGTCTCCATGGGAAGAGTGGAATAGATTTGAGGTGAGAGGGGGAAAAAGATGTCAAATTCCCATAAAGAAACTGTTGATGTATATTTTTAAACTTTTTCTTGTGAAAAATCGTGCACTCATCACCAAGCTTCAATAATTGTCAATAAAGTACCAATCTGTTTCATCTAGAGTTTCAGAATCCCTCCTGATTATTTTGAAGCAAATCCCTGTAACATTATCGCCTAAAAATACTGTACAATAACTATTTAATATTATATATTGAGCCAGTGATCACATTTCCCTGATTGCCTTATACATTTTATTTCCTATAATTCTGTTTATTTGAATTGGGGTCGAAGCAAGGTCAATACTGAGATCAGTTGATATGCATCTTAACTTTCCTTTAACCTGTGAGTTCTCTCTTCATCTTATTTTTCTTCATTGTAATTTATTTGTTTAAGGAAAAGGATAATTTATCATGCAGTTTCCCATTAGCTGTAGTCTGCTCTCTGCCTGTGCTGTTCTTTCATACATCCCTCAGTTCCTTGCAGTTCCTTGTTTACTATTTTTAAACATTTTCTGCTAAACAATCCAGAGAGATCCTCTTAGTTCCTGTAAATAGGCGGTTGTATCTAGAACAGAGGCTAGAAAAGTGTAATTAATTACATTTCTTTTATACTCAGTTTTGTGAATTTTGAGTAATACATTCAATACATTTTTAATTTAAATTTTTTGCTTCAGTCGACATTTGCCATCTGTGATCAGTGAGATCCATATATATAGACAAAATACTTTATCTCAGTAGATATGAGTTGTATACTTAGAATTTGTACACTTTGTATGTTATACCTCAATAAACAATAATAAAAAATGATTGTCACCTGTAAAACCTCTATCTGCACACATAAAATGCTTGAAAATATAATTTTCTAACCTGTCAGAAAATATTCCAAACAAAGAATTTCAGTGGATATTTGTACCTGTTGGTTTGCCACAAATAATTGGTTGACATTAGGAAAAAAAGGAAATATGCTAGCTGAATTTCAATGAAAACCTTTGGATAGTGGTGGAGGTTTTGAAGATGAGTATCATAATATATTGGAGCCAACAATGCACTTCTTCCATTTGTATCTATTTATCTTTAAGAGTAACTTTTCCTATTTATCTGTCGCATCAGGCCTGGGCTGACCTACACCTGTCTGGGAAATGACCCCGGACTCCATCTTCCCACAGTACCGTCTCCCTGGAATCTAGCGTTAAGGTAACTGCGGAATGCTGCCTGCCTGGTTGGCTGTGAGTTCCTGATCCACAAGATTGCACTTGAACCGGGGGAGCTGTGAGTTAGCACGCAGGCTTGGGCCATGTAACCAGAGCAGCATAAAAGATCAATGGGAAACCCAAGCTGCAGTTTCTCTGTGTGAAAGTGATCCCTATGTGGCAAAATAAGGTGTGTACTTGAGTAGCTGCTGCTGGACCTGCCACCAACATAAATACTTCGCACATGCTGTATGTACACATCCTGTCCTATATTCCATAAAGCACAATAAGCACAGCATTCCATTAAAGCTCATTGTGTCTCATGGGTCTGATTGCTAGTTTGAGCTGGTAACCACTGCAGTACCAGAGCAGCACCTCAACCTTCAGCCTCCAAAACAGAATTCCTGGTTATCTTCCCCAAAACCTGCTTCTCTCTTCGTCTTTCCCATCTTTATAATTTTTTTAAAAATTTTTGTAGGGACAGGGGTCTCACTATATTGCCCAGGTTGCTCTCAAACTCCTGGCTTTAAGCAATCCTCCTGCCTCAGCCTCCCAAAGTGTTGGGATTACAGCCACTGCTCCTGGTTGATTGCAATTTTTTGAACTTCAGTGTGCTGGGATCATTATAGCTCATGTTTGTGTGTGTTTGTGCGTGTGTGTGTGAGAGAGAGAGAGACAGAAACAGACAAAGAGACCACAAGATGCAGACTGCCCACAGATGACAAGCCCCTTGTGGGCTAGAGGAACACGCTCAAGGCCAGCACCTGGGACAGGGATTCTGTGAACTGCCCACTGGCCAGCGCATCCTCTCTTCCTGCCAACATGGAGCAGTGTCAAAAGTGATGGACTCAGGAGGCTTGTCGAGCCCCAGCCCGATAACAAGGCCACTTGTTTTAGTTAATGTGGGTTTGGAAGCCAGGTGCAGTGGCTGTGCCTGTAGTCCCAGATACTTGGGAGGCTAAGATGGGAGGATTGCTTGAGCCCAGCAAAGGAATTCAAGACTGCAGAGAGCTATAATCACTCGGTGACAGAGTGAGACCCCATCTCTTAAAAAATAATATGGATTTGGAAGGGGCAGTCACAGGTGACTTTGTGAGACATCATCCCTCTGTGTAAGGCAAGGGTGTCTGGACAGGCACCATTGGCCAGTGCTGCATAAGCCAGTGGCCTGGGTGTGTTCTGGGCTCAGCTTACAACCCAGATGTAGCACCCGCAGCCTAGTTTTATGGTTTCCAGCAGAGATTCTCATATTTTAGTGGCACATCAGAATCACCTGGGGGCTCGATAAAATACAGACTCCATAACTCATCCTAGGCCTATTGATTCAGAATCTCTGGGCTTTCGGTCTGAAAATCTTTGTTGTATCATCATATAAAGATCCCATGCTATGTTTCTACACTGAGTGCATAATTTCCCTCAGTGTTGGGCCAGCTGCCTTTTATCTGGATTATTTTTTCAGAGTTGTTTATGCAATCAGTAACCTCAAGAGGTAACATCTTACCCTGGATGAAGAGCAGGCTTGCTTACTGCTTGCTATAAAAGCAGTACACTCCCCCATCCCCACCCCAGCTCAGCTGCAAAGCAACCTACTGCATGTGTAGCATCCATCTGGGCCAACACATCTCCCATGTGGGACTCAGAGCACCAATACAAATATGCCAATACTCGCGTTGCTTGCTGGGCTGTGAGTAATAAAGTTCTTTGTGTCTGATTCAGAAATCTTGTGTCTTCTGCCAATAACCACAAATCAGAAACAAGCTAACTTATTCACTTGTAAGTAAAGTAAAATCAAATCCCAGAGCAAACAGCTTTGACAACAAGGATTGGATACTGATACAGACATGGCTCTCTAAAACAGGAAGGACAATGTGGCCCGGGCTTGGAGATAAGAGAAGACACCCTGGGATCCAGTAGAAAACGCCTTCAGCCAAGTGGAGGGTGGGAAAGAAGGAAGGATTGTTAATGGACAGGAGTTGAGTCAATGTTTAGAGGCTGAGCAGTGAGAGGTGATATTGAAACAAGTTGCCCAAATGGTGCCACAGGTTTGCTCTTTTATGGGACAGGGGCACTGGGAGAGCACCTGGGCCCTTCATCAGGGAGAAAAAAATCTAAATAAATTCTGTGGTCAGTCCTGCTGCCCTGAAAATCCCCCACCCTTATGCTAAAACTGGGCAAAGCTTCAGGGTTGATATGATAGTGGGGCAAAAGATGCCCTGAATTAAGGTGGACTGCTTGGAAAGGTTACTTCTGTGCAAACTATACCCTAATAAGTCAAAAAGCGTAAGTCCTGTAGCCCCTGTGCCACCCCAGCATGCCTTGCAGGCTGGCCTCCCCCTCTACTCTGCACTTGCAGCCAGAGACTGGGGGTATGGATTACCACGGTCTCCTGACACCTGTCAGTCGCTAACAGTCCTTGACATGCCTCTGCTAGATTTCTTGGTCTTTGTTCCTATAGGGGAAAATGTGCCCAGATTCAACTGATGGGATTTGGAGAAGGTTTGCAATGGAGAAGTGAAGCGACAGTGACCCTGTGTGTGGGGACCGTTGTTTTTGTTGCTTCTACACCTGAACGAGTAGTAAGAATTGATGGGCTATCTGCTTGCACTTTTCCAGTCCCATAAAGTGTTAGGGGCTCTCTCATTCAGGGACCGCCACATGGAGGGGGTGAAAGTGGAACACGTACATCACTCCCCAACCTGCCTCCCCTTTCCCTCCCAGGTGGTCCAGCAGAAACAATAAAGAATCTGGAGAGGAGAAAAGGAGTATATCACAGCTTAATTTCCTCAAGTTTTCCCCAAAACTCGACTGGGGCCCAGTGTAACCGAGACAGGCCATTTCTCAGTCCACAGCGCCACCTGCTGGATGCATTCACCGCTGCTGAAGGTTTTGCAGCTCTCCCTGGAGTCAAATGGAATCTGATGATTAAGAAAGATGGGAAGAGGGCCGGGCGCGGTGGCTAACGCCTGTAATCCTAGCACTCTGGGAGGCCGAGGCGGGTGGATCGCTCAAGGTCAGGAGTTCTAGACCAGCCTGAACAAGAGTGAGACCCCGTCTCTACCAAAAAATAGAAAGAAATTATCTGGACAACTAAAAATATATATAGAGAGAAAAAATTAGCCGGGTATGGTGGCGCATACCTGTAGTCCCAGCTACTCGGGAGGCCGAGGCAGATGGATTGCTTGAGCCCAGGAGTTTGAGGTTGCTGTGAGCTAGGCTGACGCCACGGCACTCACTCTAGCCAGGGCAACAAAGCGAGACTCTGTCTCAAAAAAAAAAAAAAAAAAAACCCCCTGGGGCTGTGAACTATGGAAAAAAATCTTAGCTACCCTCTGACAGTAGGGTCTCTCATGTCAATACCCATGGTGGGGACCCAATCTCTGATGAAACTGTCACCAAGATGCAGACCAAGCCTGCACCACCCAGAAGCTCCCTCTCACTCCTGGTAAATTGCCTTCATGGGACCTTTGAGCTCCACCAGGGGTTACTCTTGATGCCTCACTTCTGTCCACACAGAGGTTACCACATCCCTGTTCCAGTCCGATCTGCTGATTCAGGCTGCATCATTGTGGCCTTTGAAACTAAACCGTGCCGTGTTTCAGGCTTCCCATACCCTCTACAGCTTGACATTAGTGTGCCGTTTGTTGCAAAGGCCACCCAACAATGGGTCAGTAGTCAGAGCATTCAGTGGACATTCCACACCCCCTGCTATCTGTAGGACCTGGTTGTCAAGCACTGGAATAGCCTCCTCCACAATCAGTTCTAACTCCCTCACCTCCTGGTCCACACCTCAGTAAGGCAGTCTGGTCACTGAATGTGGCCGGCGCCCGAAAGAGTTCATCTCCTCTTGGCTGCCTCTTGGATAATGATCAGGATGAAAGGTTGGGAGCTCTATAGACTTATTTTGAAAATTCAGGATTTTGTTTGACCAGTCCTTGGTATGATGCTTCATTTTTTATTCACCCCTAATGGCTATTTCAGGCCACCCTGGTGGGCAGATCCTGTGGGTGCAACCCAGCCAAAAGTCCAACCTTAGGGATTCAAAGTTAATTCCGGTCTCACCAGCACGATTCTACTGTTGGATTGATGCAGTCCTAGATCACAAAGACAACGACCGCTTGATTCAGGACACTGCTCTCCAACTGCCCTGCAAATGCCCTGGCCAGCTGAAAATGGCTCTCAAAGATACCTAGATCCTGCGTTATCCCAGTGGGCACTATGTAATCTCAAATGTCCCTATAACGAGGAGTCAGAGAGAGATTTTATTATAGGGGAAAACAGTGGGGAGCAGAGGGATGGAGAAGAGAGCTTTGAAGATGCTAACATACTGGCTTTGAAGATGGAGGGAGAGGCCTCCAGCCATGCAATGCAACAAATGAGGCTCTAGAAGCTGGAAAAGGCAAGAACTCCACTAGTGGGAGTGTGGCTCTGCAGACACCTTGATTTCAGACCATGGGCTAGAGTGCTGTGGCGTCATCATAGCTCACTGCAACCTCAAACTCCTGGGCTCAAGCAATCTTCCTGCCTCAGCCTCCCAAGTAGCTGGGACTGTAGCTAGGACTACAGGCGTGTGCCACCATGCCCGGCTAGTTTTTTCTATTTTTAGTAGAGACCGGATCTCGCTCTTGGACAGGCTGATATCCAACTCCTGACCTCAAGCGATCCTCCCACCTCGGCCTCCTAGAGTGCTAGGATTACAGGCATGAGCCACCGCGCCCCGCCAGGAGTTTGGATTTTATCCTGAGGCACTAACAGGACATTTCCTTCACTCTGCTGCAACCTTAAGAATTTGGCGTTCTTATCCCAATTTTACTGACGAAGACGATCAAGTTGGGGCCGGGTGTTAAGTATTTGTCCAAGGGCACTCGCAGGCGAGAGGCGGGAGTAGGGCTTAGGAAAATCCGCCGGGTTCCAGGGCCGGAGGGCTTCGGAGTTTCCCAAGCCCGAGAACTGACCGCAGCGGCAGCATCAAACCCGGTGGGCGCCATAAGGACACTGAGCATGCGCCTCTCGCCGTACGGAAGCCGGGAAGGAAGGGGGCGGGGCCGAGGCTGGCAGGCACGGGGAAAATGGCGGCAGCAGCGGCAGCAGCTTCGGCCGCGGCGGCGAACGGGACTGGAGGGAGCAGCGGGATGGAGGTGGATGCAGCAGGTAACGGGCAGTGCAGGGGCGACTTCTGAAGACACCCCTTAGGGGTGCGTTAAGGCCGTCGTGGACTCCTGGGAGAAATGAAGAGGGCGCAACAGCAACATCTCTCCCTGGGATAACTTGCGGGAGGGATGTATGGCCCGGGCTCCGCTGTCGCTCACTCCCATTTCCAGGGAAGAACTTGGGGCCCGGAATCTCACCCTATCTCCTTTCCCTCCACCCTTAGTAGTCCCCAGCGTGATGGCCTCCGGAGTGACTGGGAGTGTTTCAGTCGCTCTTCATCCCCTTGTCATTCTCAACATCTCGGACCACTGGATCCGCATGCGCTCCCAAGAGGGGCGGCCTATGCAAGGTGAGTGCTAGGCATAATTCTCTAGTCTCTTCTCCTTGGTCACCTCCCGCAAAGAGTGGTCTTTTTCCCTTCTTTTACTAGTGCCAGTTCACCCTCCCCCCAAATCACTGTTTCCCCAGTACTTGGTTCCCACTGACCTCAGACCCTCAGGCGATAGGGAGAAGTTTTGGATTTCCTTACCCTCACTTTGTACATGTTGTTCTTCCTCTCAGTGATTGGGGCTCTGATCGGGAAGCAGGAGGGCCGAAATATCGAGGTGATGAACTCCTTTGAGCTGCTGTCCCACACCGTGGAAGAGAAGATTATCATTGACAAGGAATATTATTACACCAAGGAGGAGCAGTGTAAGAGGGGAATAGAAGTGGGGCAGAGAAGTGGGAGTTAAAAAAAAAAAAAAGCACAGGCGGGGAAGATGGAGAGGGTTGGGGAGAAGACATCAGCAGAAGAGGCTGAGAAGGGAAGAGGAAAAGTAAAGAGAGAGTAGCTGAATAGATCTCAGAAAAAGAATACGTTCAGATATTCCCCCAAAAGAAAGTAAAATATGAGAGAAGACAGGATAGAAGGGAGTAATTATGAGCCAGGATTTGAGGAGGGAGGTAGAAACTGGTAAAAATACACCAGGTGATCCAATTTAAGGAAGGATGGTTTAAAGAAATACTGTGTGCTCTGGCCCCTTCCTCTCCAGTTAAACAGGTATTCAAGGAGCTGGAATTTCTGGGTTGGTATACCACAGGGGGGCCGCCTGACCCCTCCGACATCCACGTCCATAAGCAGGTATATATCCTCACGCCTGTGCATGCTGGGGCAGAGAATAGAGGACGAGGGGAAGAATAAAGTGGGGCATTGACTTTCTTGTGCATTGTCTCTCTCTTTCAGGTGTGTGAGATCATCGAGAGCCCCCTCTTTCTTAAGTTGAACCCTATGACCAAGCACACAGATGTGAGTAATACCCCACACCCACTTTATCATGCTTGTCTTTCGCTATACCTATCTTTTCCCCTCAACCCCTGCTGTTTTTTTCTCTGTATGACATCCCTTCTCTGTTGGAGAATGCCGGAGTTGAATCTCCACTCTGCCACTTACCAGCTATGTGACTTTGGTTTAGTCATGTAACCTCTAAACTGTATTTTCCTACATAAAATGGGGATAATCTCCACTTCACTAGGTTGTTGGGAAGATCAGATGAAAGAAAATGTATGAAAGGGCCTAGCCCAATTTTTGGTACATAGTATCGGTTCTGGCGTGTTTGCTGTTAATAAGGGCTGTTTTTCATCTCTTCTTTACAGCTTCCGGTCAGCGTTTTTGAGTCCGTCATTGATATAATCAATGGAGAGGTAATACCTTACCCTTCACCCCTCAGATCCTGCTCTTGGCCTATTTCCTGCTTTTGACTCTCCCTCTGTGGGATACTTTGCTCTGTAGGCCACAATGCTATTTGCTGAGCTGACCTACACTCTGGCCACAGAAGAAGCCGAACGCATTGGTGTAGACCATGTGGCCCGAATGACAGCAACAGGCAGTGGAGAGAACTCCACTGGTAATGGAGAGGATTTCGCGGAGGTGGGGGTGGAAGGTGTGGCCACATGCCTTCTCAACCTTTGCCTGTTTCTGTCCTCCTGCAGTGGCTGAACACCTCATAGCACAGCACAGCGCCATCAAGATGCTGCACAGCCGTGTCAAACTCATCTTGGAGTACGTCAAAGCCTCCGAAGCAGGTAGGACAGGTGCCTCCCTGGCACTCGTACCATTTTTCCTCTTCCTCCTTGGGAAGTAACAGCATCCACATTAATGCAGGCTTTTTGTACCTTTAGGAGAAGTCCCCTTTAACCATGAGATCCTGCGGGAGGCCTATGCTCTGTGTCACTGCCTCCCAGTGCTCAGCACAGACAAGTTCAAGACTGATTTTTATGATGTGAGTGTAAAGTCCAGGATGGGGAGCTGGGGTTTATGTGGTCATTTTTGCATGTAGGACCTGGGACTCAGTTGTTCCCTGGGCATACTGTGAGGGATCCCCTGGGGAACTGGTTCTCTCTGTTCTTTCCCAGCAATGCAATGATGTGGGGCTCATGGCCTACCTCGGCACCATCACCAAAACGTGCAATACGATGAACCAGTTTGTGAACAAGTTCAATGTCCTCTACGATCGACAAGGCATCGGCAGGCGAATGCGGGGGCTCTTCTTCTGAGAGGGTACTTGAAGGGATGATGCACAGGGGTCAGGCAACTGTCCCAGAGGGGAGGGGTGTACACTCCCTTTAGAGAAACCGCTGTCATTAATAAAAGGGGAGCAGTCCCTCAGCACCCCTTCCAGTGGCTTTGTCCTCTCTGTTAGGCACCACACTGGTTTCTCAGCTTGGATCTTACTGAGGTCCTGTGTTCCAGCCTTGCTCATAAGCAGAATCCCTTTTTATTACTAGCTCTTGACACCCCATTGAGTGGGAGTCGCTGTGACTTGAAATGACCCCATGGCCAGTCAGGTGGACCGTCTTTACATGAGTCAAAGGCTGCCTGCACCCACCTACGAGATTTCTGTTCTGCCCTATATCATTCTGACGTGATCTTACATAGCCCGACCCTATAAACGTTGACAAATGACTACTAATTTCATTAAAAGTTTTTTGCACACAAAAAAGGGGAGGAGGAAGGATATTAAACACATTTTTATTACGGACAGTTCAAAGCCTCAGTCCTGTGGGCACTATGAATTACCAAGAGCGAGAGGTTTCTGAATTACTGCTGAGTGTACTACGCTGATGGGCTGTGTGTGGCACCTCAGCCCTGTGAGATGGAGGTACCAGTATCATCCATACTTTGGAGAGGAGGCCAGGAAGGGTCTAAAGGTCGAGAGAGCTGTATATGATTACCTGTGCCAGGTAACACATTTCCACATGCCACCCTTCAGTTCCCTTATTTTCATCACCCTCTAACCAGGGCTTCAGAGTGGGCTTTGAGGACTAAGGTGGTGAGTAATGAGATGTCTGACAGAAGCATTAATAAATAGAAAAGGAGAAATACTGGCTTGGCTGAGAGGCCCTGTGGCCCCAGAGCCTAACTGGCACAGAGTCAGTATCACAGTAAGTATTTGAGACTAAGTAGGGGAGGGGAGCAAAAATAGGAGGAGCTCAAAAAGTGGAGACCAGTGCAAACATCTCTGCAGATAGTTATTCCTTGTCTTACCCCAGTGTCTGTATTGGTGCCTGGCAGGTAGAGGTAGACACTTCACTCAGTAAATTTACTGAGTGGATAAAATAGGACAAACAAAAAAGAACAAGACAGAAATCTAAAAACCCCACAATACTATGGCAATCTACAAATACTTTATTAGCAAGAATAACAACAAGTGCAGCATGGGAAAAAGAATCCTCCTTCCCTCAAGGGGCATCATTAAACCCTTAGAAGGGGCAGCACAGAACACAGTGGTCGACCCAGTGTCTCAAGCGGGTTGGATCAGACAAAAGTTATCCGTGTCTTGGAAGAATTGACCTGCCAGACGTTTAACTCCTCGTACTCATCAAGAGCCGCCTGGAACTGGGCAGGTGTGAAGCCACGAGATATGCAGCGTTGCTCGGCCTCGGAAAATCGGACACTTCGGCCCCCTGAGACCAATTCACGGACAGTGGCAAATATCACATCTGCTGGCCTCTGGGTCCTGAAGGAGAAGTATGAGTGTGTAAGGTCAGGGATACAAACAAGAACACCAGTATCAACAAAGAACAATGGCAGTCAGTGTTAGAATTCTGAGGCTGGCCTCGTATACACGTGGATGCAGAAGCCAAGTGATCTGCTCAAGAAAATCAAGGTGACTCAAACTTCATCCTTCATTAAACCACTCACCTAGCTGTTTGCCCCTTGTCGCCTAAAAGTGAGTCTTTTGACATCTCCATTAGCCTTATTGCTTCATTCACATCTTCCTTCTCCACAGTGTCCACCATTCGCAGGCGTGCCTAAGGGGAAGGTAGGGGAGAGATGGGAACAGGAGGAGAGCAATGGAACCAAGTCAGGGAACCCCCTTGTTCCAGCTTTAAGGCTGGGCAACTCATGTTGCCTGCTCACGAAACAGAGTGGAGCTCCCCACTTCCCCCCAACATCCGCAGTGTTGGGCCGGCACTGTCAGACCGAGACAAGTGCAATGCCCAGGGCAGCGTCCAGCAATTGCCCAAGTCTCCGCCTCTCAACACTGGCCAGTCCCGGTGTTCAGCTGTCCTGTGAGGGAGACCAGACCCTTTTGAACTCCACTGGGCTCCCCACCATGACAGATGGAGCTTGGGGAGCTCAGCCAAGAAGGCGATTGGCAGAGAGGTTGTATCCCGGGGGCTCGGGAAGTGCTAGCTCAGCAGTAGGTCAGGTAATCACACTACCTGCACGAACAGCACTTTGGAGCCCCCGGGACTAAGGTCCAGGATGGGAGGATAGAAATGAAGGAAGGTTTATAGCACAGGATCTAGGACACAGGGAGTGAAATTCATCCCACCCACCCCTTCAGTGAGTCTAAGAAGCAGGAAGAAGGCCTTTCCCTCCATGGACGCTGCACGTGCCCTACTGGAGCAGCAAGTACCCACAGTGCGGTAGCACGGAGAGGACCACTATCTGCACTGTCAGCACTTTAGCCCCGGCAGGGCTGGAGTGGGAGGGAAGAGGCAATGAGAGCATTAAGGCGTGTTGCTCAGTAAGGGCAAAAATAGACAGCCCTCTGGCAATACAGGGACCTGTCACTCACCAGAGCAGTTGAAAGCCGCAGAATGGCCAGCAGGGTCCGGGCAGAAGTATAGGTGGCATCCTTACTAGCCCAAGCCTCTCGCCTCATCTCCACATAAGCTGCTGTGATATAGTCAGCCAGAGACTCTGGCACTGTGGGTTGCTTCTCACGGCACATAGCTATGTAACGTCTGTGGGAGAGAAGGTTCGTGGGAAAGCAGAAAAAGAGATGGGGAATTGAGTGAACGCACAGGCGTCTTTTTCTGCATAAAGGCTTCCCATTTAACAAAACTCTTTGGGGTTTCATATACACCTTATACACACAGCCTAAAGGTAGTCTTATGTAAGTTTTTTAGTAATTTTGTGCAGGAAACCAAGTTTCATGTGACTGTGAACCTGTAACAAGATCAGATGTAGAATTTTCTATTCAGAAGTGTCACGGTGGCACTCAAATAGTTGTGGATTTTGGATTAGGGATGTTCAAACTTGTATTAAGTATCCATGGAACGGGACCCAGCTTGGCCTAAAATGTTTCTACCTGCCTCACCCCTAGGGCAGAATGGTGGTGAGGAAGGCAGGTTCTGAGGACACTGTTCTCATCTGGCCAGGCAGAGGGGAAACCTTGATTTATTTATACACATAGGCACAGGGGACACGTTGATTTATTGTTCTCAGGCCCAGGACATGTGGTAGTGGGTGGGGGGGAGTGGTGAAAAAACACACCCTAGGACTGAAAGCTGTTCAGGAGACACTTGTGGCCCAAGACACTGCCACATGCAGGCAACTTGCCTAAAGTGCACCCATCCTCACCCAGCTCTCCTACCTCATGAGCTTCATGTCCAAAGGTTCAAACTGGGTGGGTGGCTGCCGACTGTGTTGGTGCACATAGGTGATGTGCTGGGCCAACCTGAAAGGGGAGGTAAGGAGGAACACTCTTTAGGGCTACACACCCCATGCCCCAACTCTAAACATCCCTCACTTTTACAGTGTGGCAGGGACAAACTTTCCCGGGAAATCCTCATCAGCATTTCAGCCTCCATCTACCATTTCCCTAACCATGAACCAGCTCCTGCCAGCAGAGAACATGACTGACTTTCTGATTTCACCTCCCTCCCTACAGATCATTAGAAGGGCATGTCTCTTTGGGTGCTGAGCTTCATTCACCGTAGGTCATTGTCTCGGTCAGGCCGGTCCTGGATCAGCCAGAGGAGGTCAAATCGGGAAAGCAGCGCAGCAGGAAGCTGTATGTTCTGCTCCAGGCTGCGGCGGGGGTTATAGCGCCCATAGGCAGGGTTGGCAGCAGCCAGGATGGAGCAGCGAGCATTCAGTGTGGTGAGAATGCCCGCCTTGGCAATGGAGATAGTCTGCTGCTCCATGACCTCGTGGATGGCTGTGCGGTCAGCCTCCGCCATCTTGTCAAACTCATCGATGCAGCACACGCCCTGGTCAGCCAGCACGAGGGCCCCGCCTTCTAAGGTCAGTTCTCCACTCACAGAGTCCCTCAGCACGGCTGCTGTAAGCCCCACTCCTGAGGAGCCACGTCCTGTTGTGTATTGGCCTAGAAGAGAGGAAATAAGCAGACTTACTTAGGGAGAGAGGAATAAGGAAGGGAAGGAGTATAGGGCAAGGAAGCAAAGACAGGGCCAGTGAGGTGAGGCCCATACTGAATTGCTCTGCCCTCTCAGCCTTTCCCAAGATGGCTAAAGATCTGTAGGGTGCTGGCAATACCTCCCTTCCCTTACCACCAACCCTCTCTAAGAACTACTCTCTCCTCCCACCCCCACCCTTTGAATAAACAACACCGTGGTCCTATCCCACCCAAGGTATGATTACTCACTGCGAGGGGCCAGGCGATCGATATAAGAGAGGAGCTGAGACTTGGCCACACCAGGGTCCCCCATCAGGCAGATGTTGATGTTGCCTGGAGGAAGGGAAGGAAGCCCCTGAATAACTATTCTCTAAAGCAACTTGTCCAACAGAAAAAAAACACTTGGAGGTCTGCCTCGCCTCCCATACCGCTACTCCTAAGTTCTCCCCGTGCCCATGAAGGCAAGATCCACTTTCATTCTTTGACCCATAGGGATACTTGCCCACAGCATCTTTTTTCCTTCCAAACGACTCAACCCACCCCATGTTTCTCTCTCGTTCTTTCTTCTTACCCCTGATTTTCATGCCTCGAGGAGACTGGTCCACACCTCCCACTAGCAGGAGTAACAGTGCCTTCTTCACATCTTCATGCCCATATATCTCTGGGGCGATAGAAGCTGCCAGCTTTTCATAGAAATCCTCCTCTGCAGAGAAGTTAAGATTAGAGTATTTTCTGGAAAAAGGGCTGAGATGAAAATCAAATTCCCAGCCTTCCCCCTGGCCCCTCACCTGCAATCTGCCTCAGCTCCTCCTTGCTCAGCTCTCCAGCCCCAAACTCATCATCATCACTCTTATTCATCTTCACAATCCGATGGGCTTCCAGGTAAGTTTCTGAGAGTAAACCCTTGGGCAAGAAAATGCCAGGATATGGATGAAATCCTTTAGCTTGCCCACCACCTGATTCCCTAATGATTTGACTAATGATTTGACAAAACCCTTTGTTCTGTTTGATGTTTTGCTGTGTTAGTTTTCTCTGCGGGAGGTAGGGAGATTGAGTGGGCGAGGGGAAAGGGGGACTCTCTCCTCCTTGTTTCAAACTCCCCTTCTCACCTGTACCACCTGTCGGAACCCAGTGCGCAGGACTGGCAAGAAGATACCAGTAACGCTGACGTGGTCTCCAGGCTGGGCAATCCTCGTGTTCTCTCCTTCTACCAGCACCGTGATGCTGCGAGGGATGTTTCCCACGGGCACTTGGTCACTCTAGGAGAGAGAAGGGCAAGGAGAGAGAACATAAGGCCTGTTAGGACCTGACCTTTCCTCCTTAAACATCCCACTCTAAGACTTCTCAGTCTGCCCAGCCTCAAACCAGCCTACGGGAGCAGGGGAGATGAGACCTCCTTTACCTCTTCCCAACTCAAACAGAAAATTCCAGGTAAACCTCCCTCCTGCTCTAGGTGAGAGATTTTCTGCCTCAGCTCTGTCTTCCCTTCTCTTGTTCTTTCTTCCTGCCACTCCACAAGTGACTATAGGATTCTAGTGGACTCCCTGCTTCACCTGCCCAGGACCACATATCCCAAACTCACATGTTCTTGCATCTTCATCTCCTGGAATTTAATGAATTTGGAGCCACGTGTCTGCAGATATAGCCGCCCTCCCGAGCGGTTGGTTTGGCACTCCTGGCTTGGGCACATGATCAGAGGCATGAAAGTAGGAGACTGGATCTAGGAATATGAGAAAGAAAGCAACAAAAGAAATCAGAAGGAAAAGAGCCCCTTGAATCACATTTCCTCTTCATGACAAATATCTTCAAAATGTCAAGAATCCCTTAAACTATTCTGGGTCAATATGACAAACATCAAAAAAACAATACAGGAACAAAGACCGCTACATACCAGAGAAAGAATGAAAAGCTAACATGCAGGCATCTTTTGCAAAGTAGAAAAAACAAGCACAAGTGCTTTCCTGTCCCTCGCTCCACACGTACCGGCTGGTAGGTCTCTGCTCCACACTGGTCACAAGTGTAAGTGGCCACCACCATTCTGGGTTTGACTTCAGAGACTCGAGTAACGATTCCACGTACAGTTACCAATTTCCCTACGGAGTCAGCCCGTACTTCCCGGATGACACGAGGCTTGTTGCTGCTTGGGCCTTGAAAATACAACTCGCTAAGGGAAGAAAATAGTCATTAACAAAGTCCAGGAGAAAACAAATGCCTACATCCTTCCCCAGAGAGACCACTCACAATCTGCGCATGAGCTCAGCAGGGTATTGGTTCTGGGGGCTTCGCATTGCCCCAGGGTCCCTGCTCCGCTGCTCCATCATCAGCCGGTGCTCAATGTAAACGTCCAGGACATCTTTATTCACCGCCTAAAAAAAAGAAAAAATGAATGGCAGAACAGGAAAAAGAGAGCACAGTGCCAGACAGAAGTCACTATCCCTCCTTTCTGCCAGCTCAGAAAACGTCACTATCTGAGCAGCTTCGTGACAGAAGCCTAAATCCCTTGCCCTGTTCTCCAGCCATTTACCTCCCTCTCCTTGTACTGAGGCAGCAGCTCTTGTACAGCATCAGCAAAGAGCCTTGCATAGCGCCTGGCATTCTCACAGATCGAGTCCACCAACTCAGGGTCATCCTCAGCTACGTCATCCAGATCCACGTACAGTGCCACCTGTTCCCGATGAGCCAGCCGAACCTGGGGTGGGAAAGAGACAGCAACACCTCAGAGCCAAGTTAACCTTGTTCACCAGAATTCACACATCACTGTGAACTCAGAGGACAGGCTCTAGACACCCACAGGGGGAGAAAAAGCAGCATCAGACAGAGCAATATTCACTTCTCAGCCCCCAAACCCCTAAAAGCACTCTAAATCATTTATGAATATACTATACTACCGTATTCACTTACTGGATATCATGTGCTGTGCTAAACTGTCACTTACAAACAAAATGTAATTTCTGAAACAAGCTAGACCACCTCTTATAACTCCTTAAGCACACCCTGTTCTCTTCACCCAATCTTACACTTACCAACTGGTTCCCATATTTGAACTGCTTCTTTCCAAATTCTTCATCTTGGTAAAACTCTTGTAAGAACTTCTTAACCTTTTCTATAATGTAAGTATAAAACCATGAGAAACAGCCTTTCTTTCAGATATTGTACTGCAAATCCCTCTGGTAGAAATAAAAAACCCACTTTCACTTAAACACAATCTATGAGATACTTATTACATGGATATTTAAATAAACCTACAAAATTGTCCCCAAAGTGGGCAAAACTCCTTTTCACAAATCCGTTTTTACCTAGGGAAGCGTAAGGGGCCCCGGGCAGTTAGAGTACTACCCAACACCTTCCCCCCTGGGGAATTCCAGTCTCTACCTGAGTTTAAAATCCTAGTACCCTTCCCCAGTGGCCTCCCACACTCTACAACACTCTCCGGTCTCAAGACTCTCAGCTTTCCCTCCACCCGTACAGCTCTCCCTAAATCGTTGCTCTCGCCGGGATCTCGGCCACTAGGCCGGTCCTCCACCCCACCCCCGCTACCGCCAGTGCTTCCGCTCTTAGTAAACAAAGAAGCACATGGGCCCAGATTCCAGCCGCCTCACAGCCCAGGATTCCTCCGCCAAGGCGGGAGCCCGCCCCGCCATTGGCCAGCACGCTGAGGGCCTCTCCGTCCCTCCCCACTGCCGCCGTTCTCGGCCTCGCGCTAAGCCCCCGAATTCCAGGCACGCCCCCACCCTCAGCAACTCTCTCTGAGGCCACCGCGCGGAAGGACACTGTTTACACACGACACTGCCTCCAACCGCGTCGCGCCACTTCCGCCCGCCTCCACTTCCGCTTTGAGGGCGGCCTGAAGTGGCCAATCCTGGCGCTCAGCGGCCCTGGGCTGCCCGCCCCCGGGGCTTCGGCGCGACTCGGGAGGACGCGGGAACTCGGGAATGCCCAAAAGCGCGGAGGGAAGAGGTCCCAGGGTCCCCATCCTAGGCCGTAAGCCCTTAGACAGGGTGCGCGTCTCTCCTGGGTGCGACCCTCCTTTCTGCAGCCCCCCAGCAGGGTTATTCCCATTCTCACGACCACAACACCTTTCCTGGGCAGGTTTACCAGCTCTTCGACCCCGACGCCCCCCGTGCGCCTCCCATGGACCGTCTGTCTCAGCTCCGCCGCCGCCCGACCCTGCCTCTGGGCGTGCGCGCCCCATGGCCCACCGACACGGCCCCCTAAGACCCCAGCTTACATCCACAGGTGTTAGCCCGGAGGCTTCCCGCGCAGAACGCCCCTCTCAGGCTTGCAGACCCTCACCTTTCTCGAGCGCGTAATCCTTAAGTGCCATCGCTGCCGAGGCGTGCAGCAGCAGTTGGCGGGCTCAGGAGTCTAGCTCCTGGGGAAGCGGAGAACGTCCGCGCGCTGGACTGTGGCGGACCAACCGAAATTGGCGCGAAACGTCGGCCCCCACGTGACCAGCGCCACTGCGTTTGGGCCAATCGGAGAGGACGGCTCTCCGCCCTCCCCATTCGCCGCAGGCCCCAGCCTCGGCCAATCACCAGGCGAGTCTGGGATGAGTGACGGGAGGCGGTGGAGGTGTCGGGAGGGAATCGCCGGGCGAGGCGGGGCTGGCGCCGGGTTTCCCGCGGTCGGTGCTGGCGCGGGCGGAGGAGGATCGCTCTTAAAGGGCCAGCCCACGCGCGTCCTTTTGTTCCGGGGCCGCAGGGCGGGGCAGGTCCAACTTTCGCCGCCTTCTTGTTTACTCTCCAGAACGGCCATGATTTCCCAGTTCTTCATTCTGTCCTCCAAGGGGGACCCGCTCATCTACAAAGACTGTATCCTTGACCCGCGGGGCCGGGCGGGAGTAGCGCCCGGAGCCAGCCCCTGTCGCAGGCTCCTTAACTGTCCTTCTACCCGCCAGTCCGGGGAGACAGTGGCGGCCGGGATGTGGCCGAGCTCTTCTACCGGAAGCTGACGGGACTGCCAGGAGATGAGTCCCCGGTTGTCATGGTAACTACTGGGGGCGGGGGCTGGCGGGGGGCGCCTCCTCCCACCCAGGACTGGTTCTTTGAAAGCTTGCGCTGGGGAGACACCTAGCTCCAAATTAAGCTAGCGAAAGTCCATCGAGCGCTAACAGCATACCAGGTACCGCTCCATGCGTGTCTCAACCCTCAACAACTCTGGGGTGGGTGCTATTATCAACCCCATTACACGCTGGGGGGAAGCTGGGCCTCAGGGAGGGTTCAGGTGTCACCCAAAGTCGCACTGCAACCACGACTAGTAGGGGCACTGGGATCCGAGCTCGCGACCCCTCTCTTTTCTTAACGCCTTTCTCCCCGTCTGTGTCTCAGCACCACGATGACCGTCATTTCATTCACATCAGACACAGCGGTCTCTATTTGGTAGCCACGACTTCAGAAAACATTTCTCCCTTCAGCCTCCTGGAGCTGCTCTCCCGGTGAGGAGAACTGGCCTGGGTGCCTGGGACTGCGGGTGTGAGAGGAGGAAGACGGGGATATGCACACTTGGCCATGTTTACTCAGGTTGGCCACTCTCCTGGGCGACTACTGTGGCTCCCTGGGTGAGGGGACCATTTCCCGCAACGTGGCTTTGGTCTACGAACTCCTGGATGAAGTGTTGGTGAGACCCACAGATTGTCTTCTCTTGTCTGCTTTTCCACTGTGGCCGGGAGGCTAAGTCTACTCCTTTTTCACACCGTCTGTCACCCCTCTGGCCACCCGAATACTGTCCTTTCTTCATCACTAGGACTATGGCTATATACAGACCACGTCCACGGAGATGCTCAGGAACTTCATCCAGACGGAACCCGTGGTCAGCAAGCCCTTCAGCCTCTTTGATCTTAGCAGTGTTGGCTTGGTCAGTAGGAGGAGGACGAGGGGGAAGGAGGGTCAGTCGGAAATGTCAAACCTGAGGATTGATTGCTTTGGGTGCTTTACAGTTTGGAGCCGAGACACAGCAGAGCAAAGTGGCCCCCAGCAGTGCAGCCAGCCGCCCCGTCCTGTCCAGTCGCACTGACCAGGTGAGGGAGAGATGGATGGGGTCAGACCCTCTGGCTTTTTTCTGGGACCCCAGAGTCCAAGATCCCAGCATATTTTCTACCTTCCCTAGACATGGACATCCTTTCCCTCACTTCATGTCCCCACCCCAGGGTTCTGGCATGGACTTCCCTGTCCCTTCTGCTTGTCCATCTTAGAACACAAGCCATTCTGCCTCCAACCACCCAAATCCCCTCTCTTTCTCTCAGAGCCAAAAAAATGAAGTTTTTTTGGATGTGGTCGAGAGACTGTCTGTACTGATAGCATCTAATGTAAGTTTGGGCTCCCAACCCTGGAGCTGAGGACAAATGGGATTTGGGAAATGTGTTAGGAGGGTCAGGACTTGGGCACTGACCTCGCTGCCCCCTCAGGGCTCACTGTTGAAGGTGGATGTGCAGGGAGAGATCCGGCTCAAGAGCTTCCTTCCCAGCGGCTCTGGTGAGGAATCTATGGGCTGGGCCCAGGGCTGGGTTTGGGACAGGCTGCTTGGTGTCACGTGTGGTGGTGTTTGCTGACCTTTCCTGATGTTCTTTCCTCTGGTAGAGATTCGCATTGGCTTGACAGAAGAATTCTGCGTCGGGAAGTCAGAACTGAGAGGTGAGAATGTGGGTCTTTAGAGTTCATGGAGAGAAGGTAGAGACAGATTGTCTCTCTTTTTTCTGTTCTTTTTTCCTGAGATATGGGTCAGGAGAAGAGCCCTTCTCTCTTTCCAGGTTATGGGCCAGGAATTCGGGTTGATGAGGTCTCATTCCACAGCTCCGTGCACCTGGATGAGTTTGAGTCTCATCGAATCCTCCGCTTGCAGCCGGCTCAGGGCGAGGTGAGGCTCAGGGTGGCCTAGCGTATTCTGTCCACCATGGGGAAGGGAGGCAGTGCAGGTGTGGGGAGACCAAACTGACCTTGCTCCTCTCTGGCCTCAGCTGACCGTGATGCGGTACCAACTTTCTGATGACCTCGCCTCCCCGCTTCCCTTCCGGCTCTTTCCCTCTGTGCAGTGGGACCGAGGCTCAGGCCGGTGAGACCATTTCCTGTGTTCCAGAGCTACCTTGGAACCCAAGCCAAGATGTATATATTCCCAAGACTTACTACACAGAGAGTGCTAGTAATAGGGTGCAGATTGGAAAAAGGCTTGCCTAGTGGAGTTAAGCTGGATCTCAGCCCTTCTTCTTGGGGTACAACCTACACAGCCCTGCATGGAGGCCCTGGGTGGGGAATGGTAAGATGCCAGTAGGATGTAGCCTAAGTAATGGTATTTTACTCTCTCATCCAGGCTTCAGGTTTATCTGAAGTTGCGATGTGACCTGCCCCCAAAGAGGTAAGAGTTAGGGATCGGCCAGGCCTAGTTCATCTGTGTAGGGCAGGAGACAGACCTGCTGCTGCTTCCTTCAGATGCAGCCCCATCCTCAGAATCCAGTTTGGTTAGAGGCTCTAATGTTTAGGAAGCAGGGGATATTTGTGCTGAGCTCCCGTTGTGACATTTGAGAGGAATGGGGACAAGGGACTGTGCCTTTCTGGGGCTGACTTTGCTCCTTTCTTCTCTGCAGCCAAGCTCTCAATGTCAGGCTGCACCTTCCCCTGCCTCGAGGAGTGGTCAGGTTAGTGTGTGTGCTCCAGGGGAGCTTCCTCGGGGAGCACAGCACGGGGCAGAGAGGATGAGCTGAGTACAACTGGCCTGGCCCAAGGAAGGCACGACCGAGCCCCAGCACCTTCCTCTCCAAACTCCAGCCTGTCCCAGGAGCTGAGCAGCCCAGAGCAGAAGGCAGAGCTGGGAGAGGGAGCCCTTCGCTGGGACCTGCCCCGGGTGCAAGGAGGCTCTCAACTGTCAGGCCTCTTCCAGGTATCCGCTGTCGACCCTCTAGCCCCCTCTCCTCTGACTTGCAGCCCCTCGCCCTGCCCTCCCCAAGCAGTTGCTGCCTTGTTCCCCAGTGTGGTCAGCCTACTGCCTTCTGTCCTCTCCCTTACCTCTGCTCCTCACAGATGGATGTCCCAGGCCCCCCAGGGCCTCCCAGCCATGGGCCCTCCACTTCAGCCCCTCCTCTGGGGCTGGGCCCTGCCAGCCTCTCCTTTGAACTTCCTCGGCACACATGCTCCGGGCTCCAGGTTCGCTTTCTCAGGCTCACCTTCAGACCCTGCGGCAACGCCAACCCCCACAAGTGGGTGCGACACCTAAGCCACAGTGATGCCTACGTAATTCGGATCTGAGACTCGCCATACGAGGATGCCAAGGATGCCAAGGCAGCGATTTGTTAAATGGGAAAATGACGATCTTTTCTGGCCTCCTAGCCTATGGCACTGGGTCGAGGCAGGAAGAGTCCTGAGTCTGAGTTCTGAGAGAGCAGGGGGGCTCGACGGACCCACCCCTTCGTGGTATCCAATGCAGGAAGGACTGAGGTGGATCAGAACTTATAAACCAAGCTTTTATTCTGAGGAACTGGCTGTACAACATCTAAAAAAATGATGTGGAGGAAGCAGCCTACTATTTCCTTCCACCCCACGAGTGTGCGTGCGTGCGTGTGTGTTGGGGGGAATCCGGGGGCTGGAGGTGGGGCATCACGGAGCAGGCTGAGGGGAGCCAGAGCTGGGGGGCTGGGAGCCGTTAGCCTTTGGAGTCCCTGGAGCTGGAGGGGGACTGTCCCCAGCTTCCTGTTTCCCCCCACAGAGGGCACTGCCCCCGAGCGGGGAGGGGGATGACGACGGGGGAGGAGCTGGAGAAGGGTGGGAGGTGGGACCTCCTTTGCCCTCCCCTGTAGGGGGTAGTGAGACCACGATGTATTTCTGGACGCTGCCGGGACCAGAGGGAGCAGTGCTGGGGGGTGCGGTGGTGGCCGTGGAGACCAGCTTGACGATAGGCTGCACGCTGGGGACTGTGGTGGTGACGGGAGAGGTGGTGGTGGAGCCTGAGCCGGGGGCTGAGGTGCTGAGGGACAGGACCTGGGCAGAAAAGAAAGGCAGTGCCCATCACCTTGTGTCCCCCATGCCCCAGAAACCTGGAGGTAGGAGCACTTGCTTCCCCCCAGATAATCTGTTCCTGTCCTTGGGTCTCTGTAGGCTACTGCAGCTCAAGGCCTTGCCCAGGCTGGGCAGCTACAGCCCTGCAGGACCCTGGCACGTGCCTGTCCCATCTCCTGACTTTGGGCCGGAATGGACTGGTGCTACTCGGGAGCCTCCCCAGGGTGCTCTGAGGTGACCGGGCCCCTCGGGGTGCTCCTCACCATCTCTCACCCACGCACCTGTTGGGTGGATGAGGCGCTGGAGGATGATGACATTACAATAAACTTGGTTGGAGGAGGGGAGGGCTGAGGCGGGGCAGTAGCTCGCGCAGACACCAGTGTCTGGACAGGCAGTGCGATGGAGCCAGGGACCTTCAGCAAGCCAGGGGTCCGAGGGCTAGGCTGAGGGGCCTGCGAGAGGGTCAGTGTGGGCCGGGGCTGCAGGGAGAAGAGGCAAGAGGAAAACGTCAACATCTAAGAAAAAGAAGAACCTGAAGGGAGAGGCCCGGACTCCCCTTGCTCTTCCTCAGTGCAGCATCAACAATAAGGGGCTGAGACGCCAAGACCGCTGACGCCGGGCCTGCATGTGCGTGTGTCTGTGAGTGCCTGTCCCGGTGGACACCACAGCCTTGTCCCACCCCCAGGTGCTCCTTCCCTTCATCTTAGCCCTCCTCCCTACTCGGCCACTGACCTGCGTGATGGTCAAAGTGGTCCTGTTGACCTGCTGAGCCTGCAGAGCGGCCTGGGCCCGGGCCTTGACCACATGGGAGCAGAGGAGGGGCCCGAGGGACCCAAATTCTGCCCGATAGGCATCCTGATTGTCAGGCGGTGGGCGCAGCTTTGCCAGAACAGGGGCACAGTGCTTCTGCAGAGAGAAGGCAAAGAAAAACCAGGTGGAGGGAGGCCTGGTACTCAGAAGAGCCGTGGGGAAGGGGTGAAAAGGTGACACTGATGGAGGCCAGACTACGCTGGGCTATTAGTGTGTGTAAGAGATACTGCGGTTTTTCTTCATGAGAAAACATGGGCACCAACTGCTATAGAGAACTTGCCAAATACACGGGTGATATCTATGGGATCGTTGGTCCAGAGAGCATTTGCCTTTCAAAGTGGGCCATATAATGATGCAGAGGCAGCGGGGCAGTGCGGTCTAGGAGTCATGACCCCTCATTTCTTACTTAGCCTATTTGTGCCTCAGTCTTTGCATCTGCAAAATAGGTTAGACTCTGAGGTATGCTCTGAATACAAAGATGGAGCGAGTGAATAAAATAGGCCGTATGCATGCTAAATACCACCTGTGTGTGTAGGGGGAGGGGTCGTTGGAAGGAGGAGGGCAGGGGCGGGGGCTTTGGTCACCAGGAGGAGGCTCTGCACGTGGTCTGCTCCTATCCGGTCAATATTGCTCAGCACGGGGCCATCCAGGACGCTGCGGATGCGCTCCCCTTCCTGCTGCAGCCGTGGCAGGATCAGAGTCTTAATTACCTGTTGGAAAGGAAGGGAAGAAGCCAAGCCAAGAGCTCACCAGGGGTCTCTTGGGTGGGGAGGTGTCGCCTTCTGTAACCTCATGACCACCTCCCCTCCCCAGTTTCTTTCCCCTGGGGCCTAACATCATGTCCCAGCTCTGCCAGGCCTGCAATGGAGCCGTAACGAGTCGTCCAGGGAGTCTTCTCGTCCACCCAGCTCTGTAAGGGAAAGGAAGATAAACCCAGATGAAGAGGTCTGAAAGGCTAATTGTTAAGAACCCAAGTCTTTCATAAAGACACTTTCCTTGCAAATCACAAGACATTACAGACAAGACTCAAGGCCCGCAGACTCCCCACTCCCAGTCCCCCTTTCCTCTGCCCCATTCCCATATCATCTCCCCCAGCCACAAGTGTCCCGCCATTGCTGTAGGTGATGCTCTGATCCTGGGAACAACCCAGGGGTGGTGGAGAAACAAATGATACCTGGTAGATTCTCCTGGCTTACCTTGGTGAAGGTCTTGGTGATCCGGGACTGGATGTTGTTAGTGGTGGTGCTGAAATGCTTGCAGATCTGGGCCACTAGGCGGGCAGCAAAGTCTCGAAGTGCCCAGTGATTGTCCACATCTGGTCTCAGGCATAGCTGTCTGCTCACAATGCAGGTCATCACAGCTGGAATCAGCTCATGCACCTAAGGGAGAAATGACAGGTCAGCTGATTGTGACAAACAGCTTCCTGTTGGTGGCAGCAGGGTCCCTGGACTCCAGCAAGAGAGGAGGGTAGGCAGAACCACTCACGTATTTTTCTAGATACAGTGTAGGGTTGTCCATCAGCGCCTTCACCATGCGCATCAGGTAGATGAGCAGGGCCAGGTTGTTTTGAACCACATTCACACGGACCTAAGGAAAGGAGAAGTGATAGGGCAGAGACATCCCTCGGATGAGCTGTCCCTGCTGCCCCTGTGCCCCTGGAACCTCATCTTCTCACCCCCTCTGAGATGAAGGTACTGAATCGTGGCAGCATCTGGTAGAGACCCGGGTCGGTAGCAATGCTCTGCAGAGCTTCCTGTGGGAGGAGGGCAGCCCGTGAGGTGGGGGCAGATATCCTGGGGAGGAATTCTTGGGGCCTCCGAGGGGAGGAATCTCAGGGTAAGGGCAGGCGGGGGGCCTCACTGCTCTCTTGGCCTCACAGGACCCCACACAGGCCTCAGTGATTTCTTTGTAGTACAGCTGCTGCTCCACAGACAGCTCGTGGATGCTTCGGGGCTTCAGTCGCAAAGGGGCCCCCTCCAGCAAGGGTGGCGCCTTCTTCTCTTTCCCTGCATGAATTGGGGAGGTGGGTTTGAAGAAAAAGCTCCAGAAGAAGCCTCAGGACCAGTCAAACCTTAACCCTCCATTCCTTCCCCAGCCCCCACCCAGGACACCTGGCTTCCTCTTAGCCTGCCAGATCCTTTCTGGGATGCTCTGGCTCTGAACTCATCCACTTTATAAATGACCATCTGGCTCTGGGGTGAGTCAGGAGAGGCCTGGCCTAGATGTACTGACCTTTGCCATCAGCTGGGGTGGCACCTTGACCTTTGCCTTTCAGGGGTCCATCTTCCTCCTGGCCTGGCTTGGCTGACTTTAGGGGTTCTGTGGCCTCGGCCTTCTGCTGCTCTTTGGGAGCTGATGGGAAAGCAGTCACAGTGGGAGGAGTGACAAGAGCGGCAGGAAATGTAAAGGAAGGAGGAAGGAGAGAAAGAAGTGGGTAGGCATGGAGAAGATTACCTGGGGGTGGATTCTCAGGGATAGCTGGCTGGCAGCCTTCGATGCTCAGCCAGTGAGCTGTGAGGAAGGAAGGTGTCAAGTTAAATCGCTGAACATGGACACCAGGGAGTCACTCCACGCTAAGGAAGGTGTGTTTTCATTCCTGCTCCCTTTCTTGCAACTCACCAGGGATTTCACACTGAGGTTTTCCTCACACCCACATGCATCACTCCTTTCCCTCCTCCCTGCCACCCTGCTCTCCTTTCCCCCAACCTTTGAGGCAGACATCCAGGGGAACCCGGGGCAGAGGGGTATTGATGATGTCGCTCAGATCAACCTCCTTCTCTTCATAAAAGTAAAGCTCCCGTCCCCCACCAGAGGCGAAACGGAAAGGAATGAACTCCTGAGCGTGGAAGCCATAGAGTGGCTGTATCAGGAGAGAGAGACACTGGGGTGAGAAGGGAGCCTGGTTGGAAGCACATGCAGCATCTGGGAGGATGGCATCTCACCACCCCGCTTCCAGATCAGTCCTCCAGCCCCTTCCTGTCTTTCCCAGTCACCTCGACATTCTTTAGCTTCAGTGCATAGTCAATGTCACTGGTGGTGAGCTTCTGCCGCTTCCCCATGTGCATGAACTTCAAGGCATCCTGGGGGAGGGGGTGGGAGAACAGACGTCAGCCCAAGACCCTGACAAAGGGGGCCCAGGCAACATTCTGAATAATGCAGGGCTGGGCAGAAGGGCCAGGTCACCTGTGCGATCTCCTTGATGCGGTAGCTGACTTCATCTGTCAGCAGCTGGCAGGTCTCCTCCTGAATCTGGGCGATGCCCATGGACTCAGCCACCACCTTCATTGACTCCGAAGGCAGCACAGTATTGCTGAGCTTCAGCTTCTTCTCTTCAGCCATTCTGGAGTCTCTCTTCTCCCCAGAAGGATGATGCCCCAGGGTGGAGAGACAGAGACCCTGGGAGGAGGATGAGGCAGGCAGAAGAAATAAAAAGAAACATGAGACCCAAAGAAGAGGGACCATCTACTTGAGAGAGGCCACAACAGAGGGAGGACAATGGAGATGGAAGGAGGGAAGTAATGTGGGGGCATCCTCTGTCCATCCCCATGTAAGTCAGTCCTGAGTTATAACAGAAAAAGACAGAAATTTGATCCAATTCACTGTGATTTATTGAGCACTTATTCTAGGCCAAACACTGTACAAGTGAGGTATAGTAGAAGGAACACAGACCTGAATTTAAATCCCAGCTCTACAACTACCTACCTGTGTTACTTGGGCAAATTACCTGTGGCCTTCTAGGTCCTTATATGCAGCCTTTGACTGAATCCAAATTTTATAGAACAAATCTTTTTATTAATGGAGGCGCAGCAGAAAAAGATGAAGCTTTTCTTGCTCCTTTGGTGCTTAAAAAGGAACAAGCTTGAAATAGAAGGCCGTAGGTTCCCCACCCATTTGGTTTTCTTCTCTGTAAAACGTAGATAATGCTTTTTCCTCTAAGGTTGTTACGCACATTACCTACATCTCTCTTGCCCCTCATCATTATTCATGCTTGTCAAAAATACAGCTCTCCCACTCTGAGCCTACAGACCTGTACAACAGAATGTGATGAGAAAAACATACAGCCATGCGGACCAGTTCTCAATTTAAATTCATGGCCATGTACTTCAAAGGGGCCTTTATTGCTGCCAGTCACCCTGTATTTCTCCAGCACAGTCCGTCTCCCATTGTCCTGTTTGCCTTTCCTCCTTCCTCATGCTCAGCGATCAGAAAAGGTCCTCCACAGACTCCATATACACCATATACTCTGCCTTGCCACCTGTGACCTTGGAGGAACTGTCCATGCTCCGCCCAACTCAAGCTTCACTCCAGCACTTCTCCCATCTCCCTGCATCATCATCAATTTCTTAATCTACGAGATCATTTTCATCAGCCTACAAAATGCAGTTATTTCTCCTATCTTTAAAACAAATGGGTATATATAAATGATAGATTATTCAGACTTATAAAGGGAATTTTGATACATGCTACTGCCTGGATGAATCTTAAAGACATTATTCTAAAGGAAATAAGCCAGTTGCAAAAGGACAAACACTGTATGATTCCATTTACAAGAAGTTCTCAGGCAAAATCATAGACAGGAAGTAGAATGGTGGCTGCCAGAGGGTGGGGGGGGGAGAATGAGAATTGTTTAATAGGTAGATTTTCAGTTTTGCAAGACGAAAAGAGATCTGGAGACAGACGAAATATGAATGTACTTAACATTACTGAACTGTATTTAAAAATGGCTAGAATAGTAAATTGTATGTGTATTTCATCACAATTAAAAATTGTTTAAAGAATTTTTCTTGATTCCAATTTCTCCACAAGATATATACAATTTTTTGCTCTTCCTTGCAACAAAATTCCTTGAAGCATTGTCTTAACTCTGTTTCTAATGCCTCTCCTCTTCTCTCTTAAACCTATTCCAGTGAGGTTTTTGTCCCCAGTAGGTCCCTGAAACCACTTGTCAAGATCACCACTGACTCTACATTGCTAAATCCAAGGTCCACTCATCTTACTTGACCTCTCAGCAGTATATAGCAGTTGACCACTTCCTTCTCTGAAAACACTTTCTCTACTCGACTGCCATACTGCCTTCTCCTGGTTTTCTCCTGCCTCACTGGACACTCCCTCTCAGTTTCCTTAACTGGTTCTTCTTCTCCCCATCTGCTTAACGTTGGAGTGTCCTGGGCTCAGTCCTTGGTTATCTTCTCCAGCTACACTTACTCCCTTGGTGACCTCAACCACTCTCACACCTTTAACTATTGCTTATAGGCGGTTAGATTTATATCTCCAGCCCAGAGCATTCTTCCTAACTATACAGATGTGAATATAAAACTATCTACTCAAAATCCTCACTAAAACTGAACTCCTGATTTCCCCCACCCACCTGCTCCAGCCTCAGCTCTCCTTATCTTCATAGCAATGTCATCCACCCAGACACTCACTCCATCTGAGCCCTCTCATCAAAACTGCCAGGTAATTGACCCTGACTCCTCCGCTCACACTGCTTGGCCCAGATCACCATGATCTATTGCCTGGGTAACTTCAACAGCCTCCTGACAAGGTCTCCCTGCTTCCACCCTTGCCTCTCTACAACTATTCCTAACATAGCAGCCCAAGTGATTCTATCAAAATGTAAATCAGATTGTCAGTTCTCTGTTCAAAACCCTGTAATGGCTCTCCATTGGCCATAGAGTAAAATCCAAAATCCTTACGATGACCTACAAGGTCCTTCAAAGTTTGCCTTCTCCCCATTACAACTCTGATCTCCTTTCCCTTCCTTCTTCTACCTTGATCCAGCCACATCATTCTACTGGCTGTTCTTTAAGCCTGCTAGGCATGCTCTTGCTTTATAGCCTTTGTTCTGTTCCCTCGGCCTGGAAGGCTCTTCCTAGATGTCTGCTTGGCCACCTACCCTGACCACCTTATTTAATTCTGCACTCTGCCCTCATTCTGCTCTACTTTTTCTTTTGTATACCATTTAACATCTTCTCATACTTTGTATCATCTCTTATTATTAACCCCCACCACCCACCATCTGGCCAGGAATATTTGTTATGTTCATTGATGTATTCTGGGAGTCCAGATTGGGCCTCTGACACTGTAAATATTTGTTGAATAAATGAATGAATTGTTAAGGCTTAGGGATGCAGGCGCTCAATAAATACTTGGTATCACTATTATTAAGATTACTAAGATATAGGCCCAAGCTTGGAGTCTACATTGTGGTCAAAAGCAGAGTGGCAGGCTTGGAGCTGGGTATTAGGAAGATTAACATCGACAGTGTTCAGGACTGAGTGCAGCCGGTAGAGTAGGGGCGTGCCGAGGGGGATGGGAAGATGGAGGCTGAAGGAGAATTTGGTACTTTTCAAACCATCCCAGGTCTCCTCCCCCACTTTTGTAAGTCTTATCTATAGAGGACCCAATTATTCAACACATACTCTGTGCCTGGCGCCGGGCTTACAAGAAGCGGTCGTGTCCCAATTCCCTGTCGAACTCCTACTAATCCTTCAATACCCTGCGGTACCCTCTGCCAGTAAAGTCTCATAAAACACGCTGCAGTCTCAGGAGCTCCTCAGATAAGTGGAGTCGGCAGGGAGGCTTTCCAGAGGAGAGTTAACTTGAACAAGACCTGTGCAGTAGTTTCCCCAGCAGAGAAGCAGGTCGAAGATTCCCAGGCAGCGTTAAAGGAGGCTCAGAGAGCCCACTCCATTTCCCCGAACATCCCTCCAATGCAAACACACACACTGAGTCCCCACAAGCACGGACACACAACCAACCGTCCTCTTTCCAGTCCCCACACGGGCCCTTCAAAAGGTTTCCTCCCGGTACCACTCAGACCCGCCCCCGCCAGCCGACCGCCCGGGACAGGAAAAGTCTCTCACAGAAGCCAAGCAGCCGCTCACCCGGCGCTCGGCGCCATCTTGGCCCCGCCCCCTCCTGGAAGCAGGTCCTGGCAGAGACGAAGAGCCATCGTTGCCCCTTCCCCGTGCCAAAATAAGTCCTATAGGTTCACGGCCTGAAATTATATGTAAACTAAACTTTGTTTATATATCTACGTATGAGTAACATGCCCTCTTGTTCTAATTACTTCAATTTATCCTTCACTATCCCCCGGCCAGGACCTTCAGGAGGCGCCACAAAACACAGGCGTCCCCGCCCAGAGCAATAAGGCCCCACCCACTTTCGAGCTGGTTCTGCGCATGTGCAGGCAGTACCAGGCTAGATTTTTTTTTT